>NW_027507685.1:174195313-174647813 GCF_037356315.1 Lithobates pipiens | reverse complement strand
CTGGTCCTGTAATCTCGTTCTGTTTCGTGAGATTCCAGTATCAGGGGCCATTCTCCACTGTTCGAAACGTTTGTAGATCACTTCACTCCTCCAAAGGAGACGCGATCTACTCTGCTTTAAAAACTGGTACTCTGAGGAGAACAATCTCCTCTGAATGGAGCAGTGACATTTTTCACTGCTTCATAAACTGACACCCAAATGGGGGGAAAAGTTTTATAAAACTTCAGTCTTCCTTCCCCCTTTTTTTATTTATTTTTTTATATTGTGTATTGTATCCGGCTGGAAAAATTTCCTATCCCTTCTTTCCCTAGTGACTCTTCCACTCTACATTAAGAAAATCAAATCTTTTGATAAAACATCACAGGACATGGGGTACTTCATGTTCATGACTACTTAGGTTTTCTGACACCTTCAAGTGAATGGATACTGACAATAAAAAAGAAAAGAAAAAAAAAGTGGGATGCCCTGCTCAGTAAAACAAAAATCCTAGTTCCAAATAAACCATTCCGGACAACTGCACACCCCATGGAAATTCAGATGAATGATTTTCGAGCACATCATGGATCTGGTGGACAGAATACTGGGAGGGACTGGGGAAGAGCCGGCTGTCATGGTGCACGTTGGCACCAATGACAATATCCGAGGCAGTGTCCTAAAGAAGGATTTTAGGGACTTGGGTGCTAAATTGAGGAAAAGGACCTCCAATGTAGTATTCTCAGGAATACTACCGGTACATTGGGCCACACCAGAAAGGCAGAGGGGGGTTAGGGGAGTAAACAAGTGGCTGAGGAGCTGGTGTAGTAAGGAGGTGTTTGGGTTCCTGGAGGACTGGGCCAGCTTCTTGGTCGGTCAGTACTATAGAAGGGACCTAAATGAGGAGGGTGCAGATGTGCTGGGAGTAAAGATGGTCAAAAAGTTATAGGGGTTGTTAAACTAGGCGACGGGGGGAGTCCAGAGGTAGAGATAGTCAGTCAGTCAGTCAGTCAGTCAGTCAGTCAGTCAGTGTGGAACATAGTCCAGAGGGTAGTATTGGGAGCTTTAGTGGTAGGTTGACTAAAGCACATAAACCCAAGGTAAGTATAGTAACAAGTCCTAGTTGCAATCTCAGAAAAAAAACAATAAGAAGATAGTATGCGACCGGTCTAAACCATGTTCACCAATGCCAGGAGCCTGGCGGACAAGATGGATGAACTAGAGATTCTGTTGTACGAGGAGGATTTAGATTTTCTGGGAATTTGAGACTTGGTTCAACAGCTCTCATGATTGGCTGGCAACCATTCAAGGTTATACCCTTTATCGCAGGGATAGAGAGGCTAAAACAAGGGGAGGGGTATGTCTATATATCAAGAATAATTTACAAGTGAATGTGAGAGATTGCATCACTAAGGGAGCTAGGGAGGAGATGGAATCCTTATGGGTAGAGCTCCAAAGGGATGAAGCTAAGTGGGAAAATACTGGGAGTATGCTATATACCCCCTAACCTGAGGGTGGAAGAGGAAACAGACCTCCTATCACAATTTAGATGAGCCGCAAGGATGGGAAGTGTTATAATGGGGGGTTTAAATTATTCAGACATAGACTGGGCGGAGGGGACCACGTATATTAGTCTAAGGCCCGCCAGTTCCTAAATGTCTTGCAGGACAATTTCATGGGTCAGATGGTAGACGCACCAACTAGAAATAAAGCTTTAATAGATCTACTGATTACCAACAATACAGACCTGATCACAGATGTGGAAATACGGGGCAATTTAGGAAACAGCGATCACAGGTCAATTGGCTTCAGTATAAATTGCACAAATGGGGAAACGTAAGAAGAGAAATACAAAGACACTGAATTTCAAAAGAGCCAAAACTATGAACCTTGCTAGAAGATCTAAATTGGGATAAAATCTTGGGAACAAAGAACATGGAGAAATGGGTTTGCTTTAAGGGCATTCGTGAGGACAGACCATATTGGCACCATAAAGAATGAGGAAGAACATCCGGTTACAAAGACTAGGAAGATGGCTAGGGTATTACATTTATTCTTCTCAGCCTTCACAAGGGAATCAGAGGGGAGGGTGGGGGCTTCAGTAACTTAGAATTAGACTTGGGAAACTTAACATTAATAAATCACCAGAACTGGATGGCTTGCAGTCAAGTAATTGCCAAACCATTGTTCTTAATTTTTACTGACAGTCTGACTAGAATGGTACCAGCGGATTGGCGAAAAGCCAATGTAGCACCAATACTTAAAAAGGGCCAAAATACATCCCTGGGAATTAAACCAGTTAGCCTAACATCAATAGTATGCAAGCTCTTAGGCTGGATTCACACCTATGCATTTTTAGTGCTTTTTGCATTTTGCAGATTTGCACTACAGTCCATTTTACCATGGTTTCCTATGGAACTCCTCCTGTAGTGCAAATCTGCAAAATGCAAAAAGCACTAAACATGCATAGGTGTGAATCCAGCCTTAGAGGGGATGATGAGGGAGTATATACAAGATTTTAGTAATGAAACCGGTATCATTAGCAGTAATCAGCATGGATTCATGAAGAATCGTTATTGCTAAACCAATCTATTAACCTTCTATGAGGAGGTGAGCTACCATCTAGATAAAGGAAGGCCCTTAGACGTGATTTATCTGCATTTTGCAAAAGCATTTGACACTGTTCCCCATAAACGTTTACTGTACAAAATGAGGTCCGTTGGCATGGCCCATAGGGCGAGTACATGGATTGAAAACTGCCTACAAGGGCTTGTTCAGAGGGTGGTGATAAATGGGGGATACTCAGAATTTTCAGGGGTGGATAGTGTGGTCCCACAGGGTTCTGTGCTAGGACCAATCCTATTTAATTTGTTTATAAATGACCTGGAGGATGGGGTAAACAGTTTCAATCTCTATTTGTGGACAATGCTAAGCAGGGCAATAACTTCTCCGCAGGATGTGGAAACCTTGCCAGAAGATCTGAACAAATTAATGGGGTGGGCAACTACATGGCAAATTATGTTTAATGTAGAAAATTTTAAAATGATGCATTTGGGTGGACAAAATATGAATGCAATTTATACACTTGGGGGGAGAATCTCTGGGGGAATCTAGGATGGGAAAGGACCTGGGGGTCCTAGTAGATGATAGGCTCAGCAATGGCATGCAATGCCAAGCTGCTACTAACAAAGCAAACAAAATATTGTCATGCATTAAAAAGGGATTAACTCCAGGTATAAAGTGATAATTCTCCTACTCTACAAGGCGTGTCTACAAGGTCTGGTCCGGCTGCAACTGGAGTATTCTGTCCAGCTCTGGGCACCAGTACTTGGGAAGGATGTACTGGAAATGGAGCGAGTACAAAGAAGGGCAACAAAGCTAATAATAAACACTTGAGGGGGGATATGATTACAATTTATAAATACCATACTGGGGACCCCACAATAGGCATACAACTTTTTTGCGTAAGGGAGTTTAACAAGACACGTGGCCACTCATTAAAATTGGAAGAAAAGAGGTTTAACCTTAAACTACGTAGAGGGGTCGTTACTGTAAGAGCAGCAAGCATGTGGAATTCCCTTCCACAGGCGGTGGTTCAAGCGGGGGGCATTGATGGTTTAAAAAAACCTATTAGATAAGCACCTGAACGACCACAACATACAGGGATATACAACAACTCAGGTTTTACTTGAGAAATACAAGTATAATTCTACCACTTTATAAATTTATGGTTCGGCCACATCTTAAGTATGTCGTCCAGTTCACCAGTCCTCAAGAAGGATACTATAGATTGAAAGAGTCCAGAGAAGGGCAACAAAGCCAATAAGAGGGCTGGAGGATCTCTGTTACGAGGAAAGACTACAGTCATTAAATCCTTCAATTTTTTACGACCCTATGAACGTGTCTATTAGTTAAAATGAGGTTATGACCTCTCTATAAAAATTGCAGTAAGTTCCCTTGCACTGTGAGAGCAACTTGCATGCAGTCCTAAATCTGACATTTAGAAAGATCATTTTTTATTTTTTTTACTCCTTCCCTTCCTCTCCCTCCCTGTGTTCATTCCTTTCCTTCCCTTCCTCTCCTCCTTCCCTTTTTTTTTTTCCCCCTTGCCTCTTCACTCTTCTCTCTATACAGCTTACTAACAATTTTGATGATCAAATATAGCTTTGCTTCTATTTTTACAGAAAAATTTGATAACTGTCTGAAGGATCTGATGCCCAATGAGGAGGACAGTGATCTGTTTCTAAACCATCGGCTTAGTTTCTCTGCCAAATTTCTGTCTCGAAGCCACAGGAACGACGGGTAAAGAATCGCATCTCTGCTTATACTTATTGTCAGTGATTTTTGTTGGCTGTACTGAGCTTTTGGGTTGGGGCACATAATCCCAGCGTCAACTACTGAAGGAGCATGTCTATATTCTCTCAATCCTTGTAGGCCTGAATTCAAAAAAATGTTTGGCATCTTCTAATGAGCATTGAGAAATGTTCATTGAGCCTTATATAACGACTTTTCCAGTGCCTTGTGCCTCATAGCTGTAGTGAGTAGTGAGAGACCATCTAAAGCAATTTTTATGTTACATTTTTTTATTTTTTGTTTAGGAATATATAACTGGGTTATGTCATGTATATAATCGTATATATTTATGCTTTTTCTTTTTAGACTAGAAAATGTGCCTCCACCCCAAATAACGCAGGTGGTGATAGATCCAGAGGCAAATGAGGAATTGACCAGACCACATCTTACCAGGAAACTATCTGATGTAAGAATAAATAATACTGCAAGCTCTGTACACCCTAAAATGGCACAAGATGTGTCCAATTTACTAAATAAACAAACGTGTTTTCTAGGGATGCACCGAATGGGTTTTTTGGTGCCGATACCGAAAATGAAAAATACACTAGGCCAAAAAACCGATACCGAAACAGCACTGATACCGAAAATGACTGTTTGTTTTTTTTTTTTTTTTATATTTTTATACAGGAGATGGTCAGAGACTGGGGACATGGTACAGGAGGTGGTCAGAGACTGGCGACATGGTACGGGAGGGGGTCAGAGACTGGCGACATGGTACGGGAGGGGGTCAGAGACTGGCGACATGGTACGGGAGGGGGTCAGAGACTGGCGACATGAGAGATAAGTGTGTTGTCCCCTGTGCAGCCAGTGATGCAGCGAAGAGAGAGGAGAACCGCCTCCGCCGTCTGGTTCAATAGAGTGCCGGGAACATCACAGCTTTAATTTTAATCCCTTGTCCAGGGAGCTGTGATAGACAGATCACCCGCCCCATTTTCGGCTCAATTATCGGTCGTTTTTTCCTTACGGCAAATTGGCAAAAGGGGCATTTTCGGCCGATATGTATCGGCGTCCGAAATTTTCGGTGCATCCCTAGTGTTTTTACTTTTGTACTTGCAATGCCAAACGTGCATGTCTGAGAAACATATGCAGTACATCTCCAATTCATGTACACTTCCTGCGGTTTTTATTTCTCATTAAAAACTCTACATAAAAATACCTGTTGATCCTGCCAGAAATTCAGTGAGGTTCTAAATTCTTGTAGTGTGTCCGTACTATGTTGAAACCCCCGGCAATGCTGTCAGCCCTGGAAATAACACAAGAGTGCAGCAGCCGAGTGCATTATCCCAATAACCATTTAGTTGTAAAAATAAGCTTGTATCTACTTACCAACGATAAAACGGACCAAGATCATCAAAGTAACTGTTGTTCTGTCTCCTCCATGATCTCCTAGGCCTGGGAGGACATTGCCTAGATTTAATTTATGAATTTATAGAATATTGCTCTCCTCCCCTGGTTTTTTGGCTCTGAGGAAGCGAGTACTACCCTTGAAATGTGTTTTCCAGTTGGATCCAAATGTCCTCCCAAACCTAGGGGCATGCAGAGTGGACAGAACAACTGTCTTTGAGCTTTATCTGTTTTTATTGTTTGTAAGTAGATGCCAAAAAATGGATCTGTAGGAAGATCTGATGTTGGACCACCACACTCATACGCATGAATAAAATAATTTAAAAACCATGTGAGATTACAAATATATACCCTAATATACTAACCTTCACAATCCTCATTATTCATCTAAAGTGCAAATTGCAAAAGCATTATAAAGTGCATAACGTGCAAATCATACATAATCCTACGTAAATGAGATATCTATATCTCACTCCAGTGTCCATTATTCTCTTCTAAAGTGAGGTCAAAATAAGTCTTAAACAGTTATGTGAACATCCATTGATCACATTTCTTCCAGTGCAATTTGCTATTTATTGGTGCAATTTAAAGTAATGAAGTTGTGATTTTCACCACCATTTCAAATATGCTCCCACCTCAAAGAATGAACCCGCTGTAAGCTAGGTCTAATATCTCCTTCTCCTTAGCCAGGGGCTGCCTTGAATTCTGCTCCATTTTTAGGTGCTTCTTGTGGATCTCCTCTTTCTGGTACTCTGAGATGGTCACATATGGAGTGTGTGTATGGCCCTTTTAATAAATCATGTATACGTCCTGCAGTGGAGTCCGATGGCAAAGGGAATCCTCATCGTGCAGTATGCTTATAACAAGTTTTATTAAAAGAATTACACTTACAAGAAAAAGCAAGGTCTAAACCTGTTTTAAAAAAAAAAACCCAGCAAGGCCACAGCTCCCACGTCATTTTCAGTTTTGGCAATCACCCGGCTCCGTCCAACACGTGTCGTCATGCCCAGGTTTTTTGTATTGTTGGCTTTGCCAGACGTCCCTGCTAAACTGCAGAATGCCTTTACCCTTAGGCCAGCAATAGACTGTTCAAAATCTTGACCAGCTCAGCAGGAACCAGCTGAGATTCCAAACGGTTAATGGTCAGGCTGAATGTAGTAAATTGATTGATTAACTTGGGTACAACCATCCTGCTGGATTATCTGATTCTCGCTAGCAGCTGCTATCGCAGTCTTCTCTTTGCGGGGACGGCTTCTCCTGCCGGGAGAAGACAATTGCTCGGCAGTAAGGATTCCCCTTTCAGAAAATAAATTTGCAGTGTATAGCCAGCCTTGGGTTAAAATGAGGGGATTGGAGAGGTAAATAGGCTGATAACAACATTGTTTGGGATTTTATTTTACTGTTTGTCAGCACATTACTGGAAATTAGATCAACCGCATTTTTTCTGTATGTGCTGCCTTTTTAAAGAGACAAAACAAGGGTAAATGTGGATGTATTGGAAAGATGTATTAAGTTTGTGTTTGTTTTATATTCTGCCTATATATACACTTTGCCACCCTTGCTACAGGCAGATCAGCAACACTGCACCAAAAGTTACTGGCATCGGTTTGCATGTGCATAATGATGAAAAATAGGGTGTGAAACTTTTGAACTTTTCTCTTGCCCTTATTGTAATCCTTTATTTTGGAATAATTCATGCAAGTGGTTTGTCTTTACAAAGATTCCATATATGCATCTTTTTTCTTACCTAGAAAGCTTTGGAAAAAACGACTGTTGGAACGGAAAGGAGAAAATCTTCCACCAGTGCTGGTGAGTGTTCATATTCATAATCAAGATATACACTAATATTAATATGATCATGAGTAAGTGCTAAACTAGCACGAAATGCAATGACTTTTCTATGCATCCTTGTGCTCTTCTTTGCTTGTATGTGTTTTTTTTTTTTTGTTTCAAACAAGCTTTATTGAAAAGGTATACATGGTATTTGTTACATACTAGAACGGTTAACGCCCATTCAGTAAACCGAGTGAGTGCGGTAAATCGAAGCTCATTAGAAGGAGCTCATTTAGGCAATCAAAGAATACAAAAGACTAAACCCAATCTGCAACACAAGTAGTATAGTAATGTTTTTATAACAATACCTAAGCGATAGGCAAGTGTGAAACGCAGAATAGGGTGTTGACCAATGTTTTAAGGTGATAACCTGTAGAGAGAGAGAGGGGGGAGAATATGAATGCAGCCGTCCAAAGTTTCTTCATGTGTCCTGGGTTTCAGCTGACAAGCTGGGCACTGTACCCAATGGACTGAGGCTAGCGTAGAAAATCCTATGTCAGACCAACCTGAAGTAGTGTCCATCTGTCTGTGTATTATTATGATAGTGGTAGGTACTTTTACTGACCTCTTGAGTGAAGTATGTAAAGGGGGCACTATAGAGATAATAGAAGCATGTGTCCATAATCCTGCATACTATACTGACTAAACCACAAAAATTAAAATTAGTGTGAGTTGTCTGAGTGAAGTCAGTGAAGCATAATGGAGTACTGGTGACCAGTTCTACAATAGCAAGATGTTTGGTATGAAAACCTGTGTATTCCAGACCTTATTTAATTGGGTCTTCAGGAAGTTGATAGAGGGCACTGGATTCCTCGAAGCTGTTCTTATTGGCATCCAATGGGGTAGTACTCATTTGGGCATGCTGTTTGGTGACTGGACTGAGGGATTCTTCATGGACAGAATAAATCTCAAATTAAAGCAGCACATCGGAATACTAAAATCTAGTTTGATTTAGAGTAAAATCAGACGAAAGTTGCATACACACTGACATGTTTGAGAACCTTAGATCTTCATCAGAGTTTGAAAAATGCCAGCATTTGTCTGAACTTAAAAGCAAAATGTAGTAAATCTTTGGACTGATGTGTTGTATAGACACATGCGCCTCATCAGCATGACCGCTTTACTGCAGTCCGATTTGTAAATTCTGACACTTTGCTGCTTTCCTGATACTGTATTTCTTGCTTCACTAAAGGGTGCATAAGCCATTATGGGGGAACTACAGCGTGTGCCTTGGATAGAAGTAGCGGTCCTTTGTATTTGGGCTCCACTGGGACACGATAGTCAGTCTAAAGACCAACCTGGGTTCTTTTTTCTTGCAATTCAACTAGGGATGCACCGATACCTGTTCTTTAAGACCAAGTATGAGTACCGATACTTGGGTATCGGCAAGTACTTGAACAAGTTGCCATTACCATACAATGTGGTGCGATTTGAGCTCATACAAAATGAATGAGCTCAAATGGTACTGCGAGGAATCTCATTGGGTGCAAATCCTGTCTGAATCATATGCTGTTTCCCACACCGCTCCTGTGTGAACTCAGGTTATACAGTGCTGATATGGCGATGGAAGTCTTTTCCTTCTCTGTCTTTGGTTGTTTCTATAATTTTTAGATCCTGTATTGGTTCCAGAGAAGCGGCTCGGGAGTCGCAAAAAGAGAATGTCAGGTGTCTTGAAAATCAAGTGTATATGCTTAAGAGCCAAAACAAGGCTTCGAGGAGCTGAAGGCACTGCGTTCACACAGGAGTGGTGTGGAAAACCACATGTGATTCGGTCATGAATCGCCCCGCATTCCTGTTTAAATCACGTGCGATTTGAGCCCATTAATTTAGTATGGGCTCAAATTGCACTGCACCACAGGTATTGGTGCATTTGCACAAGTACATGCAAATGCTTAAGCCCCGTACACACTATCAGATTGTCTGCTGAGTTTTTCCTTCAGATTTACCAAAACCATGTGTAGTAGAAGGGCCTGCCTGATTGCATACACATTGAAACTCCTAAGGTTTGTCCTCCATATTATATGGTTTTTGTCTGCTGAGTTTTTCCTTCAGATTTACCATCTGATAGTGTGTACGGGGCTTTAGTATCAGCACCGGTATAGGTTCATCTCTAAATACAACACTGTTAATTTCAACACCACCTTCTCTTCTTTTTTTTTTTTTTTTTTTTTTTATTGATGTATGCAGATATCGCTATATTGGTCCCAAATTTACCGAAGGTACAAGTCGCTGATAAATCTGCCTCTCGATCATCATTCCCTGGCTGCTGGCCAAATAAGAGCAATTCAATAAAGTCCAACAAAGGGCGATCTTACATGGAGGCCACGGCTAGCTCAAAGGCAAAAATATTCAGAAGTGCATCAATGGGAGAAGGCATTAATACAGGGGAAGAACAAAAAAGCCCGTCAAATTTATTCCGGCCGCTTTCCACTACTGACTTACCTTCAGAAAACAGTACGTTTAAAGCCTCAGAGGAAAACCTCAACAAATCGCCTTCTTCCTCTGCACCCTGTGGACAGGTTGCTTCAGGACAGCAAGAAGCCAAGACTAAATCTACCACCAGCTCTTACTCAAAATCGGACAAACTTTTGATGCCACCTCCAGCAGCTCATGTGGTTATCCCACGTTTAAAGAAAAAAGCCAAGTCTATAAATAATCTGTCAAAGACTTCTCGAAAAGAGGAACTTAATAGCGCTGTGGTCAAGTCGAAAGCATCAGATTCTCAGAAGTGTGGAATCCCCTCTGACCTTCCAGATAGGAGAAGCTCAACATCTTTAACCTGCAGGTCACAAGAGGTCTATAATGGGCCCAGAAGAGCTTCTATAGCTGAGTGTACAGTTCGTACAGCTCTAAGTGTCTCTCCCACCAGAAACGGCAGTGAAAGAGCTCTTTCACCAAGCAGGCGTCTGTCCACTTCACCAACACCTTGTTCCAATGAAGTAGAAAAGCCTAGTAAGTTAAATGCCTTTTTAATTTACACTTGTGTAGCTAGGTGCAGATAAACACTGAAAAGTGAACTTAATTTGCTGGGGGGGGGGGGATTAAATATTTTGTCCAGCAAAAGCTATGACTAAAATGCTGCTTTATCTCTAATACTCAGTGGGGGGTGGGGGGAATTTACTAAAATTGGTGCAGCTGTGCATAGTAACCAAACCACTTCTAACTTCAGCTATTTCAATTAAGTTTTGACAATACATCCTAGAAGCTGATTGGTTACTCTGCACAGCTGAACCAGATTCTGTGTGCATCGGGTTTAGTAAATTTTCCCCACCATCTCTCCAGCGATGTCCCATGCTCTGTCCTGCTACCACTAGTCGTTTTATTTTATTTTTTATTTATTTTTTTGGGTTGAATGACACTGAACACCATGAAGCCTATTTCCTTAGCCCAGGACGTCATGGACACCCCCCTAGGGGGTGCTTCATCATACCACCTTGGTTTTGCAGTACCTTGAGCTGGGCTTTAAAGGGGGACTTTTTTTTTTTTTGCCAGTGTCAGATGCTGGCAATCCTTTTTATGATTTTTAAATCTAACTCAAATGCAAATTTCGCACCATAATTTAACTCTGTCTTGCAGTTGCAAATTAGACACTTAAAATGCTCTCAATACTGTAAACAAAGTGTTATCTTGTATACACCTGGCTAATAGAAAATTTTCTATACGTTATATTATATAGCATAGATTGCTAATTCCATACGGTCTGTATAATGTCTTGATTTATGTTTTCCTAGTGTAATGACATGGACTTAATAAATCCCATTCTGTTTAGGTCAGGCTTCTATTTTGTGCAGCAGTTACAGTATGTGTGCAACGCTTGTATCCAATTAATGAAGTATGCTATTTTAGTATTGATTTTGACTCTTTCTGGTATTTTTAGATGGTTCCTCCCTGGGTATGAAGGTTCTCATGGGACAGTGTGAGACGATGATTGAGGAATTGCACAGCACTTTTCAGAAGACGCTGAAGACTTATAAAGAGGTGAATATGTTCACGTGGGATTTTTCAACAGGATGATATTAAGTGGAGATTCCACCTTTGGGTGGAGCTCCGCTTTTGTTTGTCTCTGGGGGGGAGCAGATACCTGTGGAGTTGTGCAGGTACCCGCTTCCTCTTCCGGGTAAGTTTGTCACACAACGATGCTGCGATCTGTGACATTTCTGGCCCCTCTTCTTTTTTTTTTTTTTTTTTTTTTTTTTTTTTTTCTCTCTCCTTCTATAGAGTAAGGTTATAACCCCTGTTGTTTTTTTATTCTTGGCATGTGTGTTTCATTGAGGAGATTTTTCTTCACTTCCTGCCACATAGACGAACAAGAAGTGAGTTGAAATCTCTCCAGAGTGAGGAAATTGTCACCAGGTCCCCATTGGAAAATTTCCACTCTTACTATTCTGGGGACAACTTATTTTTTTATTTTTTCACTTTCTGTGTTAATGCGAAGTATGACAAATAGGTTTTTGTAACCCTGATGGGGATATTCACACTCTAACAGGTGTTCTAATCTCTCTCTACTCTATTGAAAACTAAAAAAAAAATGTCTTTAGTTCTACTTTAACCTGTTTTGGCCCCCAAATCATTGTGCCTAGCAATTCAATAGAATTAAGCAGGTCTGTAATTGCCTCCCATGATGGGCTTTAGACTTCTCTGGTCTCAGGTGTGAACTCCTCAATCCAGAAACCTCTCAAACTTTCTTCTGCATGAGTCTTGTAACTGTTAGTAGCCTCCTTCAAGGATTTTTCCCGTGCCCAACCTCACTCCAGACATCTGCAACCTAAGACTGTCACCAGGGGACAAATCAGTCCTATCTCTGCACCAAGGACCAAGTTATCCTTGGCTTGGTGACTTAGGAATCCAGCTTTGGAGATGGAAGTCCTTTCTTCTAATCTTTTGGAAGATTGTTATAACAGGCACCAGCCTTTTGTAGATGTAGGGGACTTATTTACCAGGAAAGGATATTCCTCCAATGACAATCTTAGAACGTTGGGCAACTTGGCTGTTCTGTCAGCATTGGACTAACGTATTGGAGGGCTAACTGATCCAGATTCAGTCAGAAAATGCCACAGCCGTGGTGTACGTAAATTATTAGGAAGGAACCAGGCGGCTTGCCTTGGGCAGAACGTCACATTGCAGGCTTGACAGCCATCTGCCTTCCAGGCTTTGCCACTTTTGTTCTGGGTTGAATGACAGCCAGTGTACTTTAACCCACTTCCTGGAAGCCCAGGCTGTTATGGGCACACCCCCTGGGGTGCATCATAACAGTCTTGGCTCACAGTACTTCCAGATCGAGGTACACTTAGTCCAGTCCTAGTAGAAGAAAAACCTGTGATTGTTTATTTCACTGGCCTATCACTTTTTCCAACGATAGTTAAATTTGTATAAGAACTTTACAATATAAATTAAAGGAATTATCTGAATCCTAACCTATTGTTCATGCGGGCATGGTGGGCCTTTAGATGCTTATCCCTGTTACATCTTGGGGGACGCTCTCCAATGTCGGCACACAGTTGCCCACTGTATGTACATCAGCTCACCAGAACTACTCTTGATGAAGCTTTACCGCAAAATGCATTGCATTCACATCCGGAATAATGTTATAACTTCAATGTATTCTATTTGTTTATAAAGTAACGTTCTCATACATATTTATCTATGAACTATCATTGGATGTGATATGGTGTCTGATAAAGGATATGCAGGTTTTGAGACTGCAACACTTTGTATATATCTATTTTTATTATTTATACATGTATTGTGAGTGTGATCCATTCCTGAGATGTGCACCTTTTTAGAATTTTTTTTTTTTGGAAGTTTGTTTTTGCCTTTTTTATCTACTTTATGGGGATGTGGTGTAGGTGCAGTCAAACTTCTTTAACATGATTCAACTATAGGTTATTAACCACTTGCCGACCGACGCCAGCACATATACGTCAGAATTGCATGGCACAGTAACGTACCAGTATGTTACTTTGAATTTCCCGCCGTGCGCGCGTGCACCTGACGCAAGCTCTGTGACCGTGCCCGTGGGACCCGTGGACTTGATCGCTGCTGGGATACCAGCAATCATGTCATGGAACTGAAGAAACTGGCATGTCCCCATTCTGCCTAGTGACAGGACACTGATCGTCTGCTCCCTGTCATTGGGATCAGTGTCGTGTCACTGCTAGCCCATCCCCCAGACAGTTAGAATCACTGCCCAGGATACACTTAACCCCCTCCTTGCCCCCTAGTGGTTAACCCCTTCACTGCCAGTGACATTTTTACTGTAATCGATGCAATTTTATAGCATTAATTGCTGTATTAATGCCAATGGTCCCAAAAATGTGTCAAAATTGTCTGTAATAATGTCGCAGTCACAATAAAAATCACTGATCACCGCCATTACTAGTAAAAAAAAAAAAAAATTATTTATTAAAAATGCCATAAAACTATCCCCTATTTTGTAGACGCTATAACGTTTGCGCAAACCAATCAAGAAACACTTTATTGCGGATTTTTTAAAATGAAGGAATTTTTTTTATATATATATATTTTGTTCAAAATTGTCGCTCTTTTTCTGTTTATAGTGCAAAAAATAAAAACCGCAGAGGTTATCAAATGCCACCAAAAGAAAGCTCTATTTTTGTGGGGGGAAAAAAAAGGACGTCAATTTTGTTTGGGAGCAACATCTCACGACCACGCAATTGTCAGTTACAGCGACGCAGTGCTGAATTGCAAAAGGTACTCTGGTCAAGAAGGTGGTAAATCCTTCCGGGGCTGAAGTGGTTAACTTTAGACTCAACACTGATTTATTAATGGTTAATTAGTATATTAGTAAAGTACTAACTAGCATAATTATTATAAAAATGAAGTTCCATATATAAAATATAATTTTAGAAAGTTCCAATAAAGCAAATCCATCCATAATGTGTTAATCTCTTAATTTTTTTTTTCTCTTGGAGATTGAAAACTACAATGGATCTCATGAAGAAAAAACACATCTTAGATCAATATTCTTGGATGCCTTCACCCATATTCAAAGCGAGATGGAGATGTTGGGAATAAGCCAGAGAATGGCACCCAATGGCAAACTAAATGCCACAACCAGTGCCTCTCTTCACTTGCTGGAACATTATTCAGAACTGATGCTGCAGATCATGAAGGAGAAGATTAACAGCACTGCACTGTGACACCTTTTCGGAAAGCCTGGGCCTCCTATGACCATACTACGATCCTGTTAGGCCCTTTACGAATACAAATACGGTAGAGTGAAAAGCCCGTTTACCACAGCTGAGAGTTTTGGTGGATATCAGTTTTGGACCTTCTGCCTTATTTTACCATCCCTTGGATTCTAGTGTAATGATTGACTTTCCAGCTCTGCCCATCTGCTTATGGCAGTTTCTGGGGGTCACTTTGTTGGTCATTCATTTGTAACTATGTACCCTGGTGAGTGAAAAAGGGCTGGATGAGAATCCACATTGTTTCAACCCTTCAGCATCAACACACTATTGAAAGTTTTGTGTACTAGCTCCTTACTGACTTTGCACATTTGTTATGTATTTATATGTTTTCTGTTTCACTCATTTATCATACAACTAACATGACTGCTTTCCAGAGCTGTCCACTAAGGCCTAATTTTTTCTTTTTTTAATAGCTTATCCAGTATTTGGTGGTTGCTTTTATTGTTAAAGCATTATATATTCTGTATTAAGTTATTTGAAATTTTATTTGACAAAAGGAAAAACACAAAAAAATTCTTTTTTTGTCCCCAGTGGTATGGCTGGATTAGATTTTTATTTTTTCTAATACACTATAGCCAGCCTCTCAAAACCAGCTCTTGGGCAACCATCTGCTACCTACAAATGTAAGGCCCCTTTCACACTGGGGCACTTTGCAGGCGCTACAGCGCTAAAAATAGCGCCTGCAAAGCGCCCTGAAACAGCCGCTGCGGTAGGAGTAGTGTATTTGCCGCTCCTAAAGCGCCCCTTCCCATAGAAAACAATGGGGCAGCGCTGCAAACCTGCATGCAAAGCGCCACTGCAGTGGTGCTTTGCGGGCAGTTTTAACCCTTTTTCGGCCACTAGCGGGGGTTAAAACTGCCGTTAGCGGCCGAATAGCATCGCTAAAACGACAGTAAAGCACCGCTTTACCGCCAGTGCCCGTAACGTCCCAGTGTGAAAGTAGCCTTAAGGTTACAAAGCTCTCACCCTTGACACTCCAGCTAAAGTGTCTGGCTCAGAAGAAAAAAGTAAAAAGGGGAAAATATTTTATAATTCATATGTCTGGTCTACCCAGGTATAATTATTATTTTTATAAATTAATATTCTTATTAAGATTTGCAGGATATACATACAACATTACTCTGCATGTCGTGGTAACCAAATACCGGTCCAGCAAAAAAAAAAAAAAAAAGAAAAGTCTATAATACAAATACCAAGAACAACAAAAATAGCCTTGGCTGCCCATGACTCTGTTGACCCTCTGCCACCTATGATTGGATGTCATCTTTGCTTTCTGGCAGGAATAGCTCAGGTTGGTTTGGACTTGTGTCTGAACCTGTCTGAGTTTATCCCTAATTAGGTCTTCATTTTATCTTTTGAAGGCCTGCAGTTTTGAAGTTAAGCTGCCAATGCATGGCTATGGACGAATCTCCCACTGGGCTTATTGTATTCTGATAGCCTGCACTGGCAGAGATGAGGATACAATAGGAGCTACCAAATGGTGACGGCAAGTAAGTTGGGTGCTGTCACTGTTTGACAGAGTGTCATCCACCCAGTTCCTTCAATTTTTTGATTGAGACTATTGAACGGTAGGGTGCTGAGAGGTTATATGTTGATCACATTTTTGAGTGATATCTGATGAATCGACTGAAAAGGTGGCCATACATTGCTCAAATTTCGGTCTTTAAATTAAATAAAACCACTTGAACCACAATGCCGTTGCTTGATGATAACTTCACCTTGTATTTCTGTATGCTAAATAGTAAGTTCTATCTTTTTTTTTTAATTGCATTTCAAATATCCTTTTTATAACATTGTCCTGTCTATATTATGTTTCTGAAAAGCCAGTCTAAGGGCCGGTTCACACAGCGAGGCGCGGCGAGGCGTCTCCGACTTGCCTCGCCGCGACCTGCGGGGACCTCAGCGGCGACTTGCAGAGGGCTTCTGTATAGAAGTCAATGCAAGTCGCCCCCGAAGTCGCCCAGAAGTAGTACAGGAACCTTTTTTCTGAGTCGGAGCGACTCGAGTCGCTCCTCTCAGAACGGTTCCATTGTACAGAACGGGGGCGACTTGCGGGAGCGAGGCGAGGCGAGCCGTGTCGCCTCGCATCGCCTCGCTGTGTGAACCGGCCCTAAAAGTGTTAATGTTGTAAAGTGCTGTCATTTTGTCTTGGGTGTATTTTTAGTTTTTTGTCTTTTTGTAGCGATATTAAAATCACAATTCAAAGTTGAATCTTTCCTCTATACCAATGTTTTGCATAGGATGCAACAGTATCATTCATGACCCAATGTTTAAACAAAGCTCTTCTCTGGTAAAGATAAATGAACATTATTGGTGAATGGAAGGTAAAGAAGCAGTTTTTGTTTTTATGAATGATGCATGTTTTGGAGATATGCATTGTACCTGCAGGTAAGCCTGTATGTAAGCTAATCTGTAGGTACAAGCTAAGATATTGACTACTACCACTTTAACAACAATCTTCCTATAAGAGTATATGTTTGTTAACCACTTGTCTACCGGTGACGCTATAAACGATGACTAAGGGGTCGGGTTGAAGTGCTGGGTCAGCACCGATGGTAATCGGACACTCCCATAAGAGCTGGCTATGCTGTGCAAGGTAGGAATTGGGGGGGGGGGGGTGTCATGTTTGCAACTGACTTTCCTTTAGTAGTCAATACTTCCCCATACTGTTCAGTCTCTGGAAATGTTGGGGCTTTAGTTACAGTGGTGGCTGATGACAGTCATTTTCTTTCTCCCATGGCTCGGCTGCACAATCCAATCATGGCGGGTGAAAGTGGTTAACCACTTAAGGACTGGGCCTCTCTTTCTGACTCTGTGTTTACATGTTTAAAACAGTTTTTTTATTTTTTATTTTTTTGCTAGAAAATTACTTTAAAAAAAAAACTATATATAATATAGAATGTTTGGGGGTTCTAACACCCTAGAGAATAAAATGGCAGTCATTGCAATACTTTTTTTCACACACCGTATTTGTGCATCGGTCTTACAAGTGCACTTTTTTTGGAAAAAAAATCACTTTTTTGAATAAAAATAAGACAACAGTAAAATTAGCCCAATTTTTTTTTATATTGTGAGAGATGTTATGCAAAGTAAATTTATACCCAACATGACACGCTTCAAAATTGTGCCCGCTCGTGGAATGGCGTCAAACTTTTACCCTCAAAAATCTCCATAAGTGACATTTTAAAAATTCTACAGGTTGCATGTTTTGCGCTACAAAAAGCTAGAATTATTGCTCTCGCTCTACCGATCGCGGCGATGCCTCACATGTGTGGTTTGACTGCCATTTTCATATGCGGGCGCTACTCACGTATGTGTTCGCTTCTGTAAGCGAGCTCGTTGGGATGGGGTGTTTTAAAAAAAAAATATTTTATTTTATTTTTTTACGCTGTTTTAAAAAAATAAAATAAAAATGGATCACTTTTATTCCTATTACAAGAAATGTAAACATCCCTTGTAATAAAAAAAAAAAAGTAATTTGAAAAAATTACATTGTAAAAATGTTCCTTTTAAGAGGTATGGGCAGAAGTGACATTTTGACATCGCATCCGCCCTCCTATGGTATAAAGAAGAGTAGGGACCATCTTAGCCTCCCTCGTCTCCATACCCAGCAGTGTGCAGGACCCGATCGCGGAGACCACCATTATCATACACACGACCAAGCGCCTGAAGAGATAGATATCTTGGTTGTGGCAGCAGCTGCTGCCGTTACCGAGATATCCCTCTTCAAAAAATGGATGTACATCGTCGTGCGCCGGTCATAAAGTGGTTAAGGGGGAAAGATTTGACACCGGAATCAGCCGTCAGAATTTGTATGGTGTGTGAACATTCAGAAAGGGCTGCTAAGAAACTAAAGAGAGGCAGAAGTGTTTGTGACTCTTTTCTCCTCTGAAGCCTGGGCAGGTGGTATAGATGGAGACAACCCGTGAGTTTGACAAACTGGCCATGGGTCATGGAAAAGCCTGCCAACTAAACGGCTATCTTGTCCATTCTGATGTTAAGACCTATGTAAGGAACCGCTGTCACCTCCTACAGGCACCTGATCTGTACTGTACTGCTGCTGCCCATGTACCTATGATCATTCAGGACCCCAAGCACAGTCATCTGCTGTTGTGCCAATTAACTCTTTTTGAAAAATGTCTAACTCGCAACCACAACAAAATTATGACTGCCACAGGCAAGAGGTTTCAGCCCCACAAGTTGTTACTCGATCTGGAGTGTGTAAACCGAATCCAAAGTTCCAAGACTTTATCACACACTGAGTCTTATGCCACGTACTCCAGCAGACTTTTTTTCTTTCCAAAAGTCTGGCGGACTTAGAAATAAGACTGGCTTCAAATTTGTGCACTGCACTCTGTTTTTAGTGGACAATCCGTTCATCTGTGTTCTAGTCTGATGGACTAAAACTGACGCTAGGGCAGCTACTGGCTGAATTTCTTTATTCTACATCACGTTTGAATCTGTCGGACTTTTGGAGTGTTCGTGTGTGGCCAAGTCCGTTCGTTTGAATGTCCGGTGGACCTCAGCTGCAAAGTCCGGTCGTGTATACGCGGCATATCTCGCCATTTTACGTTTTATATTGTAGTTTATTATTCCGTGCTATGCTGCACTCCTTGTTGGTTCTATATTACAATTCATTTGTATTTGTTTATATTTTCTTTAAAAGGAAAGATGTAGAATATGTATGTGTTGCAGAGTTGCATAGATGTGAGGACCTGGGGGTGGGAACAGGAAGTAGGAAGTTTATGAAGTGAAACTTAAAAAAAAGTTTACAGGTAGCTCTCTGCTGGCTGGAAATAAACAAGTTCTTTACAAGGTTCAACTGACTATTCACCATTACGGCTACAAAATCTACACAGGCAAAACTTAATTACTCTTAAAATGCAAGGAAAGATCTGTATACTTGTCAAATTTTTCTGGCCACTACAGTCATATGATCCAGCTCCTCTGTGTCAGCCAGCAGAAACTGCAGGGGAGCGGAGTGAGCACCAGAAATGGATCAGCCAAAGAAGCCTGGGTGATGTCACTGCTCCCAGGCATTCCCGTCATTGCTGAGCACTCTTTTTGCAGCTGCCACTGGTTGACATGGGAGATCACATGATTGGACAGGAGCAACCTGAAAACAGGTAAGGTGTGTGTGTGTGTGTGTGTGTGTGTGTGTGTGTGTGTGTGTGTGTGTGTGTGTGTATATCTTATACAGGTTAGTTGTGGGGGGACATGTTTTATGAGTAGTAAGGTCCTGCCTTGAATTTTTTCATTTTTTTTATTTTTATTTTTTTATCTGCTTCCTCCAGTGCCACATTTGGCACCTTTTCAGAGGGAAATGGGTACCCTTCCCCACTTCCAAGAGATTGTGGCGTGGTTCTGTCCCTTGGAAGTTCGCCCCCCTCCAATTTCCTCAGCTGACAGGCCAGTTAGCACAGCGCCCTTTGCTCATGCACAGTAGGGAGCGCTGTGTAAATTGCTGGCACTATATAAATCCTGAATAATAGGGAGCTGGCTGTGAAGCCGAAAGGCTTCACTGCCGGTTTCCCTTACCATAAATGGTGGAGGCGGCACCCGAGAGCTAATCTGAAAATCAGCTGGGGTGCTGACATCATGGGTACCCTAGACAGGCAAGTGTCCTAATATTAAAAGTCAGCAGCTACAGTCTTTGTAGCTGCTAACTTTACATTTTTTCGAGTTGGGGGGGGCGCACATGGAAAGCCTCTTTAAGTAAAGCATACATCTGAAAATATACAGCAAGCAGCTCATCAACATATAACCAGTAGGACAAATTCATATGGAAGACATAATGCACAATAAATTACACCTTGACACAGTCTATGCTGATTGAAGGAAGGTGACTGAGTTACTCGTGTGACTATGAATGCTGGGGCATGTTCCTGGATTCCTGATACTCGTTACAACTGAAGAGGTAGCTTGTAACAAACTACTGCTAGTTATACCATGACCTCGATAATTCAGAACCGTCACAAAAAACTCATTACAATTTTTTTTGTTCTTTTCATACATCCAAAGCCATGCCCCACTTTATTGCATGCATACTTATACTATATGTAAGGATGTGTTCCCCGTTAGAAACAGAACTTTAAAAATAATAGACAAAAAAAATTACACATATACAAAGTAAATGTAACTAACTGGATGACATCATCTAAATCTTCTTGTTATTAGCATAGAACCTTATTAGAAATCCCAGTGGATCAGTGTTTGCAGGGATGGTGTCTACAGATTTAATTACCAATGTTTGTTGTAAAATTATGTTTAATGAGTGAGATATAATACCTCTCATTTATTCTACTACTATTCCAAGTAGGGAATACAGGAATTGTCTGCGGATGTTTTATTTACAAGACTAAAGGCATTATTCAGTAGTCATAAGGGAGCTTATAACAATAATAGCATGTTCTATCCAAGGGCCTCAATTATCAAGCTTTTGCTAACCCTTCCTATGCTACTGCTGTTTATGTAAAAGATTGTAGTTTTCTTTTTCTTATTTCAATACAAATAAACATACATTATTCAGACTCTGACACCATCTGTTCTTTGGTCAGCCTTTTATTGAAAAAAAGATAGTGTAGCTAAACCCAAAAAAATAAATTTAATGCATTGCAGTTTACCGATCCTAAAATATAGTGGCTGAATTTTTTTATTTTTTTTTATTTCCCCATGGTACTCCAGCCAGTAACCGTTTCTTAGTATGGCTACATTAAGCTCCATATATATATATGGGCTGAACATAGGCTGGTTCAACAGAAATGGTACAACATGTGTATGGCAGCCTGTCTGGCTTCTGTCAAAGGTGCATGCTCAAAAAAATGTCTGATTGGCATCCGATCAGTGCTCTCAGCCAATGGCTGCGAGCATTGACCGGTGTGATCTGGCAGAGGGGGCACTCCCCCTGTCAGAACAAAATAGCTCAGCGGGGAGATCACTGTAGGTTTTTTTTTTTTATATAATAATACAACGGTTAGAGGGGACATCTAAAAACAAAGACTGCTGTGTTAGTGCTACTGAGACAGATTACACTCACACTATATCTATCTATCGTTCTTATATATTGTCCATAGTTCCACTTTAAATCCTAAATCTAGCACATTTATTTTTTTCTTGCTAGAAAGGGTTTGAATCTCTGTCTCTCCGGATTTCATTTGGCTGTGTTTATCCTTACTTCCTGTCCCAGTGACCAGACAGGAAGTGAAGGTGAGCCATCACAACCACAAAGTAACCATAAAAAAATGTTTTTAACCCTTCCCAACTTTAAAAAATGAGAAGGGCCATAACTGCTTTCTGTGTCACTCAAGGAGATTTCTTTTACTTCCTGCCCCAGTGACCAAATAGAAAATTATAATGTATTTTGCCAACATTGTCATAGACGACAATGAGTGTCATTGACACTGTCGTTAACATTTACTCACTCTAAGCAAAATGGAAGTATGTTGTTTTCCTAAAACTGGGCTCTTAGTAGAGCTGGCTTGTGCCTTTTCAGCCCAAAAACAATCAAGTTTATCATAAACAGCACTGTCTCCCTTCGGGGGAGCCCCACCTAGTACTTGGGTGGGTCTGTTTAGGCAGACCCTCCAAAGAATGGGGTCTATCTGGTTTCGGATAGATGGCTCAAGTGTAAGTACCCCAGTCCTCGTCTGGAGCCTAATGCCCTGGGGGATCAGGGCAAGGTCCTCTGATTTTAGAGGACTTGTGTATACCCGTTACATGTTTTTGTATTTCACTCTGTGCACTTTTTTTTTTTTTTTGGCACCGGTGAAGTTTTTGAAGTGTGTTCACACACCATGGGCTTTCAGAAAAAATAAGCAGCACTGTTGTGCTCAAGAGGGAGAAACATTTACTGGAAACTTATGTTCCCTATAGTGTATAAACACATAATATTGGTCAAATTTAAGTTAATATTAAACCCTTCCACACAATGTATAAAAATCTTCCCCAAAAGGAAATACTGCCAATCCCCAAAGTCCAAATCAACCCCTCATGTCTTAAAGTAAAAGTAGAGGCTTAACTTGGTGTAACCCCAGCGAAACTCTGTCTGATCGGCTGGCAGTGGATGCTTATTCCCCTCCATTTCCGGCTTTACTTTGTTTTTGTAGCTATTGTCAATAAAATTGGCATTAAAAGCTGATGTCTTTTGGATCTCTGGGAACTTCTAGAAACAAATATCTTTTTATAACTTTTTTTTTTTTTTTTTTTTTTTTTACATAATTCTCATAACTGTATGTATAGTAAATCTGCATCTTGCCCTGCCATGGTAGCACCATCTACCTATAGACTTCTCATAGCGCTTTCGTGACAAGATCAGGTAAGTCTCTGTGCAGAGCTCTTCGTTAAGGCTCCATTCACACTTATGCTACTTCTCATTCAACTTTGAACATCAAAGTCACATGATTAGTCCTCCGTGTTTTCCTGTGATAGCATTAATATATGTACAACATAAAGTAGTTCATGCACTACTTTGGTCTGACTTTTATGGAATTTGAGGGCCATAAACTTCAATGTTAACCCTCAAAAGTTGCATGAAAGTTGTACCTGAATGTTATACAACGCAACAGTTGTCCGTTCTCACTGGTCAAATTCGTATCCAAGTTGCACCTATCCAACGTTGTATCAAAGTTGCACTCCAAAGTCTTAGAGCAACTTTGGAGTTGTACACGTGTAGACGGAGCCTTAGCCACTCACTGGCTAGCAATATCAAACAGACAGCAAACTAAACATATTGAATCCTGGCGGTTTACACAAAGTAAAAACAGAACCCTCCGATCACCCAGCCACAAGTTATGACTGGCAGCCATGTTCGGACACATCGCTACAGAAATATTACGGCTTTCAGAGATGCAGGGGGCCATGTTGTAATCAGCTGAATCTGATTAACAACTCCCCTCTGCTACTTAACTGATCAAATCAATATCCCAGGAGTTTATTTTTTATTCAAAACTTTTTATTGACAAGAATAATGGGTAACTGAATTACATATCCCTCCACAACTGAGTTGTTCGCAGATTAAAAATACATGTACATATAATGCAGTTACTTAGTAGCAGGCACTTATAAATTTGTTTTTTTGTAGAACTTAGAACAAAAAAAATAAAAAATAAAGTAATATAATAAATGGAAAAAATAAAAATACCTTAGGAGTGAAATAAAGAAAGGGCTCCTTCTTCCAAGCTTGTCCATAGGCCTTTTTACCACATGAGTTTTCATCTACTCAGCACATGCATTGTAGGAGAGGCCTCAAGCTCAGGAGGAAATCCTATTAACAGTATAAGGGTCTATAACCATAGCAGTCTATCCATTATTAGCTGAGGGAGAGCAAGGTTGGGATTATCCAACCAATTCTGCCATAAAAGATTGAATCTTTTGGATGCATTTCCATGTTGGTATGCCAACTGTTCCCTAAGGAGGAGAGAATTGACATATGCAATCCACTGGGCCTTTGCAGGCACAGAGCATGCTACTGGCTGGCGTCCAATGAGTTTCCTGGCCAGATATTGTAGTCTAGTTCCCATTATGTAGATGCCTTTTGGGTACATTTCAGCATCGACTGATCCCAGTAGGCACACCAGTGACATACGTTGTATGGGTGTTTGTGCCACAGTGGATACAGTCTGTGTGACCTCCATCCAATATCTGGTAAGATTCGGGCAAAGCCATATCGTGTATAAAGTCTCCCCTGTGGATGGTACATTTAGGACATAGGGAAGAGTGTCTTCTCCCCCATTCATGTAATTGTATAGGTGTACGATAGGACCTATGTAGTATGAATAATTGTGAGCATTTACGAGATGCTGAGACTGGCACCACCGGCATTGATTTCAGGGCCATATCCCACTATCGCATATCTCACAATCTCTCCCTCCTCCTAAAGGCCCTCTCTTCAGCTGAGAGATGTGTGAAGCCCAGCTGCATTGACTCTATAGCAATGGAGAACTGGGACCTAGGAAGCATGGGACTTGAGGAAGGCATGGGTGGGAATGCAAAGCTCAGAGCCAAACGTACAGGAGGTTTATGCAAGTGCTTCTTATAGGAAGGTCTCTATCAGAGTATGGAATCGATGAGAATGGCAAATGAGATCAACTCCTCGAGTCCTAGATATATCTGGAGCTGCAATCTCATCCTTAATGTTATCAGAGAGGCCATGGGAAAGAGCAGCCATGAGAGCCGAATTGTTCCAACCAACCTCTGCTGCCAGAGTACGGAATTTAATAGCGTAGATGGCAACAGTTCTTGTACTCTGTTAAATGGACATGAGGCTTTTGGCAGAAGAGGTGGAGCGAGCAGCAATATCAAATACCCTTTTAATGAAGGCCACAAATCCAGGGTAATTTTTTACAATTTGTTTTTGTGTTTCCCTTAGCGCAGTGGTCATCAACCCTGTCCTCAGGACCCACTAACAGGCCAGGTTTTATGTATTACCTTGGGGAGATGCAGACTAGAATACTGCAATCACTGAGCAGCAAATGATATCACGTGTGATGTATTTCAGTTATCTTGCAAACCTTGCCTGTTAGTGGGTTCTGAGGACAAGGTTGAAGACCACTGCCTTAGAGGGTTTGCACAAACCAAGGCTTTCTCAGAAAGCAAAGAAATAATGAAGCCTACTTTGCTTCTGTCCATAGGGAACACCTGGGGCAGCATCTCAAAATACGCTATATTACCAAAAGTATTTGAACAGCTCCCTTTACACGCACATGAACTTTAATGGCATCCCAGTCTTAGTGTGTAGGGTTCAATATTGAGTTGGCCCACCCTTCGCAGCTATAACAGTTTCAACTCTTCTGGGAAGGCTGTCCACAATGTTTAGGAGTTGTGTCTATGGGAATGTTTGATCATTCTTCCAGGAGCACATATGTGAGGTCAGGCACTGATGTGGACGATAAGGCCTGGATCGCAGTCTCCGCTCTAATTCATCCCAAAGGTGTTCTTTCCCAATGTTTCTCAACTCCAGTCCTCAAGTACCCCCAACAGGTCATGTTTTCAGACTTCCTATTTTGCACAAGTGATTTGATCAGTTTAACTGCCTTAGTAATTACCACAACTGTTTCATCTGAGGGAAATCCAGAAAACATGACCTGTTGGGGGTACTTGCAGACTGGGGTTGAGAATTATTATTATCGGATTTAGGTCATGAATCTGTGCAGGCCAGTCAAGTTCCTCCACCCCAAACTCGCTCATCCATGTCTTTATGGACTTTTCTTTGGGCACTGGTCCAAATCATGTGGAGGGGGGATTATGGTGTGGGTTTTTTTTTCTCTGAGTTGGGCTTGGCCCCTTAGTTCCAGTGAAGGGAACTTTTAAGACGACAGCATACATTTTAGACCATTTCATGCTCCCACCTTTGTGGGAACAGTTTGGGGATGACCCCTTCCTGTTCCAACATGACTTGAATTTGGGTTTTCATTTTGTCTTGGTTCAGAAACATGAGGAAAAATGTTCCTGGCACTTAAAAAAAAAAAAAATGGAGACTAAGAGCAAATAAGGTACTTTTATGAACTAAGAATACATACTTAATATTTTTTTTTAAGCAGAGTTTAGTGTCACTTTAAATTTACTGTTTCAAATCATTGTGCTCTCTTCTTCCTGTCCTTGCTGTTTTTTTTTTGCTCTCTCAAAAGAGTATATTGAGACAATCAAACATCGTAGGTTCTACCTAAAACACAATAATCCAACATGTCCTCACAATCCACCCATTCAAATAAAAATTCTTGTATATTTAATGTTTTTCTTGCCTGGCTTGCCCCCCCCCTTTGCCTTACACCCCACTTCTTTAGATAGATGTAGTATAACAGCCCAAAAACCCAACAATTATACAGTGTGAGCAGAGTCAACCTCTGTGTTAAAGTAGCAGTCTGTCCAGAACCAAATCCACTGTGGAAAGACCGGGCGTATCGAACCATGGAGATCATAGAGCATTAAACTTTTACAGGTGACCCCAGTGCTGGAAAATGTACCTCTCCAGATGCAGGGTGTCCCCCATTTGAGTAGTCCATTGTCATAGGGTAGGAGGCTCTGCCCCCTTCCAATGCCTGGGAATAGGCTTGTTGGCCTGAAAAAGTGCCCTCGCTATGGCTTGTTTAGGGTTATTTTCAATTGGAAGGTCATCTAGAATTCCCAATACACAGGGCTGAGGGTCCATTGAGATATTGACCTGAAAAACCCTTATATTGGTGGCTACAACCCCTGACCAGTAGAGATGTAGCTTGGGGCAACACCATAGTAGGTGGATAAGGTCTCCATGGTCCCAAGAGCACCAAGTACATTCAGGGATGCACCCACAAGACGATATACAAATGGGACAGATGTTGCGCCACATTGAGAGAGCACATCTGAATCACCTGCAGAGCTTCCTCCCACTGCTCCTCCTCAAATATGCCCACATCACTCTCCCATTTAGGTAACACTTTGGACGGGAAGCCTTTCAAGTACGTGGACACAAGCATGGCATAGCACTGGAATATAATCATGAAAAAGTTTTAAGAATTGTATTTATTTATATATGTGGAGAACTGATGCAGAAAAGTGTGAGTAAACCTTTGTGGAAGATGGAAGGCAGTCTGAACCCAGGACACTCAGTAGTATATACCACTCTTCCCTGACACTGTGATCCCCCGACAACAGCCACTGCAGCAGCCAGAATCTCTTCCTGCCATTTGCCTGCAAATTAAGTTAGAGGAGCCAAGTACCAGAAATTGTTCCTGATTTGTGCTCCGGGATACAGCCCAGACCGGTCTCCGGTACTTGGTTGAAATTCTGGGAAGGTCCCGCAGTATCTGGGACAGTTGTAAGGTAAGCTAATACCTCTACTTGTTGCAGATTCACAATGCTAAGCCATATTACTAAATTAGCAACAGTATTGCCAACCTGTCATGTGTGCTTCTTCAGTTGGTCATCGGGCTGCCTATCAGGCCTATCATATAGGCAACCCCAAAGCTAATAAGAAGAACTCTCAAAGCAGGCTGGCGATGTTGATGATAATTGTGAGGCTGTGACCAACATTGTCAGCATGCAAAAGGAAGTGCTATTACTGGCAGGAACTCTGGGTAAGAAATTTTGCAACACCAAAAAATTATATGCTTAAGAAAGCAGTATACAATGGTGTACAATTCCAAATGTACCAAAAAACTCATTTAGAGTTTACATACTCCGTGATAATTTAGCCATAGGGTCTAGTGCAGTGATTCTCATCCAGGGTTCCGTGGAACCCCAGGGTTACTCCATAGGTTGATAGGGGTTCCTTCAGCATTGAGCAATTTCTGCCTCTCAGATAAGTTCCCACTCACACCATTGATCTTTTTGGCTATCTGTAACAAGGTAATTCTTCCCAATGACCACAAGTGTAAGGACCATTCTTCTCACTGATCATCACACTAATGTATCATGAGTTGTAGATTTCTAATTTTTAGCAGGGGTTCCCTGAGACCAGAGAACTATTTCAAGGGTTCCTCTGTATTGAAAAGGTTGAGAAAGGCTGGTCAAGTGGGTGAAGAAGAGCAGGTTTGATGAAGCTGGTCAAAACCAACTTCGCACTAATACATTTGGAAAACAGATTGTAATTTTCTAAAGTTATACAAGTTTTAAACTCCTAATTTGCACACTTAGACCCCTTTCACACTGGGGCATTTTCCAGGCATTTTTCAGACACTTTAGCGTTAAAAAAAGCACCTGTAAAGCGCTTGAAAGAAGCCTCATCTCCAATCCCAATGGGAAAGCCCAAGTGCTTTAAGAGCCCTTTCACACTGCCAGCGCCCAAAAAAGGCTTGCAAAGCGCTGCTTAAACTAGCAGCGCTTTACAAGTGTTTTTCAAGTGCTAGTGCGGCGCTTTTAACCCCTGCTAGTGGCCAAATAAAGGGTTAAAAGCGCCCACAAAGCGCTGCTGCACAAAGCGATTTTAATGGGAAGGGCGCTTTAGGAGCGGTGTATTCACCGCTCCACAAGCGTTGCAAAGAAGCTGCTTGCGGGACTTTTTTTGACGCCCTGCCAGCGCAGCGCTTCAGTGTGAAAGCACTCGGGCTTTCACATTGGGATTGCAGTTGTATCATATAAATGTACTCACCGAGGCCTAGATGCCAAGAGCGGTCGCTGTTGCGACTCGGTGCAGACCACCCCTGAAGGTGGCACAGAGGGTGGTTGCACCAAGAGGCACAAGCTACCAGTAGGACAGTCACTTGCTAGTAGATCAGCAGGTAGCTTGAGCAGAGCTGAAAGGTGATGTCCCGTGGGAAGGTCCAGAAGCAATGGTAGCAAGTCCATAAGGCAAAGGCAGAATCCAGGAGGCAGGCCAGGGGTCAAACACAGTCCAGATCAGAAGACAAGTACCAGGAACGCTGAGACAGAAGGGTAATCCAAAGACAAGCCAGGGGTCGAACACAGGAGATAGCAGGTAAGTCCAAATGCAGGCTGAGGGTCAAACACGTTCAGAAAGCGGGAGTCCAAGGTCATGCCAGAGGTCGGGTCAGGAGAAGATCAGCGAGGTCGATGAGGCAATCTGGGTCACAACGGGTAATGCAGATCACAAGAGCAGACGTGGGAATCGCAGGAAGCTGAAGACGAAACCAGCAGTGTGTTTGGATGACTCACTTCCTTTATAGGTCAGCAAGGGGTCACACCCTGTGTGTGTGTGCTCGTATTCTTTAGCACATTCCTATTGTGCAGAACTGTGCGCCAGAGCGCTTTACCCGTGAGCATCTTATGACAAGTTGCGGCTTCTTTCAGGCGCTTTTTTTTAAAGCTAAAGCGCCTGAAAAATGTCCCAGTGTGAAAGGGATCTCAGTGTGAAAGCACTTGGACTTTCACATTGGGATTGCAGATGAGGCTTCTTTCAAGCACTTTACAGGCACTTTTTTTAACGCTAAAGCGCCTGAAAAATGCCCCAGTATGAAACGGGTCTTAGGCCTCTTTCACACTGACGTCCCGTTCAGGCCCGCCTGTCAGTTTTTCAGGCGGACCTGAACGGGTGCTCCATAGAGGTCTATGGAGCGTCGGATGTCAGCAGTGACATGTCCGCTGACATCCGACCCGCTCCGATCCGAAAAAGTGTAACGGAGGAAAAAGCTATTTTTCCATCCGTCTGCGGATCGGATCGGGTGACGACGGGCACTGCGGTCCGTCGTCATCCGATCTCCCATAGGGGAGAGCGGCGCTGTGACAGGTCCGTCCCTGCGCAGTGTGCAGAGACGGACCTGTCATCTCCCTGCTCAGCGGGGATCGGCGGAGTGATCCCCGCTGAGCAAACGGACATCCACGGGGCGGATCAGAACTGATCCGCCCCGTGTGAAAGGACCCTTAAGGTCAGGAAACCCCTTCCATTTATACCTCCACCTTTCAAGTGTTCTCAGAGTTTAATCATTATTTTAGGTTGCTGTCATGCACAGCTCTGTATCACAAACACATCACATTCTACATTATTATAAAAAAAAAAAAGAATTGAAGGTAAATAACAAATGGACATCTAAAACAAGCAATAAACATATACCGTTTCTTTTTTTTTTTTTTTTTGCCACCTCAGTAAACTCGTTCGGGGAACACAAATCAACTCTAATGTTCATCGTTACCCCGACTTGTTACAACATCATTGTAGCATTCTTCTTTCCAATAAATGTGGGTTGTTTTTTTTTCTTTTTGTTTTTTTGTTTTTTTTTATGTGTAAATTATGCCCCTCAGGGAAAGTTAAACTACCTTCTTTAAACATATCTTTATAAATCTTACCAAAATATTCTCCCATCTACTACCAGAACCCCCCCGTCTCTCCTCTATATCAGGCAACCGACACAATCCGCCCGTATGCAAGCTATAATACTTCTGCCATCCTAACAAGATATCTTGGTGTTTGTTGGTATTTTTCCCAGGCTTTCCATCTCTTTATAAATCCCATTTCTCCTGATTCTCCACTATGCTTTAAATACTCCAAATTATAGATTTTATTGATTTTACCTAACCAACTTTTCAGAGGGAGTCTCTAGATTTTTCCACTGGCAGGGGATTAAGCTCTTTGCGGCATTTAGTAGACTTGGGATCAATGATAACCTATATTGTTTAATAGGCAAGTTAGTCCCATGAAGCAGGCATACCCTAGGATCCTCTGGGATATCTAGACCCGTTATTTCTTTAATAATTGACAAAACGGTCTTCCAGAAAGTCTTAATTTTAGGGCATGTCCACCAGATGTGTACCACAGAGCCTATTTCTGAGCATCCCCCCTAGCATAAGTTAGAGCTCCCGCTTTGAAATTGGTGTATTCTGTCTGGAGTTAAATACCACCGGGCCATACACTTGTAGTCAATTTCCAATAAACTACAATCCGGAGAGATTGCATGCGGCATCTTTAGTATTTTCTTAATCTCGGCCTCTGTACTTCTTATCCCGATCTCTTCATCCCATTTTTTAATGTATGCGGGGGGTTCCATGATTTTCAATCCGCTCAGTATTTTATATATCCTCGCAATCCCTCTCCTTCCTTCAGTCGCTGTACACAACTGCAAGTTGTCTACTGACCTAATCGGGTGGGAGAAGGATTCCACAAAATATTTCAGCTGAGCTGAGCATACCTCCACCAATTAATATCTAACACCACTTTTTTCGTCTTTAATTCCTGTGCAAATTTTACCTTTGTTAGTAATATCTTTTACCTGTGCCTCCCTATTGCTAAACCACCCCCCAAATGTCCTATCTTTCCCTGGTGAAAAATAATTAGTGTCACATAAGGGTATTAATGGGGAATTATAATCCCATTTTTGTTTTTATGAACCCTATCCCAAATTACCATTGTGGCCCGTGTAATTATGTGAATGGGAGAATCTGATTCTCCTAGCTGTGACGGAATCCAGATCACTTTTCCTAGTGTGCAACATTACTTATCCCTTTCTTTAATTTAACCCAGCTTTTCTCTTTGTTATCCCTTACCCATTCAACCACTTGTGCCATTAAAATTGCGTAGTAACATGTTTTAATATCAGGAACCCCCAGCCCCCCTTGAGTCTTATCTCTAGAGAGTATTCCCATGCTTATCCGGCTTTTTTTATGCCACCAAATGAACCTGCGGAATAGCAGGTTTAGCTTATTAAAATATGAATCGGGAATCAAAATTGGTAACATTTGAATTTTATATAATATTTTAGGGAGTATTATCAATTTTAAACAATTTATCCTATTAACCACTTGACCACTGGTTCGCAGTGATAGCTCACATGTGTGGTTTGAACACCGTTTTCATATGTGGGTGGGACTTACGTATGCATTTGCTTCTGCATGTGAGCACATGGGGACGGGCGCTTTAAAAAAAATGTTTTATTGTTTGTTTTACTTTATTTATTTTAGTTTGACATTTTTTCCCCCAAAATAAATTTTTTGATCACTTTTATTCCTATTACAAGGAATGTAAACATCCCTTGTAATAGGAATATAGCATGACAGGTCCTCTTTACAGTGAGATATGGGGTCAATAAGACCCCGCATCTCACCTCTAGGCTAGGAAGCCTGAAATAAAAAAATAAAAAAATAAAGATTCTGGCTTTGATCGTATTGGCGAGTCGGTAGAAGCACCGGGGGGTGGCGGGAGGGAGGGGGGGGGGGGACGTCCCCTCTCGCCTCCTGTAAGAATGATCAAGCAGTGGAACAGCCACTATGATTGTTCTTATGGTGCAGGGAATCGCCGGCTGATGCCTGTAGCTACACCTATCATTCAGATATCCCCGCACAAATTCAAGGACATCATATGATGGCTGGCTGGGTATTGCAGGATATCACCAACTATGGCTGGGTATTGCAGGGTATCACCGACTATGGCTGGGTATTGCAGGGTATCACCGACTATGGCTGGGTATTGCAGGGAATCACCGAGTATGGCTGGGTATTGCAGGGTATCACCGAGTATGGCTGGGTATTGCAGGGTATCACCGAGTATGGCTGGGTATTGCAGGGTATCACCGAGTATGGCTGGGTAATGCAGGGTATCACCGAGTATGGCTGGGTATTGCAGGATATCACCGACTATGGCTGGGTATTGCAGAGTATTGCTGGGTACTGCAGGGTATCTCCGAGTATGGCTGTGTATGGCAATTTATGGCAGAGCATTGGCAGGGTATTGCAGAGTATTGCAGTGTATTGGCGGGTATTGCAGTGTATTGGCGGGCAGAGTATTGGTGGGCAGAGTATTGGCGGGTATTGCAGAGTATTGGCAGGTATTGCAGAGTATTGGCAGGTATTGCAGAGTATTGGCAGGTATTGCAGAGTATTGGCGGGTATTGCAGAGTATTGCAGAGTGTTGACAGATATTGGCGAGTATTGCAGAGTATTGGCAGGTATTGCAGAGTATTGCAGAGTATTGGCAGGTATTGCAGGGTATTGGCAGGTATTGCAGGGTATTGGCAAGGTATTGCAGGGTATTGGCAGGGAACGGAGGGGTTAATTTTTGGTGAGCAGCACTGTGGGCACTGCAGATGTAGCCCACAGCGCTGCTTAAACCGATCTTTTCTCCCTCCGCTGAACCGATCGGTACAGAGAGGGGAGGGAGGAACCGGCGTCATAACATGACACCGGTTTGTTTACAAGTGATCACAGCATCATCTGACGGAGCAATCACGTGGTAAATGGCTGCGATTCATGATGTGCCGGGTCCGGTCGTGGATGTTCTCGAGTGTGTGCCCCAGGGGGCGCGCGAGAGTGGAATTCTGAGAGGATGTTATATAACGGCCTCTCAGAGTTAAGCAACCGCCCTGTAGCCGTTTTTCGGCTATGGGGCGGTTGTTAATTGGTAATACAAGATTTCTGTCTAGGGGCCATTATATTTAATTCTGATTTAATATCGTTCATTAACGGAATAAAGTTTTGTTGGTATAACATATCACATGTAGGTGTTATTTTAACTCTGAGATACTTAATTTCCTTCTCCCTCCAGGTAAACAGGAAATTTTGTTTGAGTATTTGAGCCTCCTGTGGGGCAAGATTTATAGAATTTCGGATTTTGCGGGGTTCATCTTAAAGTTTGAGACTTCCCCATATCTTTTCAAGATGTTCAATAGGCTCGGGAGGGTTGTCCTGGGACTGGTCACGTAGAACAAAACATCACCAGCATAGGCAGCTATTTTATGCTCATCATTGTTAATCTGCATTCCCTTAATATCGGGATTCGATCCTATCCTGGACAGCAGTGGTTCCATTGATAGAATAAATAATAAAGGAGATAGGGGACAACCCTGCCATGTCCCATTGAACATCTCGAAGGGCCGTGATCGAGACCCGTTTATTTTGACCCTCGCTGTGGGGTGTTTGTATAGGGCATTTATCCAGCCTAACATCTTAGGGCCAACTCCAAATACCTCCAGGGACTTTTGCATGAATCCCCAGTCTACTCTGTTGAATGCTTTCTGGGCGTCTATAGACAGTAGCAGCCCTGGGGGTCCACTCTCTTTCAATTTATGGATAACTGGAAGAGTTCTGATACCATTATCCCTACTCTCCCTGCCCAGGATAAATCCCACTTGGTCTGTATGAACCAAATCGTTCATTACCGTTTTCAATTGATTGGCTAAGATCTTTGCGTACAGTTTTACATCAGCAGTTAATAGAGAGATGGGCCGGTAACTAGAACACAGAGAGGGATCTTTTCCCTCCTTGGGGATAATAGTAATCTCAGCCTCTAGCGCTTCCCGTCAAACATATACCATTTCTGCTGTATATTTTATATAATTCCTGGGTTGACTAACAGTTTCAAATAATAGAAATGCCTAAATTAACACATTTCTATATGAAAATGCAAATGGTATATATTATTATTATTTTTTCTAAATGCATGGAAATTAAAAATGAAAAATATAATTATAATTTTTATATAAAAAAAAATGCAGCCTTCACATTAATTCTTAATCATTCTTTTCAAAGCTGATTTTACATCTTTATTTTTCAAGCTGTAAATCAGTGGGTTCAGCATGGGAACAATTGCTGTATTTAACAAGGCAAACACTTTGTTGGATGCATTACTGTTGGTTGATTTGGATGCTATATACTGAAAAATAATTGTCATATAGAATATGAGGACCACTACTATGTGTGAGGAACAGGTGTAGAAGGCTTTTAGTCTGCCTGTGTTAGACTTTATCTTGAGGATGGATGAGATAATAAACACATACGGAATAAAGGTCAAGGTGAAAGTTGATGAAAGATGTATAAGTCCTATTATAACAAGAAAAAGATCCAAAGATGTGGTGTCACTACATATGATTTCTCTAATTGGCAAAACATCACAAAAAAAGTGATCTATCTTATTGGACTTGTAGCAAGTGAAGTGTGACAGTGTAGTTACATGAGGAATAACCTCTAAAAATCCCAACACCCAACAGACAGAAGCCAACAGAGCACAATGTCTACCATTCATGACCATGTGATAGTATAGAGGTTTACAGACAGCCACATATCGATCATAACTCATAGCTACCAAAATCCAAAACTGGTCACTGGTTAATGAAGAAAAAATATATAACTGAGCCAAGCAGGAAAGATATGAGACTGATATCTCTTTTAAAAGAGACATTGTAAATATCTTGTGTAGAGCAGCTGTCGAGCAAGATATATCTAAGATGGATAAATTGGCCAAGAAGATGTACATTGGAATTTGGAGATGAGAGTTCAGACACACCAGTAGAAGTATAGCTACATTACCACTGAGAGTGGCAAGATAAGTGAGAAGAACCACAAGAAAGATCAGAACCTGTAGCTCAGGCACATCTGAGATTCCTTTGATGATGAAGTCTGTTGGAGTGTGATTTAGCGGAAACATGAACTCTTTGTCTTGTAACTTCAAATGCATTCCTGTAAGTAAAATAAATGAATAAATACATAATGAATTGAATGAGAACCGTCACAAGCAAAACCTGTAACACAAAAACATCTAAAGCCTCTTTGAAGGTAACATTGATTGGGGATGGTATCTTTCTAGTAAACATAATCTTTTTTTTTTGCCCAGGATTTACAAACCCCCAAAATTACATGACTTTAGCCTTACTACAGTATCTCACAAAAGTGAATACACGCCTCACATTTTTGTAAAGATTTTATTATATCTTTTCATGTGACAACACTGAAGAAATTACACTTTGCTTCCATGTAAAGTAGTGAGTGCACAGCTTGTATAACAGTGTAAATTTTCTGTCCTCTCAAAATAACACAACATACAGCTATTCGGGTCTAAACCCCTGGCAAGAAAAGTGAGTAACCCCCTAAGTGAAAATGTCCAAATTGGGCCCAATTAGCCATTTTCTCTCACCAATGTCATGTGACTCATTAGTGTTACAAGGTCTGAGGTGTGAATGGGGAGCAGGTGTGTTTAATTTGGTGTTATCGCTCTCACTTTCTCATACTGGTCACTGGAAGTTCAACATGGCACCTCATGGCAAAGAACTCTCTGAGGATCTGAAAAAAGAATTCTTGCTCTACATAAAGATGGCCCAGGCCATAAGAAGGTTGCCAAGACCCTGAAACTGAGCTGCAACACAGTGGTCAAGACAGTCACAACAGGCCTTGTCATGGTCGACCAAAGAAATTGAGTGAACGTGCACAGCGTCATATCCAGAGATTGTATGTGGGAATAGATGCATGAGTGCTGCCAGCATTGCTGCAGAGGTTGGGGGGGGGGGGGGGGGGGTTCAGCCTGTCAGTGCTCAGACCATACGTCACACACTGCATCAAATTGGTCTGCATGGGTGTCATCCAGAAAGAAGCCTCTTCTAAATATGATGCATGAAAAAGCCAGAAAGCAGTTTGCTGAAGACAAGCGGACTAAGATCATGGATTACTAGAACCATGTCCTGTGGTCTGATGAGACCAGGATAAACTTATTTGGTTCAGATGGTGTCAAGCGTGTGTCGCGGCAACCAGGTGAGGAGTACAAAGACATCTTGCCTACAGTTAAACATGGTGGTGGGAGTGTCATGGTCTGGGGCTGCATGAGTGCTGCCAGCACAGTTCATTGAGGGAACCATGAATGCCAACCTGTACTGTGACATAATGTAGCAGAGCATGATCCTCTCCCTTCAGAAACTGGGCCCCAGGGCAATATTCCAACATGATAAAGACCCCAAACACACCTTCAAGATGACCACTGCCTTGCTAAAGAAGCTGAAGCTAAAGGTGATGGACTGGCCAAGCATGTCTCCAGATGTAAACCCTATTGAGCATCTGTGGGGCATACTCAAATGGAAGATGGAGGAGCGCAAGGTCTCTAACATCCACCAGCTCCGTGATGTCGCCATGGAGGAGTGGAAGAGAACTCCATTGGTAACCTGTGAAGCTCTGGTGAACTCCATGCCCAAGAGGGTTAAGGCAGTGGTGCAAAATAATGGTGGCCACACAAAATATTGACACTTTGAGCCCAATTTGGAAATTTTCACTTTGTTGCCAGCAGTTTTGACATGAATTGCTGTGTGTTGAGTTTTTGTTTGAGGGCACGGCAAATTTACACTGTTATACAAGCTGTTCACCCACTAATTTACATTGCAGAAAAGTATCATTTCTTCAGTGTTGTCACATGAAAACATATTATAAAATATTTACAAAAATGTTAGGGGTGTACCCATTTTTGTGAGATAATGTATATAACAGATAAACGACTGAGGAAGCTAGCTTTTAGAATACCTTTGCTACAGATTTATAAGAAGTTGTGAGGTCCAAAAAGACAGCAGGTTATTCAACTTACCCGTGCCACTCTCAAATATTTGTTAGAGTTGCCCTTTAACTGCAAAATAAGATTGTTTTCTGGCTTTCAAAATAAAATTTTAAAAGCTGTGCATTTTTAACTTTGCATTAACAAATTACATTTTTGCTGAGTGATTGAGCGGATATAAACTGCATTATTATTAATTAAAGAGAATGATTTAAAAAACAAACAAAAAAAAAAACAAGGACAAGTATTGTATCTACTTATTACTGTTTCATATTAGAAATTCATGTATTCTAAAATAATCAAAAATGCATATATCCTAAAATAATCAAGACACATATGATAATTTACAAATGTGGATAGAATTGTGCATAAAAAAATGTACACTATTTTTTGGAAAAGTGAGAAAATAAATAAATAGCAGGAACAACTTGCAATAGCCACCACGGATAAGGCTTGGTTTTTATCTTGCAGTTTTCCCTCTTAGTGTTGTGGTCTCTGGTATACCTGTGCAAAACATATAACACAGAACATGGTGTGTAGAGGATTATACAAGTGTAGAGGATTATATAACTAAAGAATTCTTTTGGGACGATTTCACAGGGGGATTGGAATACTCAGAAGGACAATCTAAATAAAGAAAAATGTGGTAAATAGAACAATTTACCAATACATGGCAATTGCCTATTGCATTTTTGGCAAGATTGGTAATGATGTTATGTCTTTGAGCATGGCATGCAGACATTGCCAGAGAATAGGCAATCAGAGAGATTAGAAAAATTGTTAAAATGGTCACTTTTGTTCTCTAGTAAACAGTTGCCATCAACATGCAACATCCCCAAAAATAATATATATAAAAAACTGTTTGCTGCTATGGTCAATATCAATTTATGTGAATTTTTAACATCTTCCACCATGTAACACTCTTATATATGTTACACAATTGCAATAATAAACAGAAATGGCATAGTGCTTATATAACCATTGTTGTGCTATGAATTACAACATATAGAATTATTTTACCACCAAATACATAAAAATGTCAAACAAATGTCTCATGTGCATCAATTTCTGTGCCACTTGCTGGGTATTACTTTAAATATAAACCATAGTTTCACCACATTTCCACTTTTCCACCTCTGGTGCTGTAAGTGCTCCACCTCCACCAGATGTGCTCTCACCTGATATATTTGACCCACAAAAAAATGATAGATAAAATTAGGCGTGTTCTAATGGAGCCATCCGGATTTTGTATAGAGTCATCAATGACCCCTGCCCCCCAATGTTGAATGATATATGGCCTAGTTTGGTACAAGAAGGAAGGCCACATGCTTGCTTCCCTCCTTTTCTGGCCATATAGGTTGCATGCCTGGATAAGGTCTGGTTGGAATACTAATGGGAATCCCACGCTGTTTTATTTAAAATAAATAAATGAACGAATTAACTACTATGTTCAAACTGAAATTAATCATATTGTGAGTTTAAGTGATTTTCCATGTCAGATTACACTGAGAATGTAGTAATATATAGAGTTTAACCAACATCTGAACAAACAGATTTACCAAACAATTGGTTCCTTCATGCAGAAACATATTCTGGTCTGTGGCAAATTAAGCTGTGAGGAACAAGGGGGAGGACAGAGGTGAAGGAAGAGATTACAGAATGGATTAAGAAAAAGCAAATAAAAAAGGGTTTGGAAACATGACAAATAAGGGTGGGATTTACTAAAACTGCTACAAACAGAATCTGGTGCAGCTGTGCATAGTAACCAGCCACATTCTAGGTTTCGTTGGCAAAGCTTAATTGAACAAGCTAAAGTTAAAAGTTAATTGAGTATTGTGCAAAACTGCACCAGATTCTGTGTGCACCAGTTTTAGAAACTCTCCCCCTAAATCTCCTACAGGCTTGCAAAGTCTGTATCCTGAAAGTGCATACTCAAGGGGTACCATATTACCATGTATTTACCTATTTGGTCAGAGACTCCTGTCTTGATTTTCTCATGTTTAAAGTGGAGTTCCACCCAAAAATGGAATGTCCACTTTAAGCACTCCTTGCCCGCTTACATGCCACATTTGGCATGTCATTTTTTTTTCGGGGGGGGGGAGGGGGGTGGGGGCTTCGTTAGGAGGGAGACTTCCTGTCCCACTTCCTCCTTCCGCACAGGGACCACCAAGGCGACTCCTCCTTTTGCCTTAGCGGCTCCCTCCCTCTAGGTGATTTCCTGGGACATGTGACAGGTCCCAGAAGATCGTCTCTCCACTCCGGGAGCGCTGCGTGACTTGCGCATGCACCGTGAGCAGAGTACCTATGGAAGCGCTGGCAGAGAGGAGGGGAGAGGAGCGACACCCCGTTCGGCCACATCGCTGGACCGTGGAACAGGTAAGTGTCTGTTTATTAAAAGTCAGTAACTACCCTTTTTGTAGTTACTGACTTTTAATAAACAAGCAAAAAAAAAAAAGCCTGGAACTCCTGACCTGCGAGACTCTAGATTTGGCCCCAGCAATGGAGAGGGTAACTGAGTTCCATGCCTTTCAATAGTTTGCTTGGCAGCAGTGAGAATTTGGCCATTAAGTGAAATTGTTAGACATGTGCAGAGTAAAATATTTCGTTTCGGAATTTCGTTTTCGTCCGAAAACTTAATTTATTTAGTTACTCCCGAAATTCGTTTTTATTTATTTCGTTTTTCGTTCAAAAATTGCATTCGTCCAAAAATCCACATGAATTACGGTCGAATCTGTCTTTGAAGGCTTATGGTGTCTGTCGAATGTATAAAGAAGATTCGATGGAGCTAGTATACAGCATACTTTAGAACCCTATTAAAGTCTATGGGACTCCAACGTTCAAAATCTAAAGTGCTAATTTTAAAGGCTAATTTGCAAGTTACTGTCCTAAAAAGTGTTTGGGGACCCGGGTCCTGCCCCAGGGGACATGTATCAATGCAAAAAAAAGTTTTAAAAACGGCCGTTTTTTCGGGAGCAGTTATTTTAATAATGATTAAAGTGAAACAATAAAAGTGTAATATTCCTTTAAATTTCGTAGGGGGGGTTGTCTATAGTATGCCTGTGAAGGGGCGCATGTTTCCCGTGCTTAGAACTGTCCCTGCACAAAGTGTCATTTATGCAGGAAAAAAAGTCCTTTAAAATCACTCGCAGCTATTATGAATTGTCGGCTCCCCTAATACAGAGAACACTCATTGAAAGTCATTGATAAAAAAATAAATAAATAAATAAATTTAAAAAAAAAAGCGTGGGGGTCCCCCAAATTCAATTACCAGGCCCTTCAGGTCTGGTATGGATATTAAGGGGAACCCTGCCTCAAATTTAAGAAAAAATTTGGCGTGGGGTTCCCCCTAAATATCCATAACCAGACCCTTCAGGTCTGGTATGGATATTAAGGGGAACCCCGTGTCAAATTTAAAAAAAAATTGACGTGGGGTTCCCCCTAAAAATCCATACCAGACCCTTTATCCGAGCACGCAACCTGGCAGGCCGCAGGAAAAGAGGGGGGGAAGAGAGAGCGGCCCCCCTCCCTCCTGAACCGTACCAGGCCACATGCCCTCAACATTGGGAGGATGCTTTGGGGGTCTGTGACCCCTCAAAGCACCTTGTCCCCATGTTGATGAAGACAAGGGCCTCATCCCCACAACCCTGGCCGGTGGTTGTGGAGGTCTGCGGGCGGGGGGCTTATCAGAATCTGGAAGCCCCCTTTAACAAGGGGACCCCCAGATCCCGCCCCCCCCTGTTTGAAATGGTAAGGGGGTACAAAAGTACCCCTACCATTTCACAAAGAAAGTGTAAAAAATGGTTAAATAAAACAAACACACTTTTGAAAAATTCCTTTATTAAAAATAAAAAAATAAAAAAAGATTCCAGCGGCGGTAATCCACTCTTGCTATCCAGCGACGGACGGTCATCTCTCCAGCGATGGCTCATCTCATCCAGCGCAGCGAATACATCCTTCTTCTGTCTCCGTGGAGGAGACACTGCAGGCATTCCGGCGGCTGACGTTTCTTATAAACGGAGGGTGGGGCCACCCGTCACCTGACCCCGTCCCCGTGACGTATGGGTGACCCCGCCCCCTCTGATGTAACGGAAACCTGCCTGTGTTACATCAGAGGGGTGCGGGGTCACCCATACGTCACAGGGAACCCCGGGTTTCCCCTTGCGTCAGAGGGGGGCGGGGTCAGGTGACGGGTGGCCCCGCCCTCCGTATATAAGAAACGTCAGCTGCCGGAATCCTTGCAGTGTCTCCTCTACGGAGACAGAAGAAGGATGGAGGATTCGCTGCGCTGGATGAGATGAGCCATCGCTGGAGAGATGACCGTCCGCCGCTGGATAGCAAGAGTGGATTACCGCCGCTGGAATCTTTTTTTTATTTTTAATAAAGGAATTTTTCAAAAGTGTGTTTGTTTTATTTAACCATTTTTTACACTTTCTTTGTGAAATGGTAGGGGTACTTTTGTACCCCCTTACCATTTCAAACAGGGGGGGGGGCGGGATCTGGGGGTCCCCTTGTTAAAGGGGGCTTCCAGATTCTGATAAGCCCCCCCGCCCGCAGACCTCCACAACCACCGGCCAGGGTTGTGGGGATGAGGCCCTTGTCCTCATCAACATGGGGACAAGGTGCTTTGAGGGGTCACAGACCCCCAAAGCATCCTCCCAATGTTGAGGGCATGTGGCCTGGTACGGTTCAGGAGGGAGGGGGGCCGCTCTCTCGTCCCCCCCTCTTTTCCTGCGGCCTGCCAGGTTGCGTGCTCGGATAAAGGGTCTGGTATGGATTTTTAGGGGGAACCCCACGTCAATTTTTTTTTAAATTTGACACGGGGTTCCCCTTAATATCCATACCAGACCTGAAGGGTCTGGTTATGGATATTTAGGGGGAACCCCACGTCAAATTTTTTCTTAAATTTGAGGCAGGGTTCCCCTTAATATCCATACCAGACCTGAAGGGCCTGGTAATTGAATTTGGGGGACCCCCACGCTTTTTTTTATTTATTTATTTCTTTTTTTATCAATGACTTTCAATGAGTGTTCTCTGTATTACGGAGCCGACAATTCATAATAGCTGCGAGTGATTTTAAAGGACTTTTTTTCCTGCATAAATGACACTTTGTGCAGGGACAGTTCTAAGCACGGGAAACATGCGCCCCTTCACAGGCATACTATAGACAACCCCCCCCCCCCTACGAAATTTAAAGGAATATTACACTTTTATTGTTTCACTTTAATCATTATTAAAATAACTGCTCCCGAAAAAACAGCCGTTTTTAAAACTTTTTTTTGCATTGATACATGTCCCCTGGGGCAGGACCCGGGTCCCCAAACACTTTTTAGGACAGTAACTTGCAGAATCTTTTCTCTCTGTCAAATCTTTTTTCTCTGTCGAATATTTTCTCTATATAATCTTGGACTAATAGAGGTAAGGTTAGGCACATTCGACCACAGGTTCTATAGACAGATTGTTATTGTCAGAGTCATGTCGAATCTCCTATTCTATATCGAACTGTTGTAACAATGAAAACGAAAATAAAGCATTTATTTATGTCGGATCTTTCGTTTTTCGGATTTTGTGCTTTCGTTATCGTTTGTCAAAACGAAAACGAAAATAGCTGAAATTCGGACGAAAATGCATTCGGACGAAAACGAATGCACATGTCTAGAAATTGTACCGTGAGAATTCTGGGCCATCGGATAGTCAAAAGCTCATATTTGGGAATGGGAAAATCTCAGCTCCAAGCAACTTTGTGAATATGTGGAGCACTTCTATCCAAAATTGCTAAGCCGCAGGGCATGTTCACCAATTTATTAGATATTTCTCCAGTGTTTGAAACCTTGTAAAAAAAAAAAGGGGAGACTATCCAGGTACAAAGTGGGTGATCCTGACAGGTACTATATACCATTGCGTAAGGACCTTATAATTGGTCTCAGTAGTCAGTACTTTATGCAAGCTCGTAAGACACACTACTATACAGTGGATGTGTCCAACCTATCTGGTAAGAGTATCTACCTTCTCTACTTGCCTATAATCCAATTTTAAGAGGCTGTGAAGTCTGAGAGCATGACAAGATATTTAGCCTTGAATGCCATCTGAGGACTTTAACAAAGCTCTAGATGCACCTGCGTGATTAAATTTTGGGACTGTTCCTAAATAATTTATGGACTTTTCCATCCACTTGTTTGTTTGTCAGATATGCACATTCTTTTTCACATATTGAAATAGGTGCCTTTAAGAGCTGCATTAATTTATATACCGTATATACTCGAGTATAAGCCGAGATTTTCAGCCTCTTTTTTGAGGCTGAAAGTGCCCCCCTCGGCTTATACTCGAGTCATCGCTGTCTGTCTGCCCGATCAGCGTGTCGAGCAGACAGACAGCGGCCATTCTAGGATTCAAAGGCCGCGCCTCCCTCTCCGCCTTCGCCTGTGATAGGCGGAACACTGAATTTCCCAGCAGTCTGTGTTCCGCCTATCACGGACATCCTCTCATCCTCGTCCGTAGTATGAAGATGAGCGGACGTCCATGATAGGCGGACCACTGACTGCTGGGAAATTGAGTGTTCCGCCTATCACGGACATCCGATAGGCGGAACACTCAATTTCCCAGCAGTCAGTGGGAAATTGAGTGTTCCGCCTATCACCGACGGAGGCGCGGCTTTTGAATCCTAGAATGGCCACCGACGAAGAGCTGAAGGACGGAGGCTCGGCTCGGGACGGGCCGGGACGGGACGCAGGCCGGGACGGGACGCAGGCCGGGACGGGACGCAGGCCGGGACGGGACGCAGGCCGGGACGGACACAGGCTGGACGGACACAGGTAGGCTCTACTGTGTCTTTACTGTGCCTCTCCTGGAAATGAAGAAATCAATGCATGTGCCCTATTCCATTTTTCTTTCAGTTTGTACCATATGGAACCCATTACTTCAATGGCTACTTCCTCTGACTGGTGTTTATGATGATCAAACAATGTTTAGCAAATAATATACATACACATATGCTTATTATAGTGCTTTTGTAACAACAGCAATGTAAAACCTTTCTATTACTGGTGTTACTGGTTTATTCCTTAGTAGCCTATTTGACAGTTGTTTCTAATTCCTTAGGGCAATTTTGATATATTAATGAACCAATCAAACTAAGGTGGGAAAAAGCACACACACACACACGGATGCATGCACACACACACACACACACACACACACACAGGGATGGATGGATGGACACACACACACACACGGATGCATGGACACACACACACACACACACACACGGATGCATGGACACACACACACACACACACACACGGATGCATGGACACACACACACACACACACACACGGATGCATGGACACACACACACACGGATGCATGGACACACACACACACACACGGATGCATGGACACACACACACACACACGGATGCATGGACACACACAGGGATGGATGGACCCACAGGGATGGACGGACACACAGGGATGGACAGGCATGTCTCACCCTCGGCTTATACACGAGTCAATAATTTTTTCCAGTTTTTTGGGGGTAAATTGGGGACCTCGGCTTATATTCGGGTCGGCCTATACTCGAGTATATACGGTATGTTAATGTGAACTTGGTTTGTTTGTGTGCTAGCAGCTGGGCTGTGCTTCTCACAGAAATTTTGTAGTTTCACTACTTCTCGTCACTTTTTTCATTTTTGAAATAGCGTGGTGTTTTCTCCTTTGAGGTTTGGGAGAGAATATAAAACTGCAGCGTTTGCAGATGACTTATTATTATTATACATAACCAAACCTAGAATAGCTATCCCGACATTCCTTAAAGAGTTAGAACAGTATTGACAAACCTGGCGGAAGCGGAGCCGAGTGCAATCTCGGCCCACCTCCCGTTCAGGTGGAGTGAAAGAGAATTGTACTACTTGGGTATAAAATTGACCGCCCAAACAGGCAATCTTTATGAAGCTAACTATATACCCCTTATTAATAAAATCAAAAACCATCTCAAGAGTATGCAGTATAAAGCACTTACATGGATGGGCAAGGTTAAAGCAATTATATTATTATATTGCCTATAGCCATATATACATTCCAAATGGTCCCTGTCCCCCTCCCTCAGAGTTATTTCAGTACATTGAAATCTTTAGTATTGAAGTTTATCTGGGCTCATAAAAGCCCACGTATTGCTTATAACATCCAAGACAGAAGAGGAGTAGCATTACCAGAATTTAAAAAATATTATGAAGCAATAGTGATCTCTAGATTAATTGATTGGATTCATAATAAGTAAGAGAAAAGCTGGGCCGAGCTGGAAATCACGCTGAGTAAGACAGATATAGGAAAGATGATCTGGATACCACCTCAGTTTAGAGATTTAGGAGTAAGCACGAGCACTTTAACAAGGAACACATTTAAAATTTGGGACAGCATAAATAAGAGACACGGGTGGAATTATAATTCCCCACTTATGTCCCTATTAGATACAAATTATTTTCCACCGGGGAAGGAGGAGCGTTTATATTTTAGTAGGTGGGCAAACAGAGAAGAAATAACACTACAGGAGGTGATGAAAGGGGAAATTACTCAGGAATGGGGACACAAACCACTAGATAGATGGAGATACACTCAAATTTTACATTTTGCACAAGGTTTACCACAGCCCTTATGGGGTCAGTCACACCTGAGACCACTAGAGAAATTATTGAAGTCACCCGAAAGTCTTGTCAGAAGAATATCAAAAATATATAAAATTCTTAGAGAGGAAGCAGATCAGGGGTACTCTACTTACCTTGAAAAATGGGAAGGGGAGATAGGCCCATTAATAAACGATGAACATAGGAATAAAATAATTAGAATGACTTATTCGCTACCAAAAGACTTACAAACGATCAAAATGTCTTATAAGCTGCAAGCTAGGTGGTATATGAACCCCCCAAGGGTACAGAGAATTAGAGGCGATGTTTCGCCAACATGTTGGAGGGGGTGTACGGTATTGGGGACTTTCAAACATCTGTGGTGGGAATGCCCAAAAATAACACCTTACTGGGATAAAATAACAGAAACAATATTTCTGACAACAGGAGAAAGGATTGAAAAACACCCATGGGTGTGTCTGTTCCATGACTCAGAGTAGGGGGTCTCACATTACAAACGACCATTAATTCCATACTTATTAAACGCAGCTAAAGCTCTGATCCCTCACCACTGGAAAACCAAGCAGGTTCCGACAATAAAAGAATAGGTAAGGAGTGTTGAGTGGATCAGCGTTATGGAAGAGTCGATACACACGAAGGAAGAAATTAAAGGAAAATACCAAAATATATGGAAACAATGGCTTATATTTTTGAAAACGGAGAGATATTTCTCTATGGTAGAGGGTATATCGGACAGAGAGTGAGGGGAAGGAGATAAGGAGAGGGTTTGAGGAGTAGGGAGGGGTTTCCTCAAAAGAGTATATTGAGACAAACAAAGACATACAATCAAACATTGTAGGTTCCAGATAAAACGCTGTCATACGCAATAATCCGACGTCATCACAATCCACTTGTTCAAACAAAAATTATTGTACATTTAATGTTGTTCTTGCCCAATTTGCCCCCCCCCCCCCCCTTTGACTTACACCCCACTCCTTTAGATAGGTGTAATAACAGCCCAAAACCAAACAATTATACAGTGTGAGCAGAGTCAACCTCTGTGTTAAAGTAGCATGTCTGTCCAGAACCAAATCCATGTATCTAACCATGGAGACCATAGAGCATTAAACTTTTCCGGGCAACCCCGATGCTGGAAAATGTAGTTCTCCAACCACAGGGTGTCCCCCATTTGAGTTGTCCATTCTCATAGGGTAGGAGGCTCTGTCCCCTTCCAATGCCTGAGAATAGGCTTGCAGGCCTGAAAAAGTGGCTATGACTTGTTTAGGGTTATCTTCAATTGGAAGGTCATCTAGAATTCCCAATACACAGGTCTTAGGGTCCATTGGGATATTGGCCTGAAATACCCTAATATTGGTGATGACAACTCCCGACCAGTAGAGATGTAGTTTGGGGCAACGCCAAAGTAGGTGGATAAGGTCTCCATGGTCCCTAGAGCACCAGATACACTCAGCGATGCACCCGGAAGACGATATATAAATGGGACAGACGTTGTGCCACATTGAGAGAGCACAGCTGAATCGCCTGCAGAGCTTCCTCCCACTGCTCCTCCTCAAATATGCCAACATCACTCTCCCATTTAGGTACCACTTTGGATGGGAAGCCTTTCAAATACGTGGACACAAGCATGGGATAGCACTGGAATATAAATCTCTTGTAGTAAGAGACTTCTGTCATATAGTGAAAAATAGGGGACGGGCATTGTACTTGTTTAAAATAGGCCTATATCCAGTAAAGCCAGTGATATCCTGTAAATGCCTGACTTTTTTCCATACAAACATATGTGGGAAAAAGCTTGTTGGATTTAGCGTAGGTCAGAGCCTCCAATCCCATGGCCACATTGTGCATCCATATGATGTGGTGTAACAGAGCTGTGGTTGGGTCTACGTTCCCCTGGCTGACTCCATGGGCAGATATAATATGTTTAGGCATGGCTGAACGGTTCGCCCGGCGGTCATTTCGTGGCGAATTTCGGCTGTTCGCGGTCCGCCCGATCGGCGGACTATTGCCGCCGTTCGTCTGGCGGACTTCCGTGTTTACTGTGTAAAAGAACTTTGACCTATGATGACACATCCATCATGGGGTACAGGACAGCCAATTGAGACATTACAGCACATGGACACTTGGACATTCCCCCTAACTTATAAGTAGACGCGATCCGGCAGCCATTTTACATTCTTTCGTATGTCACTATAGGGAGAGGTTGCTGTGTGGAGCAGGGAGAGACTGCAGTGACCCAAATCGCTGGCTATTTGGTCCACAAAAGTTATTTTCAGGACTGGTATAGGTGTTAGGTGTAGTTCAGGATATAGGTTTGAGGCACTGCTGTGCTACTGATTTTCGCAGCAGCCTGTCTTTTGTCAGTGTAGAGAGAGGGACAGGATGCTGTGTGCTGCAGGGACAGTCAGTTTAATCATTAGCTGTTACTATTAGGTCCACAAAAGTGCTATTCAAGTTATTGTTCCAGCAGCCTCTGTTTTGTCAGTTTAAATAGGGACAGGCAGGAAGCTGTGTGTGAGGCAGTGAGGGACAGTCAGTTTATTAAGTAGCTGTTACTATTAGGTCCACAAAGGTTCTTTTCAGGACTGGTATGGTAATAGGCTTGTACACGTATAATATTCTTTCTTCCAAATATAGAAAGAATATTATACTTGACTGCTGCCCTTCTGCTGCAGTCTGCTAATCATTCATAACCTACTAGTTCCACAAAGGTCCTTATAAGGACTGGTAAGGTATAGGGTACTACAGTACATAGGGTTGAGTGAGGTACAGTCTGCTATTCCTTAAGGACTGGTATAGGTCCACAATACATAGGGTTGAGGTGCACTACTGCTGACTGCTGTCCTTCTGCTGCAGTAGTCCTTTATTAGTAAAGGGACTGAGGTACAGTCTGCTAATCATTCACAACCTACTTGTTCCACAAAGGTCCTTATAAGGACTGGTAAGGTATAGGGTACTACAGTACATAGGGTTGAGTGAGGTACAGTCTGCTATTACTTAAGGACTGGTATAGGTCCACAATACATAGGGTTGAGGTGCACTACTGCTGATTGCTGCCCTTCTGCTGCAGTAGTCCTTTATCAGTATAGGGACTGAGGTACAGTCTGCTAATCATTCACAACCTACTTGTTCCACAAAGGTCCTTATAAGGACTGGTAAGGTATAGGGTACTACACTACATAGGGTTGAGTGAGGTACAGTCTGCTATTCCTTAAGGACTGGTATAGGTCCACAATATATAGGGTTGAGGTGCACTACTGCTGACTGCTGCCCTATACTGCAGCAGTCCTTTATCAGTATAGGGACTGAGGTACAGTCTGCTAATCATTCAAAACCTACTAGTTGCACAAAGGTCCTTATAGGGACTGGTAAGGTCTAGGGTACTACAGTACATAGGGTTGAGTGAGGTACAGTCTGCTATTCCTTAAGGACTGGTATAGGTCCACAATATATAGGGTTGAGGTGCACTACTGCTGACTGCTGCCCTATACTGCAGCAGTCCTTTATCAGTATAGGGACTGAGGTACAGTCTGCTAATCATTCACAACCTACTAGTTGCACAAAGGTCCTTATAAGGACTGGTAAGGTATAGGGTACTACAGTACATAGGGTTGAGTGAGGTACAGTCTGCTATTCCTTAAGAACTGGTGTAGGTCCACAATATATAGGGTTGAGGTGCACTACTGCTGACTGCTGCCCTATACTGCAGCAGTCCTTTATCAGTATAGGGACTGAGGTACAGTCTGCTAATCATTCACAACCTACTAGTTGCACAAAGGTCCTTATAAGGACTGGTAAGGTATAGGGTACTACAGTACATAGGGTTGAGTGAGGTACAGTCTGCTATTCCTTAAGGACTGGTATAGGTCCACAATATATAGGGTTGAGGTGCACTACTGCTGACTGCTGCCCTGTACTGCAGCAGTCCTTTATCAGTATAGGGACTGAGGTACAGTCTGCTAATCCTTCACAACCTACTAGTTGCACAAAGGTCCTTATAAGGACTGGTAAGGTATAGGGTACTACAGTACATAGGGTTGAGTGAGGTACAGTCTGCTATTCCTTAAGGACTGGTATAGGTCCACAATATATAGGGTTGAGGTGCACTACTGCTGACTGCTGCCCTATACTGCAGCAGTCCTTTATCAGTATAGGGACTGAGGTACAGTCTGCTAATCATTCACAACCTACTTGTTCCACAAAGGTCCTTATAAGGACTGGTAAGGTATAGGGTACTACAGTACATAGGGTTGAGTGAGGTACAGTCTGCTATTCCTTAAGGACTGGTATAGGTCCACAATATATAGGGTTGAGGTGCACTACTGCTGACTGCTGCCCTATACTGCAGCAGTCCTTTATCAGTATAGGGACTGAGAGTTTTGTCACAGGGTCATTTAAAAAATGACAGGCAGAGGAAGAGGCAGGCCCTTCCGCAGGGGTGGTAGGGGTAGGGCAGGAGCAACAGGCTTGAGCCAAAGTGGGAAGTTGCAGAAGGTGCGTTCAATTACTTTAAAGGACGTACCAGACTTGGTTGAGTGGCTCACTCAGCCTTACTCTTCTGCACCCTCCTCATCCTCTCGATCTGCACCCTCTTCTTCACTCTCTGCTATGTGCACCCCCAAAGACACTACCACCAACAACACCACCACATACCTTCCGCTTGAGTCACAGGAATGATTTTCCGATCCATATCAAGACATTTCTGATGCGCAGCCACTCTTGGTATTGGATCAGGAAGAGGAGGTAGCAACAACCGCCACTCAGCAGTCTGACGACAGTACCCAGATCAGCCCAAGGAGGAAGTTGGTCCCCGGTGTTGCTGCCTACTCCCAGATCTCTACTTATAGTGGTGGGGAAGGTGACGTCGATGATGACGTGTCTAGTGATATCACGTGGGTGCCCACAAGAGAGGAAGAGGAGGGGAGTTCAGAGGGAGATATGGACCAGCAGATAGGGAGGAGAAGCAGAAATAACTTACATTGCACAGGAGGGACAAAGCAAACTGCAAATGTATCAGGAGCGAGTCATGGACCATGTACGGTCACATCTGACGCTCCCAGGACACTGGCACATGGCTCCGCAGTGTGGGCTTTTTTTAACGTGTCCGCTGCTGACAATAGCGTTGCCATCTGCAATCTTTGCAGTCAACGCATTAGTCGCGGTAAGCCCAACACTCACCTAGGGACGACCGCCTTAAGAAGGCACATGAGCAGCCATCACTGAGCCCAGTGGGAGCAACGGAACACACAAGGCCACACTCCAGGCTCTCACCGTCCAGACTCGTCTTCTACTTCTCCTTCTCCTCTCTCCTCACAATTGTCCTCCACTCCACCTTCCATCACGCCAAGCTCACGTTTTTCTGCAAAAAGGCAGATGACGCCGGATAACCCTCTTGCCCAACGGTTGACGGCTGGCTTGTCAGAACTCATAGCCCGCCAATTACTGCCATATAAACTGGTGGACTCGGAGACCTTTCGAAAATTTGTGGCCATTGGAACACCACAATAGAAGGTCCCAGGAAGGAAGTATTTCTCAGAGAAGGGCATCCCAGAGCTATATGGCCATGTTCAGCGGCAAATGAATGTATCTCTGGCACACAGTGTCGGTGCCAAGATACATCTGACCACAGACACGTGGTCTAGCAAACACGGGCAGGGAAGGTGTATCCCTTTTACTGCCCACTGGGTGAACCTTCTGACGGCCGTCAAGCATGTAACCCGTGGCACCCATGTAGATTTGGTTTTACCACCACGGATTGCATGCAGGCCTGGCTCCTCTCCTCCTCCTCCTCCTACTCCATCCTCCTCCCTCTCCTCCTCGGCTGACTCCTCCTTTTCCGCTGCTAGCGTCTCTTCCGCTGCGCCGCCCAAGCTCCCCAGAACCTATTCGACATGCCAGGTGAGACGTTGCCATGCCGTGCTGCGTCTGTTGTGCCTGAAAGCCAAGAGCCACACTGGCCCGGCACTCCTTTCAGCTTTGCGTTCACAGGCAGATCAGTGGCTAACACCGCTCAATTTGACAGTTGGTAAAGTGGTGTGTGACAACAGTGCCAATCTGCTTAGCGCATTGAAACAGGGCAAAATGACGCACGTGCCATGCATGGCAAACGTCTTAAACTTGGTCGTGCAGCGATTCGTTGTCAAATACCCTGGGGTCCAGGACATCGTGCGGCAGGCAAGGAAAATCTCGGCCCATTTCAGAAGATCTTACACGGCCATGGCTCGCCTTGCTGATATTCAGCGGCGACACAATCTGCCGGTCAGACGTCTTATTTGCGATTGCCCGACGCGATGGAACTCAACCTTCTATATGCTTGATAGGCTGCTCCAGCAGAAACTTGCAGTTAACGTCTACCTGTATGAACTCTGCGGCAGAACAGGTTCTGGGGAGCTGGGGGTTTTTTCACCGCGCCAGTGGCTGCTCATGTGCGACGCATGCAGACCCATTTGAGGAGATCACCAAACTGGTCAGTCGCAGCCATGGCGCCATCAGTGACATGGTACCTTATGCCTTCTTTATGGAGCGTGCATTGCCTCGTGCCATTGATCAAGCTGTGGAGGAGCAGGAGCGGGAAGATGAGGAAGTCGCAATGCTAGATGAATTCCCGGGGGGGGGGGGGGGCTACTCTATCTGAGACAAGTGAACAACAGGAGTCTGAAGAGGAGTCAGAGGAGGATGGTGCCGGGGCGGATGAGGAGGAGCAAGAAGAGCATGCTTTAAACCTTTCTGGGATCCCTGTTGTTATGCGTGGATGGGGAGAGGAGAATGAATAGGACGAAATTACCCTGGATGATGAGCAGGAGCCAGGCCACCACACCGCTTCCAGTTTAGTGCAAATGGGGGCCTTCATGCTCCAGTGTTTTAATAGGGACTCCTGTATAAAAAGCATAAGGGTCAAGGACCAGTACTGGGTGGCAACGTACTTAGACCCCCGGTACAAACACAAAATGGCCGAAATGTTACCGCCGTCACAGAGGGCTGTCAGAATGGAGCACTTCCAGGCCTTGCTTCGAGAAATGCTGCATTCTGCTTTTGCGTGCGCTGGCAGAGGAAAAATTCCCACTCCCAGAGAAGGAGTTGCGGGTACCAATCCAACAGCGCCTGCAAGAAGAGGCCGGTTTAAAGATGTGTTGGGGACTTCGGATATGAGGTCATTCTTTCAGCCGACCCATCGACAGGTGTCATCCGGATCCAGCATCAGGGAACGCCTAGACCGTCAGGTGTCCGACTACATCGGGTTAACGGCCGATGTGGACGCTCTGAGGAGTGATGAACCCCTGGACTACTGGGTGGGCAGGCTTGACCTCTGGCCCTCAAAGTGACTCTTGGTGGGCGCTGGAGCGCCCTGCTGTGAACGATTATATCAAGAATTGTAATTACATGCCATTGTTGAACAGTGGTAGAAAAATTGACCTTTGGTGGTTGTGGTGCTGGTGCCACAACACTATAAGTCCTCACAGTTACTCTGGGTGGGCACAGGAATGGGCCCTCCTGTGAAATATTATATCAAGAATTGTAATTACATGTCCCTGTTAAACAGGGGCAGAAAAATTGGGCCTTAGGCACTGGTGCTGGTGCCACCACACTGCAACCTCTCCCATATACTCTTGTTTTATTGCAGGAATTAGCCCTGCTGCAAAGCATTGCATCAAAAATTGTAATTAAACGCCCCTGTTGAACAGTGGCAGAAAAATTGGGCCTTAGGCACTGGTGCTGGTGCCACCACACTGCAACCTCTCCCATATACTCTAGTTTTATTGCAGGAATTAGCCCTGCTGCAAAGCATTGCATCAAAAATTGTAATTAAGGGGGCGTGGCTTGGAGCCGGGACGAGATGGCCGCATGTTAGTGTAGCTCCGTCCGCGGGAGTCCTTTTAAGCCTTCCGGAGCCATCGTCGCATTCCGATGGGGAAATCACGGGGACAGCGCTCACAATCCCGCTCGCGCTCCCCGAGGAGCTCCAAGGCTCCGACGGGGCGCGGTATACCGGAGCTGTTCCGTCCCCGATCACGCGAGGCCGAGGCCTCACCTCGGGCCTACCCAGAGGCCGCATCTCCCTCCAGGAGCTCACCGCCGGCGGACACTTCCCCACGAACGGACGGACCGCTGAGCCCACACAGCAGGCAAACACTCACTGTGGCGGACCTCCGGGATGTAGCCACAGACATTAAGAACTCCCTCTCGGCGGCTATAGGAGAGCTCCGCAGGGACATCCAGGCCATGCACACCAGGGTGACTGATGTGGAGGAAGCAACAGCCCGCCATGACTCCGCCATTAGGCAGCTGCAGCATACCTCTTCTTCCTATAACGCGCAGCTGAGAGACATGAACAGGTACATGGAAAACCTTGACAACAGGGGACGCCGTCACAACCTGAGGGTAAGAGGCATCCCCGAGAATGTTGACCCCACACATTTGACCCAGGCCACTACACAGATCTTTAATGATGTCCTAGGCAGACCCCCAGAAACCTTCCTGGAATTTGAACGTTTGCACAGAGCCTTGAAACCCAGGGGCAGGGACACAGACCCCCCCGAGATGTTGTCTGCTGCCTAGTTAACTTTAAAACTAAAGAAGAAATTCTGAGGAGAGCCAGAGACAGACGACAGCTGCTGTTCCAGGGAACAGAAGTGAAGATTTTCCAAGATCTGTCTCCCGTAACTCTACAAAACAGGAGAGACCTGCGCCCCCTTTTGGAGGTTCTGCGCCGTAAAGGCATTCCATACAAGTGGAGATTCCCTTTTGGACTTTCAGCGACTGTTTCGGGTCGCACCGCCATTTTGAGAGTACCAGAAGAATTGGGAAGATTCTGCGATGTGCTTCAGTTGCCTCCGGTTGAATTGCCAGACTGGTACAAAGTCTTCCGCTCTGACCATCTTCGCAGATCTGATTCGATGGACACCATTCCTGAAAGAGATGATTTTCATATCAGACGGCGCAGACCATCTTCGCCAAGCCCGCATCAGCAAAGAGCACAGGGCGACAGGGCCTACAATAGCCCTACTGCTTCGCCGGCTCACAGGCGAGCACGACCAGACGGCCCTTAATTCATCGCTACTCTGCATTTTTTCTTTTTAAGTTTGCAGGTTCATGCACCTTTGTCTACTTTACTCAAGACTCTCTTAACCCGGTCCCGATGCTTTTTGGTGGATTTTCTCTCCCTCCCTCCCAAACTGGAGGGCTGGGGGTACACTGGAACTGATTTATTTAATCGTACACCCCCGCTTTTGTTTTTATTTTTTTTTGTCTCTATTTTTGCCTTGATCAGTGGGGTGTCCCTCTCCCCCCCTCCCTTGAACCCATGGGTCCCTCAGGACTCCAGCTACTTTCTCGTACTTACCTAGCCTGATCAGTTGCCACGATCGGATGGCTGTTATCGAGCGAAATCCTCATGTTGATTCGTATGTGGAATGCTTTCTTCCTTAGCAGTCATGGCAGGTTTTATTTCGCTAAGGGACTTTTCTTTCATTTTACAGGTACTGACTTTGATGTCGTTGGGGGGGGGGGGGAGTGGTCCCCCATTCTGCTATAGCTCCCCTCCTCCCCCCCATCCCCCCCCCTTTTTGTGATCCCTTTCTCTCCCGCTCCATTAGCAGGACCCTCTCACAGATCAGGCTGCTGCATCCAGCCAACCCGAAGAAGACCTCTCTCACGAATCTACCTGCGATTTGTTACCGTATGACTCTATTTAGTGACTGAAACAGGCAGCGGGGTCTCTGTTCCTTGCTGTGAACTGCCAAGATGATTATGTGGGGGATGGGGGGGGGGGATGGTGGGGGGGGTGGGGTTCGGGAGGTTGGGGGGATTGAAAGGTATGTGTTTGGTTGCGCATAAGATGGACCATTGTGTTATTAGGCGCAGGGGGGATTGATAGACATAAGTTTGTTTTTGTATGTCGCAAATCCCTCTTGGTTCCATTGTTCAATACGTAGCATTGTTCCATGGATCATAGTTTCATAGTTTCATAGTTAGTAAGGTTGAATAAAGACACCAGTCCATCCAGTTCAACCTGAGTGTCTACAATTGTCCCTATCCCTGTACAGTTACACACTCACATTGGTCCCTACCCTCAAGGAGCCCACAATCCAAGGTCCCCATTCATATACTAGGGCCAATTTTGGACAGAAGCCAATTAACCTACCTGCATGTCTTTGGGGTGTGGGAGGAAACCGGAGTACCCGGAGGAAACCCACGCAAGCACAGGGAGAACATGCAAACTCCAGGCAGGTAGTGTCGGGGTTGGGATTTGAACCAGTGACCCTTCTTACTGCTAGGTGAGAGTGCTAACCACTACACCACTGTGCCGCCCCAGTATTGTTGTTGGACCTCCCTTGTTTTGTTTTCTTTCTGCTACCGTTTTACTGTTATGTTTATCTCATGTTACACAGTCGTGGTGCTATCATTTATTATCTTTCCCCCGCTTACTTCACCCACGGTCATTTCCCAAGGACTCCCGCTGGACTGACCCCGAAAGGAATAGGACCCGGATACCCTTCCACGCACTCACACAACGGACGGACTCCCCGACTGTTGACCCATTCCGGACTCACCACACTAGGTCAGGGTAAGGTAGCTGTGCTACGCAACCCTCCGGCTTTCTCTCTTTCCTGTTCCCTTTTCCTCCCTTTTTTCTCTTCTACATTTCCTATCTCTATCTCTCCCCTCCTCCCCACTCTCTCTCTTACCCGCCCTTTGCTCCCTCATCCCCGTATATTTCTCTCCGGCCTCCCCCAAACCGCACGTCTCCCCATAAGGGGAGGATCTCCTTCCTAGCACTAGACCCACACTTAATTGCTCGCACTTCACCCCACTTGATCTTGATTTTGGGGAGCCCATATTGCTGATCGCAGAGCTTAACCACACTACCGCACGCGATTTCGCACACTTTTCGCTTCACGACTATGTCTAACCCAACCCCTACCCCGGGCCCCTCCACTCTAAAAATCTGGTCTCAAAACGTGAAAGGCCTTAACATCCCCGAAAAACGTAGCCAGGTCCTAAACCTTATATCCAAACAGAAAGTAGATGTGGCATTCCTACAGGAAACACATTTCCGTAGTGGACAGGTCCCTAACTTTATAAGACGAAAATATCCCACAGCTTATCATTCTACAAAACCCTCTGCAAAAACTAAGGGTGTCTCAATTCTCATCGCTAGGCACGTCCCATGGCAGTTAGAAGAATCTATTATTGACCCAGATGGAAGATACGTCTTCTTGAAGGGTACCATATATAACCGACCAGTTACTCTAGCAAGCATTTACAGCCCTAACACGGCACAGGTGAGTTTTTTCCGAAAGGTCGTAGATCTCCTCACGAACTTTCAAGCGGGTCTGACAGTATTGGGCGGCGACTTTAATGTTGTACTGCAACCCCTCCTGGATTCCTCGTCGGGGACGTCTTCCCTCCCCTACAGCTCTTTACGGCAGATCAGAACCTTACTGCAAGCTCTTTGCACTACACGACGCTTGGCGCACTCTACATCCCACCACAAAAGATTACACCTTTTTTTCCACGCCACATAACAGATATTCCAGGTTGGATTATTTATTCGTTTCCCAAAGAGACCTACCTCTGCTCCAATCGGCTAGGATAGAACCGCTCCTCTTGGCAGACCATCACCCGATCTCATTACTCCTTACCCTCCCGATTCAAAATAGGGCCACAAAAATTTGGCGCTTGGACGCCTCCCTCCTTTCCTCTGAGACAGATATAAATGCCATTTCATCCAGCCTGAATCACTATTTCCAAGAAAACACAGTCCCCGGGATCTCCCCTATAACGATCTGGGAAGCACACAAGTGCACCATTAGAGGGAAGTTTATAGAACTTGCCGCATTACGGAAAAAAGCAAACCAAGCCTGTATCTCCGATTTAGTCCGTAAAATTCAACAGCTCGAACGAGCCCACAAACACTCGTTAGCGCAGGCCACACTTCAAGACCTGACTGACACGAGAAAGCTCTTACAGGAGGCGTTGAACCGTAATACTCACCGTAAATTTATTCTTAACCAGAAACTGTTCTATGAACAGGGCAATAAAAATGGTAGACTCCTGGCCCAGGCCATCCGCACCAAGCGCATATCCACTACTGTCCACACCATAAAGGATCCAGGGGGCACCGCACACACATCATCGGAGGATATAGCATCCCAATTCGAAACGTACTACAAGAGCCTTTACAACTTACACAGCCCAACAACTACTCATTCGACCCAAAAACACAGGGAAATGCTCCTTACAAACTTCTTGGAGAAATATAGCCCCGTAAAAATTTCAGGTGAACTAGCCTCTGAGTTGGACAATCCTATCTCAGACTTGGAGCTCAGACAGGCCATCAAGCAATTGAAACCAGGCAAAAGCCCGGGACCGGACGGTCTATCTGCCCCCTATTACAAGGCTTTTACAGAGATCCTCACTACACCCTTTCTGCGGGCCTTTAACTCCCTTAGCGATTCAGAAACTCCATTCCATCGGCTTTTAGAAGCCCACATCACGGTCATCCCCAAACCAGGGAAGGACGCTTCCTCGGTCACCAGTTATAGACCCATTTCCCTACTTAATTCAGACATCAAGCTCTTTGCCAAAATCTTGGCCAACCGCCAACTCCCGCTCCTCCCTTCTCTTATTGGCAAATATCAGGTGGGCTTTGTTCCTGGCAGGGAAGCAAGGGATAACACTACCAAGGCCATTAACCTACACCACTGGCTTACGTCCCGCAATGAAAAGGGATTTTTCCTGTCTCTGGATGAGGAGAAGGCATTTGACAGGTTGGCCTGGGACTACCTAGCTGCTGTACTCCAACACTTGGGCATACCCAACAGACTGATGACCTTAATCCTGTCCCTTTATACTACCCCCACTGCGAGCGTAAAGGTTAATGGCCACCTGTCGAATGCCTTCTTCATCCGAAATGGAACGAGACAGGGATGCCCTCTGTCCCCTATTCTATTTATCTTGACGCTTGAGCCTCTCCTCCGCCGCTTACAATCCAATGAAGACATTAGGGGAATTCAGGTAGCAGGACATACTCATAAGTTAGCGGCATTCGCGGACGACATCCTACTGTTCCTCAGCGAGCCGCTAACGTCTATCCCGAATTTACTCAAGGACTTTGAAACCTTTGGTAAGCTCTCCAACTTGAAAATCAATTTTTCAAAGTCCAACGCGCTAAACATTACTTTGCCCAACGAATTAGTTTCCCAATGCCAAACCGCATTCCCCTTCTCCTGGAAACAGGAAGCTATCACATACTTAAGAATTCAACTCCCCAAGCATTTATCCAACTTATACTCCAAAAACTTCCTCCCGCTGTCACGCTCTATCACCGAAGACCTACGAAGATGGGACAAACCCCACTTCTCCTGGTTTGGCAGGGCAGCCATTCTTAAGATGAATGTGCTCCCTAGAGTCCTGTATCTTCTACAGACAATTCCCATCCAACTCCCTGCCTCCTTTTTCGTACACCTTAAGCGCGCGTCCACACAATTTTTATGGAAACATAAACGCCCAGGAATTAGCTATAGCCAACTTACGAGCCCTAAAACCGCAGGAGGCATAGGTCTTACAGATCTCAAACTATATTCCCTTGCCTGCCAACTGGTCAGAATCTTTGATTGGTCAGCCCATGGGTCGGATAAGGATTGGGTCTCTATAGAAAACGCTTTCTCGAACCTACCCATCAACCACACACCCTGGATCCCCCCTTCCTCTGTACCTAAGGCCCTAAAAGAACACCCCCTAGTATACGCCACCCTGACAAACTTTAAAGAAGCTTGCAAAAAATTCAATGTCTCATCCAATCCTGGGCCCCTCATGCCTATTGAACTTCGGGGCCAACCAGTCTAGTCCTTCACTTAATGGGTAATCATCTGTCTGATCTAAAGGTCCCCTCGCCCCGACTAACACCGACCGCTCGGCCGCAGGTTATTATTTCAGCTAGGCTGCTTTACCGTTCCCACCCCCCCATTCTGCACATGGACAAATGGGGGAGTCCGGAGAGAAGACCCCCTTCCTAACCTATGTACCCACTATTTACCCCCCATCACCTCTTTTGCTGTTCCCCGTTCTTACTCTTTCCTTCTTTCTTTTTGAGTTTACTGCCCCCCCGCACGGGGGTTAGACTTTTAACATTGACACAGACACCCATCCCTAAGGACGGTTGGCAGCTTCTTACTGACGGAGTGAACCCCTCCCCGGCCCCCTACGCCTCTCTTCTGGCTGCAGTTTTACCGCCCACCCTCCACTTCCCTCCATCATACCCTAGGGAATTGGCCCGACAGCCCGATTGCTATGGACGACTGAATATCCCCGAGACGAACAATTTGCCAATGATCAGCTACCCCCTGACACTTATTGTGATTGAAATTTTAGAAAGGAAACGGAATGGAGTTGAGACGTAGGGGTTATAGCACTGTGTTAAGTTTGAACAGGAGATGCTGGGGAGGTCTCACCTCCGATTTCCACTTCGAAACTAAGCTCGTTCTGACTGTTCACCTGTACTAATATTTACATTGTTATTGTCTGTGATATCGACTTGTACTTTATTTAGTTAGTACATCAAGTCTTGCTTGTTACTCTTTTTTCTTTGAAAATAAATAAACATTTTATGGAAGAAAAAAAAAAAATTGTAATTAAACGCCCCTGTTAAACAGGGGCAGAAAAATTCGGCCTTAGGCACTGGTGCTGGTGCCACCACACTGCAACCTCTCCCATATACTCTAGTTTTATTGCAGGAATTAGCCCTGCTGCAAAGCATTGCATCAAAAATTGTAATTAAACGCCCCTGTTAAACAGGGGCAGAAAAATTGGGCCTTAGGCACTGGTGCTGGTGCCACCACACTGCAACCTCTCCCATATACTCTAGTTTTATTGCAGGAATTAGCCCTGCTGCAAAGCATTGCATCAAAAATTGTAATTAAACGCCCCTGTTAAACAGGGGCAGAAAAATTGGGCCTTAGGCACTGGTGCTGGTGCCACCACACTGCAACCTCTCCCATATACTCTAGTTTTATTGCAGGAATTAGCCCTGCTGCAAAGCATTGCATCAAAAATTGTAATTAAACACCCCTGTTAAACAGGGGCAGAAAAATTGGGCCTTAGGCACTGGTGCTGGTGCCACCACACTGCAACCTCTCCCATATACTCTAGTTTTATTGCAGGAATTAGCCCTGCTGCAAAGCATTGCATCAAAAATTGTAATTAAACGACCCTGTTAAACAGAGGCAGAAAAATTGGGCTGATGGCATCACCCAGAGCCAGAAATGTTCTTCCAACATATCAGCGGAGGAGGAAGAGGATAGACAATCAACATAACAGGACAGTCACTCAGCATCAGCATAGGCAGTCTTGAAGGGATGTGATATTTCAAAAAAAATTATTCGGTTACATCAGCTTCAGGTGCTTGGTAGCTGTGGGTGATCCAAGACTGATTCATCTTGATGAAGGTCAGTCGATCAACTGATTCGGTGGACAGGCGCACCCTGTGATCAGTAACAAAGCCACCAGCAGCACTGAAGGTGCGTTCCAAAAGAACGCTGGATGCAGGACAGGCCAGTAGCTCAATTGCATACTGTGCAAGCTCTGACCAGTGATCCATCCTCAAGACCCAGTAAGCCAGAGGATTTTCGATGGGAAAGGTGTCCAAGTCTAACCTTGTCCCTAGGTATTCCAGCACCATGTAAATCAGACGCTGGCGATGGTTGCTGGAACCGATCATACCTTGGGGCTGCGGACTAAAAAATTGTCTGAAAGCATCAGTCAGACGGCCACCTTCTCCACCGCTCCTTCTGACCGATGCCTCAGCAACACGTTGTCCAGGACCAGGAGTTTGTAACCTCCCAGTCTCTGGAAACGCGTTGCACAGACCTTTCTGCAAGGCCTCCCGTAGATGTCTCATCCTCTGCTCCCTCTGCGATGGCAAGATAAGGTCGGCAACCTTACCCTTGTACCGTGGATCAAGGAGAGGGGCCAGCCAGTAATGGTCCCTCTCCTTGATCCGAAGAATACGAGGATCCTTCCGCAGGCTTTGCAGGATCAGGGAGGCCATGCAGAGTAGGTTAGCTGAGGCATTCGGTCCGGAGTCCTCTGGGTCACTAAGGACAACATGATCCGCAGCTACCTCCTCCCAGCCACGTACAAGTCCACGTGTTTCTTGGGACTGTAAATCATCCCTACAAGACTGCTGCTGCTGCTGCTGATGCTGAGTGCCAGCCTCCACCTCCATGCTGACACAATCATCCTCCTCCTCCTCTTCCTCCTCCTCATCCTCTTCCTGTGTGATGGGTGGCACAGCAGGAACACTGTCTGTATAAAGGGGGCCTTGAGAGGCAAGGAAGTCCTCCTCTTCCTGCCTCTGTTCTGCCTCAAGTGCCCTGTCCATTATTCCACGCAGCGTATGCTCCAAGAGGTGGACAAGAGGTACAGTGTCACTAATGCATGCACTGTCACTGCTCACCATCCTTGTGGCCTCCTCAAACGGTGACAGGACAGTGCATGCATCCCTGATCATGCCCCACTGGCGTGGTGAGAAAAAACCGAGCTCCCCTGACCCTGTTCTGGTGCCGTAGTCGCACAGGTACTCATTGATGGCCCTCTGCTGCATGTGCAGCCGCTGCAGCATGGCCAACGTTGAGTTCCACCTGGTGGGCATGTCACATATAAGGCGGTTCTTGGGCAGGTTCAACTCCTTTTGGAGCTCAGCCAGCCGAGCACAGGCATTAAATGATTGGCGGAAATGCACACAGACTTTCCTGGCCTGCTTCAGGACATCCTGTAAGCCGGGGTACCTGCCCAAGAACCGCTGCACCACCAGGTTAAGGACTTGAACTACACAGGGCACATGGGTCAGTTGTCCCTGTCGGAGGGCAGAGAGGAGGTTGGTGCCATTGTCGCAAACCACCATTCCTGGCTTAAGCTGGCATGGCGTCAACCACCTCTCAGCCTGCCCCTGCAGAGCTGACAAAACATCCGCCCCAGTGTGGCTCCTGTCCCCCAAACAAACCAGCGCAAGCATGGCATGGCATCGTTTTGCCTGCGTACTTGCGTAGCCCCTGGAACGCCTACGGAGTACCGCTTGTTCTAAGGACAGAGCACTGGAAGAGGCCATGGAGGAAGAAGAAGAGGAGGGGGTGGAGGAGAGAGGTGTGTCACAACCAATAGTAGCATTTTGGAGGCGTGGTGGCGGAACAACCTCCAACACTACTGCACCTTGTCCTGCATCCTTCCCAGCTGCCAGAAGAGTGACCCAATGGGCCGTGAAAGACAGGCAACGTCCCTGTCCATGCCTGCTGGACCATAAGTCAGCGGTAATATGCACCTTACCGCTGACCGCCCTGTCCAGCGAGGCAAGGACATTGCCTTCCACATGCCGGTAGAGAGCCGGAATCGCCTTCCGTGAGAAAAAGTGGCGTTTGGGGACCTGCCACTGAGGAACCGCACATTGTACAAACTCACGGAAGGGGGCCGAGTCTACCAACTGAAAAGGCAGCAGTTGAAGTGCTAGCAATTTAGCCAAGCTAGCATTCAACCGCTGGGCATGTGGATGGCTGGAAGTGAACTTCTTTCGCCGGTCCAGCAGCTGGGGCAGGGACATTTGCCTGCTATAATCGGACGTGGGTGTACTGCTAGCAGAGTGCCCGGAAAGCACTTGGCTGTGACACACCTAATTCTACACCTTCATTCCTCTCAGAGCAGGTTTCAGAGAGGACTGAAGGTCTAGTGGGGTTGGAGATGCCAGCTGATGAGGAGCAAGGAGAGGTCCGCTTTGTTCTTTGGTGTGGGTCTTTGAGGTACGCTTGCCAACGAGCTGCATGGCAGGTCAACATATGTCTGGTCAAGCATGTGGTGCCCAAGCGGCTGATGTTTTGGCCACACGAGATACGCTTGAGACATATGTTGCAAATAGCAGCGGTGCGATCTGATGCACTCGTCTCAAAAAAGCCCACACCAAAGAACTTTTAGAATAACGCGTAGAGGCAGCGCCCTGCACAGGCGGAGCTCTGCGGTGTGATTCAGTCGGTGTGCTGCCCCTAAGCTGGCCCCCGGAGGGCATCCTGCCTCGTTGGACATGTGCCTCCTCCTCCTCCTCCTCCTCCTCTCTCCTACCAGGCACCCACGTGGAGTCAGTGCCCTCATCATCCCCTCCCTCTTCATCGCTGTAGCAAACCTGGCAATATGCTGCAGCTTGTGGAACATGACTGCCAGATTGCTGTCCTTCTTGAGCATCCCCTCTCTCTGCATTCACGCTACTGCCTTCCTCTAGCTGAGTGTCATAATCAGAGGCTACAAAACACTGGGCATCCTCCTGGAGCATGTACCCAACACTGTGCTCAAAGAGTTCAGGAGACTCCTCAGGAGGACGTGGTGGGTCTAGGGAAGGAGTCACTGATGATGACATTGAGACGAGGGAAGACGATGCATTGGCAGCTGCTTTGCTACTACCCTGAGACTGGGTGAGAGAGGATGAGGAGGATGAAGAGGGCTTGGTCATCCACTCTACCAAGTCATTGGCATGTTGCGGTTCAACGTGTCCAGCTGCCGAAAAGAAGGACAAGCGTGTCCCATGGCCACGTGCTGATGACAATGCACCGCGTCCACGACCAGCACTGTTGTCTCTAGACACAGAGCCTGCTTGCCCTCTTTTATTGGCTCACGCCTGTCTGCCTCTCCTTGCTGGCCTTCCAGACATGGTAATGGCCTGAAGGGAGTTGGGTAAAACAGCAGTTGGGTAGTGCATATTGTGCTGGAGGCACACAACACCCACTAACTCCTGCAGATGCCTTTATTATAGAACACCAGAGATAAAGGGGTAGACTGTAATGGAGTCACACAACACACACTAAGCCCTGCAGATGCCTTTATTATAGAACACCAGAGATAAAGGGGTATACTGTAATGGAGTCACACAACACCCACTAAGCCCTGCAGATGGCTCTATTAGAGAACAGCAATAAAGGGTAGATACAGGTGTATATTGTGCTGGAGGCACAAAACACCCACTAACTCCTGCAGATGCCTTTTTTTTATAGAACACCAGAGATAAAGGGGTATATACAGATGTATACTGTGCTGTGCTGGAGGCACACACAACTTCCAATAACTCCTGCAGATGGCAAGTGGGCTCAAATAGAGAAGAGCTATGTAGGTGGATATAGTGGTGTGTACAGGGTACAGAGCATGCAGACAGCACGCACAAGCTCCTAACACTACTGACTGCAAGCTCTATTATAAAAGATAGATCACTAGCTATATAGGTGAGGTGAATATAGCGGTGTATACTGCGGTCAGAGCACACAGACAACAACCACTACAGAAGAGCAAGATCGAAAATCGGCCGATAACGATCGGTGTATACTGTGTTGAAGGTGCACAGAACACCCACTAACTGCTTCAGACGCTAACACACTACACAAGGCCGCCGCGCTGGCGGCCTTATATAGTGTGGGGCGTGTACTACACAGCCTGAGCTATGATTGGCCACAGGCATCCTGCCTGTGGCCAATCATGGCTCTCCTCGCTGCTGGCGCTGTGATTGGCCAAGCATGCGGGGTCACAGTGCATGCTTGGCCAATCATGAGCCAGCAATGCACTGCGATGAATTTGGCGCGAACGGCCCATAACGTTCGGAATTCGCCGAACGGGCGAACAGCCGATGTTCGAGTCGAACGTATGTTCGATTTGAACACGAAGCTCATCCCTAAGATTAATGATTCAAAATACTTTAAGTGGAACAAGCATTGGTGTTTTAAGCAGAATATAGAAAAATTGTAGCATAAAAATATTTTTATGAGATTCCCTCTACCTACTAGTGACATCCTAAGTTTAGACCATATATTAGTTTTATCCTGGACTCAGCCCAATAGTGGTGACAAGTTAAGGGATACATATTCACGAGGCTGCGGGGTGACATGCACCCCCAGATATTTAAAGAAGAAGGTTACAGGAATATTTTGGAGTGTAAGGCCCTGACTGTCAGCTGGGGAGTCTAACAATAAGATTGAAAGGTAAAGGAGGGGAGAAACACAACACTTGGGTAGGTTGAATCACTCAAATATTATAATTAACATATTTATTAATAACACAATTGAGCATAGTGCAATAGATAACATGATTAGGTAAAAACATAAGAATTTAATTGATGATTCAAACTGGTCAAACCCATGGTATTCTTCGCAAATATTCATTCTTACTGGAAGTACCCTTTTTGGCCCTCTTATCCTGTCTCGTGGGATATGTCTCTTCACCCCCCAACGCCTCTGACCTTTATCATTATGATCTACATCCTGGTTAATTTTATATATATATATATATATATATATATATATATATATATATATATATATATTTGTTGTTCTCTCTCTCCCTATTTTCTAATCAATTACCATTGATTATTTATTTAATTTACAAACCATTATAGGTATCCCTTATGTATAGCTGCTCCTGATGAGTGGAGACAACCCACGAAACGGGCCAAGTTTTATATTTGATGCTATGCCACAGCAATCATGCAAATACCATGGGTTTGGCCAGTTTGAATCATCAATTAAATACTGATATACCATGTGCAACAATGTCTACTATTTTACTATATGATGCATTAGTCATGTTTATCTGTATTCTGTATTATCTATGTTTTACCTAATCATGCTATCTATTGCACTTTGCTCAATTGTGTTATTAATAAATATGTTTATGATAATATTTGAGTGATTCAATCTACCCAAGTGTTGTGTTTCATATAAAGTCCAATTTTCCCTTATTCCCCCTTCTCTCCTCCTTTACAAACCAATAGGGATGTAGATCTGTGTACTGGATAGTCATGGTCTCATATAAAGCCCCAACTTCTCGTCTTTTTATAAGATTGAAAACACAACAAAAGGTCCTTAAGCGCTATAACTGTCAGCCATCTATGAAGGTATACGTATCGTGAAAAATGTAAAATAAGCTGAAGCCCAGTGCAGCCGCCAACCACTGGAAAAGGTTGATAACAGAACATAAAGAAAAAAAAAATCAGCGCTCTATGGGACCAGCATAAGAACTTGCAGACCTTTAGCCAAGTAAAGTTGATTTATTTGATGCACACTTGAGAGAATTAAAAACAACTGTCAATGATAAAAAAAATTGGAGAAATTTGCAAAAGCAATCATAAAAACAAATTGTCATTATTGATATACTGTGAAAAAAGTAAGCATGAAACCACCAAGACATCCAGATGATGAAGGGTTAGCATCAAACGGTATGCTTCAGCTCTCGGTCATAAGGTGGACAACCGGATCTCTGGAGGGAGCCACTGGGGCAGAGAAAACTGTGAGTCTGGTGGCTGGTCGTGGATATCAAACCCGCTGTGCCACGGGAGGTGTGTTATAGTGCACTCCACTGGGGAATGGAGCCAGAGAAGCCAATCAAGCTGACCGGGGCCAGGCCCCTGAGATGATGTGGACGTCAGGCTGGAAGCGAAAATTATCGGGTAGTTGATCTGTCGAGGTGGACCGCAAGCTCTATGTTGCCGTGGCGACTGTGGCTTACATGTTTCTAATGCCTGCACCTTATCAAAGTCAGTTTTTTCACAGTATATCAATAATGACAATTTGTTTTTATGGTTGCTTTTGCAAATTTCTACACTTTATTTTTTCTATCATTGACAGTTGTTTTTAATTCTCTCAAATCAACTTTACTTGGCTAAAGGTCTGCAAGTTCTTATGCTGGTCCCATAGAGCTCTGCTTTTTTGTTCTAACAATAAGATTGAGGATTTGCTCCAGTTGATCACCAAGCCTGAATATACTCCAAAATTGGTAATGACCGAAATTGCTTCTTAGGTGCTTTTTTCAGAACCTCAGGAGTTATTACAGGTGTGAAAATTGTCAGGTTTGCTGTCTTAATAAATGTAAGGAGAGAAAAATCTGCAATATTGTGTCTACCAGTACCTCATGATCATATGTGGTTGAGTCTTTTATCACATGTTCATCTGAGGGCGTGGTATAATTCATACAGTGCCCGTGAGACTTACAGTATGTGGGGAGGACCAAAAGGGCTCTTCGGGTCAGAATGAATGAGCATATCAGCAATATTAGAAAATGTTTTGACAAACATTCGGTTTCAAGACATTATGATCAAGTGCACAATAGGGATCCGTCCAATGCACTGTTTTTGGGGATAGATAAATATAGACCCCACTGGAGAGATGGTTCATTAGCTAGGGAAATCTAAAAGCAAGAAATGGCCTGGATCCATAGACTTAAGACATATGTTTCCTTTGGCCTCAACGTCGATACAGACGTGAATGCTTTCATTAACAACTCTTGATATTAGGTCTGTACTGTATTGAGTCAATCACCCTTAATCCCTAATTTTCATTATGTCATAATGTTTTGGGTGCTATGATATTATTTTGGGTGTTTATATGATTGTGAGCTGTATGTTATTGCCAAACTCCCAAGCATAGGTCATTATTATACTGGTTGGTTATTTAACAGGTCATTTTGAGACTGCAATTTATATATCTGGCCCACTAGATGCCTTCTCATCAATTTAGAGAGAGACCCCTACATAGACATTAGTCCTTGCTTCCGGTACTTATCTCATACTGAGGATTTAAGTTATTTACACATTTTTAGTTTTGGTTTCCATCGTTGCATTATTGTCCATGCAATCTTGGAAAGATAAGTTTTTTTTAGTATTATAAATGTTACTGTTTTTCTGACATTGGAAATTCTAGGGTATACTTTTGTGACACCTTATTACAGGCATTAGATGCACATTGCATGTATGCACATCGGTGGTTATTTAATATTATGAGTGTCTATTAAAGCTGAGATTACGAGCTTCCCATATTTTGTTATTTGGGTGTCAGCTAAGATCCAGTCCCTTGATGTCTAAATGTCATATGCGATTTGACCATTAGGAGTAACCCGGCTTGGTGGCTGGAGGTGACACTAGTGTTGGCATCTGACCTACTTCTGCCTATAACGGGTGGAGATGGGCCATCCCAAGATCCATATTTTCCTTCTTGTGCCCTTGCCATATGGGTTTGGACACATGTTGGATACTTTGCTGTTTTAGTACTTTTAGTCCTTTGTTCTTTTTAAATCAATTTTAATTTATGATATTTTCGCAGATAGGAGGTTATCCCGATCATGTCCCGTTAATATGTGTTTGGGGGGGCCCTGTGAGCCTCCATACTATTACTACGCATGTCTGTCAGTGGACTACGGCCCAGAATGAGGCTTGGTCAGTTTGCCATAGCATAAAGGGAGGTGACGCAGCACGCTGCCCATGCCCCTGGACAACGGAACTTTTTTACGAAACGCATAGGGCAGAGCGACGTGCAGGCCTCGTGTTATTGTTTGCTTTCCCAGAAGGACGAGCTTGTCTGAGTGTGTGCTAGCCAGCGCACCAGACTACAGATGCTTTTTCTGATACTACTGTATATCTGTAAGTGTGATACTTTGCTTTACAATTTTAATAAATCTTAAGGTTTTATACTATTGGAGCATTTATATTTTTACATACCGCACACATCTACTTATGGGCTGGAATTCAATGAGGCTAATTGAAGAGTAACGGTCCTGCTTGGTGTACATTGGAGATTGCACTATTACCACAGGCAATTTGAAGTATATGGGTCCTACTTGATACGCCCTGGAGAGTATACCATTGCTACAGGCTTCCCTAGATCCTCTGTAACGGGAATCATGGGCTTCTGGTAAGAAGTAATTCTCTACACAGCGGTGGTGGATTTAGCACAAGCTTCTCTATACCAACATTGAAGATTCATCTTACTTGTGGATGGACTTTATTTCACTTAATCTGCACGGGTGGATGTCACATATATTTTAGTTATACATATATGGTCGGACATTATGTATTTTTCATTTATATATATGTCACACACATTTTGTTATTTGGTACAGCCAAATTCTGATTATTTATTATTTGGTGGTTTAGAAGACCTTTTTTCTATGGGTGTTTATGCATATGAGATTAATAGCTCTAGTATAAAACACATATAGATTTGTAAATTCACGCTGAATTTGAGATTACTCCTCAATCGGTGGGTTATTTTAGTGGTTTATACTCACTTTATATTCATAGGTTTAGTGCGATTCTAGTTTTCTTTTTATTCCATTCACTGTATTGATGCTATGCAGGAGAGTTGCTGCTTCCATTATCTTTCATTAAAAATGTATGTTGTTTTGGTGCATCTGTCTAGTTGTATTTATACATTAGCACAGTTTCTTTTTTGTTTGTTTCGAAATTGCTTCTTGCAGGGAATCCGCAGTATCCCCCAAGAGTAACATAGTATCATCGGGGTAGAGCATGAGTTTTTCATGAATCTTGCCATATTTAAAGCCACAAATAGAGGGGTTTGTATAGATCAGGGCAGCTATAGGCTCTATAGCAATGGCAAATGAGAGGGGACAAAGGGCATCCCTGGCGTGTACCTCTATATAGGGGAAAAGGCATGGAGGCATGACCTGCTTCTCTAATGGCTGCCTGCGGGGAACTGTAAAGTAATTTTACCCAAGATAGGAAGGTATGGCCAAACCTGAACTTGTGCATGGTGGCCCACAGGTATGGCCCCTCTGCGCTGTCGAAAAGCCTTGTGGGCGTCCAACGACAGCAAAGCCTTATCTCCATTGTTATCAGATTGGGACTATATATTGATGTATAGCCTACGCAAATTAATCACAGTTGACTTCTCAGGTATAACGCCTGATTGGTCCAGATGGATAATTGACAACATGGCCTTATTGAGTCTCAGGGCCAGCACTTTGGCTAGAATCTTAATATCCACCTGCAAAAGGCATATGGGTCTGTAGGAGCTTGGGTCCAGTGGATCTTTTCCCAGTTTGAGTAATAGGACTATGTTAGCCTTAGTCATGGAGTGAGGGAGGGTCTGACATTCCCAGGCTGCATTAAAAACCTTGAGAAGATGCGGTAAATGTGTAGCGGCCATAACCCATTGCAGGGCGGGCTTGACTTGATGGGCTTACCAGTTACCTTCTCTTGGCCTGCTCCTCCACGTCTAGGGGTTCCCAGGGTTGATACTCAATGACTTATACACTGACACAGATGAAGTCCTTTTAAAAAAAGTTTATTTTGCAGTAGAACTTTTAAATAACACAGTCTCTGAGACCACATTCACACCTGAGCGTTTTGTAGCTTGTCGCCTGAAGCTACAAAATGCTGGAGGGGAAAAAATACATTATTCTCAATGGAGATGGTTCACATCTCCACTCCAAGTCGCCTGAAGCCCTAAGCCTGAAGCTCAAACAAGTTCCGGACCCTTTTTTGTCGCGCGAATCGGGCGTTTTCATTCCCATAGAAACTAATGGAAACGCTCGATTCGAGCGTTTAGCGCGACAACGAGCGTTTCTATGGGCGTTTTGACGCTGTATCTGCTCAAGAAAAAATATAATTTACATAATTTAAATAAGGAAATGACATAAAGGACATAAAAAAAATACACAGGAAGTGCACAGATCACCATTTTTAGCTCACATGGAGAACATGAATATGGATGAAGAACTGGATGAGACAGTATGTCTCCTAGATCAGGAGAGGTTTATAAGAATGGTGAAGGAGCACCCCTGTCTATATAATATGAGAGATCCATGCTACAAACTGCGAGCGAGCAAGAGGAGGGCATGGAACCAGATTGCCATCCAAGTTTTTCCAAACTGGGCAGACCTAACTGGCCGTGTGAAGGATGAGAAAGGTAAGAGAACCCCCTGCAAACATAACCACAATAGGGACATAATAGGATGATTAGTACATTATAAGGCCCCTTTCACACTGGGACAGTGCGGGTGTTGGTGGGTTGGCGCTTTGCCGTTATTTCGTATGTGGTATGCGGCGAAAAAGGGTTAAAATCGCACGCAAAGCACCGCTGCATTAACCCTTTTTCGGCCGCTAGCGGGAGTTAAAACCGCCCTGCTAGCGGCCGCTAGAACGCTGGCAAAGGGCCGCTAGCAGCGGTGCTTTGTGTGCGATTGCGGCCCTTTGCCAGCGTTCTAGCGGCCGCTAGCAGGGCAGTTTTAACCCCCGCTAGCTGCCCAAAAGGGTTAATGCAGCGGTGCTTTGCATGCGATTTTAACCCTTTTTCGGCCGCTAGCGGGGGTTAAAACTGCCCTGCTAGCGGCCGCTAGAACGCTGGCAAAGGGTCACAATCGCACACAAAGCACCGCTGCAGCGGCCCTTTGCCAGCGTTCTAGCGGCCGCTAGCAGCGACGCTTTGCCGGTGGTATAGCCACGCTGGCCCATTGATTTCAATGGGTAGGAGCGGTATTCACCGCTCCAAAGATGCTGCTAGCAGGACTTTTTTTACCGTCCTGCTAGTGCCCTGCTCCAGCACTCCTGCTTTCACAGTGCAGTGAAAGGAGTCGCTTTTTCAGGTGCTATACCGGCTCCTTTCTCTCAATTGTGAAAGCCGGAGGGCTTTCACACTGGAGCGGTGCGCTAGCTAGTGAATACACTGCTCCTTCACTGCTTCTGCCTGAACAATGCCACAGTGTGAAAGGGGACTATGCATGGGAGTATGAGTATAGTATTAGCAGAATGTCATAAATACATGATGACACACTCTGACCCCTAGTGGATATTGGAAGGATACTGCATAAAAAAATATATATATTTCTAAAAAAAACATGGGACTTCTTGTCAATACATCAAGCATTTTTTATAATAAATCAGTACAGCATAGTATATACTATGGTCGTATTTACAAAGAACTAAAGTTTATTAGATTGCCTCAAGCTGCCATGGGACCTGTCCTGCTGGTGACATGAAGTAGGAGGCAAATTGATCCCTGACCTGTGTCCCTTGTCTGCTTCCACGAACACCGGTCCAATGAGCCCTTTCCATGTTCTCATGGACTGGGTCCTCAAAGTCAAATCCATCCCGCTGGCGAACAAAATTGTGCAAGGCACATGCAGCTTTGACAACACAAACTGCATTTTGCATGTTGAGAACAATCGGAGTGTGCAGTACCCGCCATTTGTTGGCCAATATGCCAAATGCACATTCGACAACGCGACGTGCTCGTGTTAGTCTATAATTGAACACACTCCTATGTTCAGTCAGGTTGTGCCCCGAGTAAGGCCGTAGAAGATGCTCACTCAGAGCAAAGGCCTCATCTCCAACAAAAACACTGGGTAGGGGAGGGCCATTTGTGCCAGGGAGTGGCCTGTTTTCTATAAGGTCCAGAGAATTGTTGCGCAGCAGGTGTCCAAATGATGAATGTGAGAAAATAGCAGAGTCAGCGCTGCTACCATATGATCCAATGTCAATGTAGCTGAAGCAATAATTGGCATCAGCCACTGCCATTAAAACAAAAGAAAAATATTTCTTATAATTGAAATACTGGCTTCCACTACCCATGGGCTTTACGATGCGAATATGTTTCCCATTGATGGCTCCAACACAGTTGGGGAAGTTGCAGCGTTGCCAGAAAACATCCGAGATCCTTGACCAATCTTCCGCTGTCGGTTTTTTGAATACAATATCCTTTAGTATGTCGTAAATAGCAGAGCAAGTGTCACGAATTATGTAGCTTGCTGTGGATTTTCCAACACGAAAGGCATAGTGTATGCTCGCTAAAGATTGTCCGGTTGCTAGGTACCTACAAAGAAATAAACATATATATTTTAATGTGTTTTTTAACAGTTAAACTGCTCAAAATAAAGTGGAAGAGTATACGTGATGCCTACACTCGACATCTAAGACTGCAAAGGGAATTTAGGAGTGGATCTGGGGCATGTGCTCCGAGAGATTATCTGCATGCAAAAGAAATGGAATTCCTTCGGCCATTGCTGGCTTTGGGGCGGTAAGCTATCATCTGTGTACGAATGTCATTAAACAAAATTTAAAGAGAAAGTTATAATAATTCAATTCTATTTTCAGGACTGAAAACTGCTGGGAGGACAGTAATCCAAATGAGGATTTGGACACAGATGCTAGTCAGCAATCAAGCCAAGCATCAGGTGATCAAAGTCAGCAAGCAAGCCAAGCGTCAAGTGATCAAAGTCAGCAAGCAAGCCAAGCATCAAGTGATCAAGGAGGCCGAGATCTGGAGAGCCAATTGTCGACTCCAGCACGGTCTACATCTGAGACACATGTGCGAGATGAGGCGTCCCCACTATCCATTTCTGCTCGTGTACCTGCTAGAGCAATAAGAAGGAAGGCTCCTGATCCTGACTTCAACCGCATGCTGGACATTATGACCAGTATGTCAGAAAAAATTAGCAGCAACAGGTCTCATGTGCAGGTTTCTGCAAGATGTCTGGAAGGTCTGATGGAGAAGGTACCATCAGAACTCCAGGCAGACATGTTGTCAGGTACCATACGCTATATTGCGACTTTTATACCACCAACCCCCACATATAGGTCCTCAGAGCCTTCGACACCTTATGGTCCCTATGCAAATCACCCCCCGCCCCATCTGCCAGCACCACCATCCTCTCATTACCTTCCTCTGCCAACACCACCACCTTCAAATTACTTTCCTCTGCCAACACCACCACCACCACCACCACCTTCTAAGCAAAATGAGAATCCCTCTATTTCCAACTGGTCACAATATGGCCATGCAATGAATGTGGTGAATACACCCAATGAGGGAGTCAACTCCTCCCAAACATTCCATCGCCTCTAATTTTTATTTTTTTGATTCATGAGCTACGTTAGCTCTATTTCTTTGTTGAGCTGTATATGTGCAAAACGCACAAACGAACAGAAAAAGTTATAACAGAAAAAGTTATATTTCAGTAATATTTTAAATAAAAAAAATAAAGTTTTTATTTGGCTTTAAAAATGTGTGATTGGTGTTTATTTTAGGCATATAAAAAATTATTCATATTAGGTTCTTCATTAACCACTTGCCGACCGCCGCACGACGATGTACGTCGACAGAATGGCACGGGCAGGCATATGGGCGTACCTGTACGTCCCTGCCTTCCCGCAGGTGGGGGGCCCCATCGGGCCCCCCCCCGGTGCCTGCGGCGGTCGGTATTCGTTCGGGAGCGATCCGGGATGAGGGGGCGGCCATTCATTCATGGCCACCCCCTCGCGATCGCTCCCGACGAATGGAAATGCTCCGTGACATCACTTCCTCTCCTGTAATGTAAACACAGGAGAGGAAGTGATGTAATCTCTCCTCCGTGTCGGTATTTTTCGTTCCGGCACCGAGGAGAGAGGATCGGTGAGTTGCACCAACACGACACTACACAGTAGAACATGCCAGGCACACTCACACCCCCCCTTCACCCCCCGATCACCCCCCCAATTACCCCTGCCCCCCCAGTCACAGTGACACCAATTGCATATTTTTTTTTTTGCATTGGTGTCATTTTTGACTGTAATAACTGTTAGGGCAGTTAGGGTTAGCCCCCTTTAGTTCTAATGTACCCCCTAACCCCCCCAATAAAGGTTTAACCCCGTGATCACCCCCCGTCGCCAGTGTCACTAAGGCTGGGTTCACATTGCAGCGGTTTATGAGAACGGATGTGATTCGCACCGCACTGCAGTGCAAATCACATCCGATCTCTGTGCGATTCGAGTTCAGCCATACAGATAGTATGGCTGAATTCGCGCCGCACCCGCCGCAAATTCGCACGGGACCCTTTTTTTGGTCCGCAGCAGAATCGGATCGCATTGGTGTTCACACCATGTGATCCGAGTTTGCAGATCGCACTGCGATATGCGAACTGATCTGGGGGTGTCATTAACATTTCACTGACACTCCCAGCAGTTCGCATAGGGCAGTGTGAACTGCCGCCGGGAGGCATGCGATGCGGGAACCCGCCGCGGATTCGTGGCATTCCTGCATCGCTCCAGTGTGAACCCAGCCTAATAAGCGATCGTTTTTCTGATCGCTGTATTAGTGTCACAGGTGACGCTAGGTAGGCAGGTAGGTATTTAGGTTCGCCGCAGCTTTTTTTATAGCGCCAGGGACCCCCATATACTACCGCATAAAGCCCCCTGATTGCCCCCTAGTTAACCCTTTCACCAGTGATCACCATATAACTGTTACAGGTGACGCTGGTTGGTTAGTTATTTTTTTATAGTTTCAGGGCACCCGCCATTTATTACCTAATAAAGGTTTAACCCCCTGATCACGCGGCGGGTGTCATTTGTGACTGTAATAACTGTTAGGGCAGTTAGGGTTAGCCCCCTTTAGTTCTAAGGTACCCCCCTAACCCCCCCAATAAAGGTTTAACCCCGTGATCACCCCCCGTCGCCAGTGTTACTAAGGCTGGGTTCACATTGCAGCGGTTTATGAGAACGGATGTGATTCGCACCGCACTGCAGTGCAAATCACATCCGATCTCTGTGCGATTCGAGTTCAGCCATACAGATAGTATGGCTGAATTCGTGTCGCACCCGCCGCAAACTCGCACGGGACCCTTTTTTTGGTCCGCAGCAGAATCGGATCGCATGGGTGTTCACACCATGCGATCCGAGTTTGCAGATCGCACTGCGATATGCGAACTGATCTGGGGGTGTCATTAACATTTCACTGACACTCCCAGCAGTTCGCATAGGGCAGTGTGAACTGCCGCCGGGAGGCATGCGATGCGGGAACCCGCCGCGGATTCGTGGCGTTCCTGCATCGCTCCAGTGTGAACCCAGCCTAATAAGCGATCGTTTTTCTGATCGCTGTATTAGTGTCACAGGTGACGCTAGGTAGGCAGATAGGTATTTAGGTTCGCCGCAGCTTTTTTTATAGCGCCAGGGACCCCCATATACTACCGCATAAAGCCCCCTGATTGCCCCCTAGTTAACCCTTTCACCAGTGATCACCATATAACTGTTACAGGTGACGCTGGTTGGTTAGTTATTTTTTTATAGTTTCAGGGCACCCGCCATTTATTACCTAGTCTCACTAGTGTACCCCTAAATTTAGGGGTGTCTACTTTCCAAAATGGGGTCATTTGGGGGGGGGTTTGTGCCATCTTGGCATTTTATGGCCTTCAAAACTGTAACGCCCTTAGAAAGCCTGAAGGCGGTGCTTGGTTTTCGGGGCCCCGTACGCGGCTAGGCTCCCAAAAAGTCCCACATATGTGGTATCCCTGTACTCAGGAGAAGCAGCAGAATTTATTTTGGGGTGTCATTTCACATATGCCCATGGCATGCGTGAGCAATATATCATTTAGTGACAACTTTGTGAAAAAAAAAATAAAAAAAAAAAGTTTGTAATTTTCCCGCAACTTGTGGCAAAATATAAAATATTCCATGGACTCAACATGCCTCTCAGCAAATAGCTTGGGGTGTCTACTTTCTAAAATGGGGTCATTTGTGGGGGTTTTGTGCCATCTTGGCATTTTATGGCCTTCAAAACTGTAATAGGTAGTGAGGAGTGAAGTCAAATATTTACTCCCTTAGAAAACCTGAAGGCGGTTCTTGGCTTTCGGGGCCCCGTACGCGGCTAGGCTCCCAAAAAATCCCACACATGTGGTATCCCCGTACTCAGGAGAAGCAGCAGAATTTATTTTGGGGTGTCATTTCACATATGCCCATGGCATGTGTGAGCAATATATCATTTAGTGACAACTTTGTGAAAAAAAATAAAAAAAAATTAAAGTTTGTAATTTTCCCGCAACTTGTGGCAAAATATAAAATATTCCATGGACTCAACATGCCTCTCAGCAAATAGCTTTGGGTGTCTACTTTCTAAAATGGGGTCATTTGTGGGGGTTTTGTGCCATCTTGGCATTTTATGGCCTTCAAAACTGTAATAGGTAGTGAGAAGTGAAATCAAAAATTTACGCCCTTAGAAAGCCTGAAGGCGGTGCTTGGTTTTCGGGGCCCCGTACGCGGCTAGGCTCCCAAAAAGTCCCACATATGTGGTATCCCCGTACTCAGGAGAAGCAGCAGAATTTATTTTGGGGTGTCATTTCACATATGCCCATAGCATGTGTGAGCAATATATCATTTAGTGACAACTTTGTGTAAAAAAAAAATATATATTTTTTTTGTCATTATTCAATCGCTTGAGGCAAAAAAATAAAATATTCAATGGGCTCAACATGCCTCTTATCAATTTCCTTAGGGTGTCTACTTTCCAAAATGGGGTCATTTGGGGGGGTTTTGTACTGCCCTGCCATTTTAGCACCTCAAGAAATGAGATAGGCAGTCGTAAACTAAAAGCTGCGTAAATTCCAGAAAACGTACCTTAGTTTGTAGATGTGACAACTTTTGCGCAAACCAATAAATATACAGTTATTGACTTTTTTTTTTACCAAAGACATGTGGCTGAATAAATTTTGGCCTAAATGTATGACTAAAATTGAGTTTATTGGATTTTTCTAATAACAAAAAGTAGAAAATATAATTTTTTTCAAAATTTGCGGTCTTTTTACGTTTATATCGCAAAAAATTAAAATCGCAGAGGCAATCAAATACCATCAAAAGAAAGCTCTATTTGTGGGAAGAAAAGGACGCAAATTTTGTTTGGGTACAACATTGCATGACCGCGCAATTACCAGTTAAAGCAGCGCAGTGCCAAATTGTAAAAAGACCTCTGGTCATTGACCAGCAAAATGGTCCGGTCTGAAAGTGGTTAAAGTGGTTGTATACTCATTTTTGGGACTTTTACCTACAGGAATGCCTATAATAAGGTTTACCTGTAGGTAAAAAAAATATCTCCTAAACCATACAGGTTTAGGAGATATTCCCCTCAGTATGCGCTGCTGACTGCAGCGGTGCATGCGCACAAGGGGATTCTCAGCCTGAAAATCCAGCAGTGGCTGGCCGGCCGGAATGAAATCTCCCGTGCGCATGCGTGGGAGTGACGATATCACGGCTCCAGCCACTCACAGCGCCAGAGCCGCGATACCCGGAAGAAACGCAGAGGGAGCATGTCAGCTCCCTCGGCGTGGATCCGGCTAGATGTCGGGGCCTCGGTCTAAGGTGAGTATTTCATAATGAGCTAGTATGCGGTGCATACTAGCTCATTATGCCTTTTGCTTTGCAGGGGTAAAAAAAAAAGCGGGTTTACTACCGCTTTAATCTCAGTTAAGCCCCAAACCAATTTGCAGCCAAAGGACCAGGCCCCTTTTTGTGATTCGGCACTGTGGCGCTACAATTGCGCGGACATGCAACGTGGTTTCAAAACAAAATTTATGTCGTTTATAGGGGATAGTTTTATAGCATTTTTATCTTTTTTTTTTTTCTTTAAAGCGGAGGTCCACCCTAAAATGGACCTCCGCTCATCGGAATCCCCCCCCCCTCCGGCGCCACAATCGGCACCTTTCAGGGGGGAGGGGGGTGCAGTTACCTGGATAATCCAGGTAACTGCACCCACTTCCGGGCTAGCTCTCTGCGGAAAGGGGCGTACGTTACGCCCCTTTCCGCAAGCGCCCGCCCCCTTCAGAAAGTGCCCCGCTGCCTGCTGGGAAACACATAGCTCCCAGAGGCAGCGGGGACCGTCCGGATTGCGCCGCGCGGCTCGCGCATGCGCAGTAGGGAACCGGGAAATGAAGCCGAAAGGCTCCATTTCCTGATTCCCATACCCAAGATGGCGGCGGCAGGACCTGACAGACGAGCGAGCGATCGGCTTCGGGTGCCGACATCGCGGGCGCGCTGGACAGGTAAGTGTCACTATTTAAAAGTCAGCAGCTGCAGTATTTGTAGCTGCTGGCTTTTTAAAAAAAAAAAAAAACGCGGAGTCCCGGTGGACTCCCGCTTTAATGGCGGCGATCAGCGATTTTTATTGTAACTGCGAAATTTTTGCAGACACATCGGACATTTTTAACACATTTTTGGACACTGGCAGGAAGGTGTTAACCACTAGGGGGCAGTGTAGGTATTATGTATGACGTTATGTGTTTTTTTATTTTAGTGGGCGTGGCCTGGCATGTGACGTCACTGATTGTCTTTCCGAACGGTGACAGCCACAGTAGGAAGCAAGGGGAGAGGTTTGTCTACTTGGATCTCTCCTCGTTCTTCAGCTCTGTGACCCGATTGCGGGACACCTGCGGCGATCAGGTCCGCTGGTTCTGCGGCCAGGGTCACAGAGCTCAGGACCGGGTCAGGAACGCACCACCGGCGGGGCACTCCCGATCCACGGCTGGGCACTGAGCAACGTACAGGTATGTGCTTGTGCCCAGCCGTGCCATTCTGCCGATGTACATTGGCGTGAGGTGGTAAGTGGTTAAAAAATTAAATAGAAATATGACAATATTACCTCAGTGTGATAATTAGTCGTTCCATAGGGGGTATACTGTTCCTAAAATATGTGTCCATTCGCTGCAACCGACTACTGAGTAAACCCAGTAACTCATCAAAGCTGTGAAAAAAAAATAACAAATATGGCGTTTATGGGTGGACATTATAAAATAAGACAGGAACAATGTCAAACATTATGAATTCAACTATTTTGACTAACCTTTTTATGGACATCCTGGTGTAGTCCAAAAATGTATCTTCATGGTCACGTAGGTCACTGTACATAACCCAAAATTGCCCTCTCTCTTCCCGATCGGCAATTACGGGGTGGATCCAATATCTGCGTGCCCTCTTCTTCCTCCTCTCTTGTTCACGCAGAAAAAATGTGGCAACAGCGGATGCTGCCACAAAACATGCCATCTCATCGTCACTCATCTTTGTAGTAGATAGTAGATATGGAGCAGGGAGCACAATGCTGAACCGGAAGTGCATTAAAGTACAGTACTCAGGAAGCAGATGAAAAATATTTTTCCTATTGGCTGAAAAAAAAACGCCTCAGTTAAAAAATGCCAGAAAACTAATACGCGCGACAAAACGCCGGTAAAAACGCTCAAACACGCTACGCTCAGGTGTGAATGCAGCCTTAGGGAACAGAGGTCATGGGTGAAGAACTCAGGCACCTTGAACTGCAGGTCTAGCAAAGTCTCTATTTTCACCCAGAGAGTAGCCACTCGCAGCTGGGTACTTCAAGGCTGAACAGATCTCTAGTCAGAGATCATTGCAGTCAGCACGTTGACTCAAAACTTGAACAATTGACTAAAGGTGAACAGGAACCTTTTTCCTCCGTACCTGGAACATTTCTCGCTTCCTCAATGGTACTTGAAAAATGTGAATTCATCAAGGTCTTTCCCAACTCAGTAACCAGGCACTTCTCAGGATGCCACTTGCCGGCCCTCCTCTGAAGAGTCCTCCCCAGGTCACTTCCACGAGCTGTGGTGTCCCTCCAACCCCAGAGCACACCCGGGCACTGGGAATCCTCCCTCAGTTACTGCGCCTCAGACCAGCCGGTTCCGAGACTCGGGAACAGACGGATCTCTACCCCAGACCAGGCAGGTCTATCAGGGGCCACTGACAGGAACATGTTGCGGGATGTCGAAACACCCCGTGACCAGGACCCCTCACGGGGCTACCCTGGTCCTGGAACACAGACCCGACCACGCGGGTCTCACGAACGAACACCTCAGCACCTCTAACACGTGACCCACACCCGCTTAAGTACCCCCTCCCAGACTCCTCAGTGGGCCCTGGCACTCACACTGACTGGCTATGAGAAGGCTGATACCCAAACATCCAACCAGACCTGGTTCTGGCCTGTCATGTGCACCTCACCCTTCACATGACCAGACAGAACTTTCAAACACAGCCTGGCCAGACTGGTGTTAAGGCCTACCTACATAATTAACCCTCAGAACCTTTATTGTTCTGAGGCCAAAAACTAAATTTAAAATGTGTGTGACATTTGATCTCAAATGTCATCCGCTACAAATGGTAATATGACTTTCCTGTACTGCTTAAATAATTGCATTATAGCCCAATCCAATATTTTTGGGTGTGTAGCCAAAGGGCATGGCAGTTGTTAGATCCAGGTGACCTTTCCCCTACAAGACCCAGCAGCAGTTGATCGCACCCGGCACCTATGCAGCCTGTGCTACTTGTATGGCACCGATCATGCAATTATGATTCAGCTATGAGTGTAGCCATTGCAACATCCCAATGACAGCAGACTAAGATGGGGATGGGGATGGGGGATAGGCAGGAGCATGTGACAACAAACCAGGAATGCAATGCAGGGATGGACTAATGACTACTGACCTATCCTCCTGTTTATTTCCACACAGCTGGGAGGTGAGCACTGAATTGTCATTACCTAAGCTCATACATTACAGTTAAGCAGTTTGGGCAAGGGGAGGGGAGGAGACACATCATACAAACAAAACTAACCAGCCAGGTAATAGGGAACAGCTAACAGCCTGATGGAGGAGGAGGACAGACTGATGATAATCCAGAGTCTCCTCTCTCCCAAATCTCTTTCCAAATGTGTCTCGGTCAGTGCTACTATGACTTGACAGTTTCTCTCTTGCCCAGCGTACAAGCCTCAACCCTTCAGAGCCTGTAACTTTGATCGGAGCATCTGCAAGGGCATTCTAGTGGATAGTCTGGGAGAGCTACTGATCAAGGCCCATGAGTGATGCCATCAAGCTGGGTCTGGATGAAGATGGGACCAGAGTAGACACCGAGGACTTCTTTCAGTCAGTGCATAGTGGAGTTGTCTTCATGGCACTGACCAAAGGGCAGACATGGGAACTTTCCCAGACAGCAGGCTACCACAATTCCAAGTCCAGCAAGCCACAGGAGAAGATCAATGTGGTTTCGATTAGTTTCGACCTGTACAAGAATCATCCACAGGATTTCAATGAACGCATCAATGTCAAAGCCACACTCTATGGAGCATACACTGTCCTATGATCTTCAGTACTACAGCGCCAAGTACACTTACACTTAACTCCCACCATTTCTTCTAATTATCCTTCATGGAGCTCTCCTATAAATGTATAATGTTTTATTTACATTCAAATAGTATTAGTTAATTTTGTTTTTTGTTTTTTACATGATTGGATACAGATTCAGATAAAAAAGTCAGCCTTTTATTTTCTCTTAAACATCCTTTGTAAAGCTGATTTTACATCGTTATTTTTCAAACTGTAAATCATCGGGTTCAGCATAGGGACAACAGCTGTATTTAACAAGGCAAAGAGTTTGTTGTATGTTTTACTGTTCATTGAGGCCGATGCAATATACTGAAAGATAATTGTTATATATAACAATAGAACTACCATTATGTGTGAGGAACATGTATAGAAGGCTTTAAGTCTTCTGGTTTGAAAGCTTATGTGAAGGATACATAAGATAATGTACACATATGGGATGTAGGTAAAAAAAAATGAAATAGACAGGTGTAAAAGTCCAACTATAAATACATAAAGATCTAAAGAGGTTGTATCACTACATGTAATTTCTCTAAGTGGAAAAAATATCACAAAAATAGTGATTGATCACATTGGACTTGAAGCAAGTGAAGAGTGATAGTAAAAGAGTTAGAGGAATCATTTCCAAGAAATCCAACATCCAACAGACAGAGGCCAAGAGGACGCAACCTCTCCGACTCATGATCATGTAATAGTATAGAGGTTTACAGATGGCAACATATCGATCGTAACTCATGGCTGCCAAAATCCAAAACTGATCACACATTAATGAACATAAAACATGTATCTGGGCTAAGCAGGAAATATATGAAATTGATCTTTTTTTGGAAATAAATATTGTAAATATCTTGTGCAGAGCAGTTGTGGAGCAAGACAGGTCTAACGTAGATAAGTTGGCCAAGAAAAAGTACATTGGCGTATAAAGGTGACAATCTAGACACACCAGCAAAAGGGTGCTGATGTTACAACCAAGGGTGATGAGATAAATCAGAAGAATCAAAAGGAAGATCGGAAATTGTAACTCGGGAACATCTGAGATCCCTTTCAGTATGAATTCTGTTATAGTGTGGTTTTCAAAAGCCATAGGCTCTCCTTATTTCATGATCTAAAAATGCATTTATATAAATAAATTAGTTTAGCGTTGGAACAATTCACCAGACTATAGTTATTGCCTGATAACAGGGTAAAACTAAAATCAAACCATGCAGAGTATCTGTACAGAAATTGTTAACATTACATTTTTTTATTTTTTTAATATGGTGAGATCATTTCTTTTATTTGTCTTTATTAATTATAATTATTATTTCTATAGAAATTTTTGTGGAAAACAAGTATAAAATTTTTTTTTTTGGTTTGAATGAGAACTTTTCTTTCAATTTTCTTCAGATCTGTATTCTCAACTGTGACTCCATGGTGGATATTTCGACAAAGAAAAGTTTTTGGAGTATGAAAGTGGTAATTCAGGGACACCAGTAAAAGAGAGGTTATGTTGTTATGTTACCATCAAAGGGGTGAGAGAAGAACAAGAAGAAACATCAGAACCTGTAACTTGGGAACATCTGAAATCCCGTTGTATTGATTGTATAAATTCTACTATGGCAGGGGTAGGCAACCTTTTGAGCACAGTGTGCCGAAAAATGTTTTCAAAGAATCGAGTGTCCCGATTTTATAACAAAAAATGTCAACGTCACACTTTCGATCAAGAAAAAGATTTTTTATAAAGTGAATGCTGTAAGCTACTTGAGTAATAGTGACAAATTTACATCCTGCACTCTCACGCCTCAGATCAGCCCCAATTCATGCACCTTCACAGCTCAGATCACTGTCCCCCCTGAAAATCTGTTTCACCACTGTACTACCCTGCATATCTGTCTCGCCACTGTACTACCCTGCACATCTGGCCCACCACTGTACCCTCCTGCTCATTTGCACCACCACTGTACCCTCCCTGCTCACCTACCCCACCAATGTACCCCCTTTTTCATCTGCCCCACCCAGGGGCGTAACTAGAGATCACAGGGCCCCATAGCAAAATGTTGTATGGGCCCCCCCCCCACCAAAAAAAAATGAACTAATGCTATTAAACAACAGACTACCACACCCATGTGGCACAGTACCCAGGCAACAGCTTATATTAATTTTGAACAACAAAGTATGCAGTATACTGTATGCAGCCCCTGAAGGGAACACATTGCTGACCTCCAGGCCTTTTAACCAATTTCTGTTCTGTTATATAAAATGAAATAGTTCAACTCACCATAATGCAAAATCAGTGGGATCCCTGAGCGTGTCACTTGCCATCATCGCCTGCCACCAGATGCAGATTGTAACCTGTCAAACGTTGCGGAATGTCACCTACCACATGTTGCGGATTGTCCACTTGCCACATCCCAGATTGTCACTTGCCAAGTCACCTGCCACACATTATGGATTGTCACTTGCCACATCCTGGATTGTCACTTGCCACACATTATGGATTGTCACTTGCCACGTCCTGGATTGTCACTTGCCACGTCACTTGCCACACATTATGGATTGTCACTTGCCACGTCCTGGATTGTCACTTGCCACGTCACTTGCCACACATTATGGATTGTCACTTGCCACGTCCTGGATTGTCACTTGCCACACATTAAGGATTGTCACTTGTCACATCACCTGCTACACATTGCGGATTGTCCACTTGCCACGTCGCCTGCCACCAGATGCAGATTGTCACTTGTCACACTTTGCAGAATGTCACCTGCCACATGTTGCGGATTGTCCACTTGCCACGTCCCGGATTGTCACTTGCCACGTTACCTGCCACACATTACGGATTGTCACTTGCCATGTCCTAGATTGTCACTTGCCACGTCTCGGGTTGTCACTTGCCACGTCACCTGCCACACATTACGGATTGTCACTTGCCATGTCACCTGCCACACATTACGGATTGTCACTTGTCACGTCACGGATTTTCACTTGCCACGTCACCTGCCACATGTTACGGATTGTCACTTGCCACATCCAGGTTGTCACTTGCCACGTCACCTGCCACACATTACGGATTGTCACTTGCCATGTCCTAGATTGCCACACATTACAGATTGTCACTTACCACATCCTAGATTGTCACTTGCCACACATTATGGATTGTCACTTGCACGTCCCGGGTTGTCACTTGCCACGCCACCTGCCACACATTACGGATTGTCACTTGTCATGTCACGGATTTTCACTTGCCACGTCACCTGCCACATGTTACGGATTGTCACTTGCCACATCCAGGTTGTCCCTTGCCATGTCACCTGCCACACGTTACGGATTGTCACTTGCCACGTCCCTGGTTGTCACTTGCCACGTTGCCTGCCACACATTATGGATTGTCATTTGCCATGTCATGGATTTTCACTTGCCACATCACCTGCCACATGTTACGGATTGTCACTTGCCACATCCAGGTTGTCCCTTGCCATGTCACCTGCCACACGTTACGGATTGTCACTTGCCACGTCCCTGGTTGTCACTTGCCACGTTGCCTGCCACACATTATGGATTGTCATTTGCCATGTCATGGATTTTCACTTGCCACGTCACCTGCCACATGTTACGGATTGTCACTTGCCACATCCAGGTTGTCCCTTGCCATGTCACCTGCCACACGTTACGGATTGTCACTTGCCACGTCCCTGGTTGTCACTTGCCACGTTGCCTGCCACACATTATGGATTGTCATTTGCCATGTCATGGATTTTCACTTGCCACATCACCTGCCACATGTTACGGATTGTCACTTGCCACATCCAGGTTGTCACTTGCCATGTCACCTGCCACACGTTACGGATTGTCACTTGCCACGTCCCGGGTTGTCACTTGCCACGTCGCCTGCCACACATTATGGATTGTCACTTGCCATGTCACCTGCCACACGTTACGGATTGTCACTTGCCACATCCCGGGTTGTCACTTGCCACGTCGCCTGCCACACATTATGGATTGTCACTTGCTCTGCCACTTTCCTGCTGTGTCACAGAGTTAGGCAGCAGATTATCAGTCAGGCAGCAGAGAGATAATGTCATCTCTCTGCTTCCTGGCTGCCTGCACAGTGAGGGGGAACTGCACTACAGGGATGAGAGGGCAGCGAGAGATGATGTCATCTCTATGCTCCCCCGCCCGTCAGCTCCCTGATTGGCCAGCCCACTCATGCCCACTCTCATCTGCCTCCCAGTTCCACTATCACCCGCGGAGCCGCTCGCGGACCACCCGCGGAGCCGCTGACTACCCGCGGGCCACCCGCGGACCACCCGCGGAGCCGCGGACTACCCGCGGGCCGCCCGCGGACCACCCGCGGAGCCGCGGACCACCCGCGGACTACCCGCGGACCACCCGCGGACTACCCGCGGCCGCCCGCGGACCACCCGCGGACTACCCGCGGACCACCCGCGGAGCCGCGGGCCGCCCGCGGACCACCCGCGGACAGCCCGCTCTCACCCGCTATCTCCCGCGGAGCCATGGAGCCTATCCTCACCGGGCCCCACTTGACTGCGGGCCCCATAGCGCCCGCATGTGTTGCTATGGCGGTAGTTCCGCCACTGGCCCCACCAATGTACCCCCTTTCTCATGTGCCCCACCAATGTAACTTCCTGCACATCTGCCCCACCATTGTACCACCCTGCTCTTCTGTCCCACAACTGTAACCCCCTGCTCACCTGCCCCACCAATGTTCTCACTTTCTCATCTGCCCCACCACTGTACCTCCCTGCACATCTGCTCCACCGCCATACCCCCATGCTCTTCTGTCTCACCGCTGAACCATGTTCTCATGTGTCCTAACATTGAACTTATCTGCTCATCTGCTACACCACTGTAACCCCTTTTGTGATCTGCCCCATCACTGTACCTCCTGCACATCTGTCCCACCTCTGTTACCCCTGTTCTTCTGCCCCATCACTGTAACCCCCAGCTCATGTGTTCCACTGATGTACCTCCTTTCTCCTCTCCACCCCTCTGCCCCACCTCTGTACCCCCCTGCTCTTCTGCCCCACCGCTGTAAACCCCTGCTAATCTTTTCCACCAATGTACATCCTTTCTCCTCTGCCCCCCCTCTGTACCTCCTGTTCTACTGCCCAGCCACTGTAACCCCCTGCTCATCTGTCCGACCAATGCACCTCTTTTCACATCTGCCCCACCACTGTAACCCCCTTGCTTTTCTGTCCCACCGCTGAACCCCTTTCTCATCTGCCTCAACACTGAACCCCCTCTGTTCATATTTCCCACCACTGTAACCCCCTTCTTATCTGGCCCAACATTATGCCTTTTGCCTTACAGGTGTGCAAAAAAATAAATAAATTTGGGGGTATACAACTGCTTTAAGAGGGAAGTTTCAGGAAAAAATGTTTTTTTTAAATAAGGAACTTTGAAGCAAAATAAGGGTCAGTTTCCATCTGCAGCCTCACCATTGCCATCAATGCAGCCTGATCAATGCCCATCTGCAGCCTCACAAGTGCCATCAATGCAGCCTCATCAGTCCACATCAATGCAGCCTCATCAGTCCACATCAATGCAGCCTCACCATTACCATCAATGCAGCAGCCTCACCATTGCCATCAATGCAGCAGCCTCACCATTACCATCAATGCAGCAGCCTCGCCATTACCATCAATGCAGCAGCCTCGCCATTGCCATCAATGCAGCAGCCTCGCCATTGCCATCAATGCAGCAGCCTAGCCATTGCCATCAATGTAGCAGCCTTGCTATTGCCATCAATGCAGCAGCCCGATTGCTGCAGGGATACCCGCGATCGTCTCACAGGGCGGCTGAATGGGGAGATGCCGTTGTAAACAGCATCTCCCCGTTCTGCCTAGAAACAAGTAAGGCCGCGTACACACGCGGGGACTGTTCGCCCAACTTTGTCCGCTGAACAGTGTTTCGGCGGACAGTCCGCCCGTGTGTGGGCTTTCAGCGGACAGTTTCAGCGAACAGTCTGCTGAACAAAGTTTTTCGGAAATTCCGAAAAACTGTCCGCTGAAACTTGGTTTCAGCGAACAGTCCCCTCGTGTGTAGGCTTGTTCGTCAAACTAAGTTCCGCGCATACTCAGAAAGAATTTACAGGGCGGAAGCGCTCGGTCTTGTAAAACTAGTGTTCGTATTGAAGCTAGCATATTCGTCATGCTGCTAATTTTGTGGTTTTTTAATATAGCCCGTTCTTTCCTTCTTCTTAATGCAAGAAAAGTGAAGTAGCTTTGCTGCTTATATTCACACAGAGTTATACTACATGTTTTTATTCATCCTCATCCTATGATTAATCTTCCAATTATAGAAAAAATATATTCCAAATTAAAAAAAAAAACAAACAAACAAAAAAAACTATGAAAAAAAAAGAAAAAAAAAAAAAAAAATATATATATATATATATATATATATATATATATATATTTATTTCAGAAAAAAAAATAGAATTTATCTATTACTATATATTTTTGGAACTACTATTGTCATTTTTTTTTTTTTTTGGTGGGGGGTTTGAAACAAGATGGACTTGCATTTTTTTGGGCCAAGCAGGACTATGCAAGTAGAGATAGATAGATAGATAGATAGATAGATAGATAGATAGATAGATAGATAGATACCCAAACCAGCATTTTAGCTTACACATGATTGCATGTTCAAAATCAGCAGAGCTTCCCCTCATTTCAAATGTTAAGCCTCACATTTACAGCGACTGCACTTCCAAGTGCACTTGCAGTGCTTTAAAAATTGCACTTGAAGTTAGCATATTTACATGAACGTGTGTTTTGTAAATAACCCCCAGAGTCTTTTGACATGTATCTGCCTACTCACAAATAAACTTTGTTTTTTAAGCCAAAATTATACAAAAATATTGAAAAAAAAAAAAAAAAAACATACAAGATTTTTTGGAAATAATAAATTTTTATTTTCCCTCAGAACCAAAAAAAATCAAGAGGGAGGCAACACTGGAGACAATTTTGGCGTTTGTGAAGCCTTTTGTCCCCCAGGCACACATCAAGTGAGTGGCCACCAAAATTCCGAACCTGTGTAGCATGTAAATAGGGAGCACAACCAGGTCCTAGAATCCCAAAGACCAGGAACAGCAGCAGATGAGATCTATGTCCCCAGACTGTGGTACTACAACAGCCTGCGTCTTCTTTCAGAGCAGACTGAAGCCAGGCAGTCACTTGCGACTCTTCCGTCTAGCCTTCCCTCCACGCGCCGCTGGAGGCTGTGCCTCTGGTGGTGGAGTTGTGGTAGGAGGAGGAGGAGGAGGAGGAGCAGTAGGGTCTGAGTTGTAAAGCTTGGTGGTGGGTGTGAGCTCACCCTTCAGACCCCGTTGTATGGCATCAAAAAAGATTGCCTCACACAAGTTTCTTTGTGGTTTGTCCATTTCTTGGAGCTTGCTAGCCAGATAAGTGGCATAGGCCTCCTCCGGATTGGGGGGTTTGGACAAAATCTGTGTGGCTTGCCGTATCAGCACCAAGGACTCCTCCTCTGTACGGGTCATCCTCCTGGGCCTTTTGCTGGCTAGGCGGAGGGGAGGGACCTGGCTTTCAGTCCGGCTCCTGCTGGGCCCAGCTAGCTCTTGTGTGTGGCTGGTCCCGGCCTCCTCCTCCATACCACTGGTCCCGACCTCCTCCTGGGTGAGCTCATCCTGTGTAAAAAAACAAAACAATCACTAACTAAAATATGTCTATATTTAGAAATCATCAATCACTAACAATTTTACAGTTCTCACTTGCAAATACATTTGTCTTGAAATACAAAAGGCTATCATTTTGACACCATCATTTTTCCATCAGTTCACCAAGATTTGAGCCACATTTGTGTAAACTACTGTATCCTTCTATCTAATTTAATTTGTGATGAAATCCTAGATTTGGAAGCAATTCAAACATTGAACTTTACATCATTAATATTTGAGCAATCAAAACTTTAGAAACTAAAATATACCTGGCTCCAGCTAGGCGCATCAACTTCGTCCAGCAAGGAAGGGTCTGGATCTTCCAGGGATGGCTCACCTGAGATGGAGGGAAGGGTGGAGGGACGGGTAGACGGAAGAGTCGAAAGTGACGACCTGGCTTCTGACGTGTCATCCAGAAAACGCAGCCTGTCATAATACCACAGCCTAGGTACATAGACCTGACCTGCTGCTGATCCTGATGTTTGGGACTCTAGGATCTTTCTTTGCTCCCGCCTATACACGCTACGCAGGTTCTTAATTTTGTTGTTCACAAAGTCAGTGTCTGCCTGGGGGACTCGGGTTTTCACAAACGCCAAAACTGTCTCCAGTGTCTTCTTCCGGGCAGCACGGATTGGATATTGGGGGTGTTTTGTATCCCACAGATTGCTGTGCGACTCAACTAAATCAAGAAAGGTTGAAAGGAAGGCCTCCTCCTTAAAGGGGTCTGCAGTATACTTTTGCATTTTCTGAAAAAAAAAAAAAAAAAAAGTCAGACCAAATGCACACTATATTGTGACAATGTAGGCGAGACACACACTACTACACACGCTACCCCACACACACACACACATACACTACCCCCCCCCCCCCCCCCCACACACACACACACACACACACACACACACACACACACACACACACAGTACCCCCCCCCACACACACACACACACACACTACCCCTCCCACATACACACTACCCCTCCCACACACACAAACACTCCCCCCCCCACACACACTCTACACACACTACTGCCCCATACACACACACACACACACACACACTACCCCTCCCACACACACAAACACCCCCCCCCCACACACACACACTCTACACACACTACTGCCCCATACACACACACACACACACACACACACACACACTACCCCTCCCACACACACAACCCCCCCCCCCACACACACACACACACACACAAACACTCCCACACACACACACACACACACACACACACACTAGCCCCACCCCCCTATACACCCACCCCCACACTACCACACAAAACACCAAGCCCACTCAACCACCAACCCACATAGAAATCAATTAAACATCAATAAGAATAAAATTCAATATGCATATCCCTAACGCAGGCTTTAAATTAACCGAAAATAAAATGATAACTATCTTACCGTCGCGTGTAGCACTCGCTGCTCCCGTTCGGACAAGCGTACAGCCTCGCGGTAACGCTTTATATACGGCGCATGCGCTCAGGCTCCGCCTGCGTCGCCCGCCCCTGACGTTCCTTGCGACCGCGTTTCCCCGCCCCTTTTACCCTCCTTATGCTGTGGGTGTATGAGAGTAGAAAATGGCGGACGCAAATTCTAGGAGCAGCGTGAGCAGCGCGGAGGAAAGCCATGGGCCCCATGCTTCAGGAGCAAGGAGGAGATATAAGGCCACCAATATGGCCTTCGAAGAGATGGTGGAGATGGTGGCTATCTTAAAAAGGGAGGATTATGATGGGGAACATGGCCCTTACCCAAAACCTAATGTCCGGAAAAGCGCCATCTTGAACGAGGTAGTCACAGCCTTGGAGACAAAATTTGGGGTACGAAGAGGAAAGGACCAGCTGCGGAAACGATGGTCGGACATCAAGTCCAGGGAGCCGGACCAATATTACCGCATCAAAAAGGTCCTGAAAAAAAGTGAGTAAACTCCGCGTTTCTCGTGACTGTCGGACATAATCGTTTGATTTGATCGTAATCGTTCGTGTAGATAGTGTATGTAAATCTGGCGGATTTGATCGTAGGCGTTCGTGTAGATAGTGTATGTAAAACTTGCGGATTTGATCGTAATCGTTCGTGTAGATAGTGACTGTAGATCTGGCGGATTTTATATTAATCGTTCGTGTAGGCGTTGTATTATGAAAATATGGCGCATATGGTTTTCGTATATGTGGGCGTAAATAGCATGAATTTGTGTATGGTGTAAATTTATCTGGTGTTGGATTAGATTTTAATTAGTTATTATTTTTTTTGTATTGTTCATGATAAACTGAATTGTCACACTCAGTTTATAGGATATACATTTTTACTAAAGTTTCATAAATGTATTCAGTGCAATGTAGACTCAATTAAAAAAATGAGATAGATAGATAGATAAAATGCTGGTTCAACATCTGGACTAGGAAATTTTTATAAGTGTAGTTTGGGCCTTCATAGAACATTTTTGACATAATCACACACAGGTACTCCAGGCGTTGATTCGAGTGTGTCCGTCTGTGAAACTTGGACAAAAGATATAAAGTATCACAGTTTGGTTAAAGGCTAGGTTCACATTGCTGCAATGTACGAGATCAAATGTGATTTGCACCGCACTGCAGTGCAAATCACATGTGATCTCTGTGTGATGCGATTTCAGCCATGCATATAGTATGGCTGAATTTACATCGCATCCGGACAAAACTTGTACATGAATAAAAATAAAAGGGGTAGGTTGCGCTAAGGAACTTATGAGCGAATCCACATAAAATATAAAAAAAGGAAAATAGGTAAGAGCTGCCTCTATTACTATCCACCTGGTGGGGTGGAAAATGTTAGATAAAGGAGTGCTATGAATAGATCTGGCGCTATACCTGTGTATCAGAAACTTAATTAATGTGCTAAATTAAATTTAAAATTTGTTACATTAATCCGGTGTGTAAGAGTTGGTGTGCAATATATTAGTGTTGGGATAAAGTATAAAATATAAACTGTAGGTGGGAAGTAAAAACTCAAAAATATATGTGTATAAATTGTTAAAAATTTACCAGCATGCTGGCTGGAAAATAAAATATTGTCTCAGGTGCGATAAACCTAAATGGGTGATTACCTTATGCACTCTTAATCACATGAATACCTTAAACATGTGAACTACTTAATAAATCAGGTAAAAATATTACATGTAAATATGAACCATAAACATAATACAATTGTGCACAAATGTGACAAATAAAATCTATGCGTGCAATAATACAATTGTGCACAAATGTGACAAATAAAATCTATGCGTGCAATACTAAAATGTACAATAAATCCGTGATAAATATCAATACCCCACGTGAAACATGCCAAATATTACGAGTGAAAAAAGAAAAATTGAAAATGGAAATAAATTTAAAAGGAGGTGAAAAAATTCCAGAAATAGAATAAAATAAAAAAAAAAAAAAAAGGAAAATAAAAAATATTAAAAATAAAAATAAAGAATTTTTTTAGGTATTTGTCCCAAGTAATAAAAATATAAAAATATAAAAATGTGTACAAAGAGAAAAAAAGGGGGAGTAAAAAAGAAGCAAAAAAGCACAGTCTCTGATGCAGTGCAGTTAATGGTGGTTTTCCCGTAGATACAGGAGGGGATGTGATGGATCCAAACAACTAATCTTCATGCATTGTGGGCACTTATAGGATGTACTCTCACCAGAAAAATAACCCCATCCGGGGTGGATCAGCCTTCACAGTATAAGCTACCGTGTCGCTCTCTGGCTTGCTTCAGATAGGCTGTTGAGGATCCCTCGTTATTTCCAGGTGGAGTGTGCCTCAGTATATATATTGAAAGAGAGGACCATACATAGTGTGATACTGTATAAATCACTTTATTAAGAAGATACTAAAAATTACTCACACTTTTGAAAGAAGAAAATGGCTTGAATAAATGCAGTATAAAGGTGCAGTGTGAAAGGTATGGAAGCTGCTGAGAGCGTTCCGTTCGTCTTCCACGCCGTAGTGTAAAGGTACAGTGTTAAAGGTATGGAAGCTGCTGAGAGCGTTCCGTTCGTCTTCCACGCCGACTGTATTGGAAGTGTGTATTCGATAGGCCACGCCCTACGCGTTTCGTCACTGGGACGTCATCCGGAGCGGCCATCTTTACACACCTCACGCTCTTTATAGGACACAATACACCTATCGCGCATGCGCGGACGACCGCCGCCATTTTTGCTGTGGGAATGCCCATATGTCAAATAGAGCGCGGTGGTGATTGTGTTCCTATAACTATCCTACATAGTGTTCTGCCGTTTTTAGCCCGCTGTTGGATTTTATATATACAGAGCTTGTATGTGTATGTATTTGTTAATAAACAGTTACTCTGCTTACTTAAAACCAAATATAGATTACACATAAATATGGTGAATACAGATTGCAATTAAAAACCCATAATAAAGAATCCATGATAAAAAATACAAATAGGTGACATTAATTGCAATTGAAAACCAATAATAAAAGCAATGGTAGAAGATAATGGTAAAAACATACAAATAGGCGACATTAATAATAGCGTACTATAAAAATGGACCATACTATAAGATGTTATTCTAAATGATCAGTGGTGGCAATAAGCGGATAAGATTTGGATTTTTGTTATGTAATGTGGAGGGAAAGAACGATATATGATAAAAACCTATGTATGTAAAAATAGCTGGGAAAATTAAGATCAATTTAAATAAAATTGGAAATAAATTGAAGATGAAATAAAATTAACATGAATGAAAATCAGAATGAGCTATGGGAATTGGTAATAAAAATTGAAGGATATGTAGAAAAATAACTTGGTGTAAGATGTTTTATAGCTACGTAAATATATGTATCCAAAAAAGAGGGATATTTTAATGGTTGAGTATGCCCTTCTTTGATTGTTATTTTTCTGGTTGAAATGATGGTTTGGAATATTCATTGGTTGAATAGATAACATTCGACCCTCGACATTCGACCCTCTATGCTGTAATTACTATTCGACCCATATTTCTATGCTTATTTTTTCTCAATGATAATATAAGCGAAAATATACTCTTGTTGTATAGGCTGGTAGGCAACATTCGATCCCAATTATTATAGACTACATTCGACCCCAGAATGTTTTAAACTGTATTCGATCAGGAGTTTAGCACTGAATAGTGTTATTTTCGATAATCGTGTGGATGGGGTTGTATTCAAAATTAAAATAAAATAAAATTTAAATGTGAGGACTTTGTGTAAAAATAAATTAAAAAATTAAAAATTAATTAATTTATTAAAATTTAAAATTAAATTAAAAATTAAAAATTGGTTATAAAACAGTTCAGATCCAGGTCTATGTTCATTCCTGCTGGATGTAAACTTTCTAAATTAAAAATCCACTTTGTTTCATTCTGTGAAATCTTTTTAGTCAAGTCTTCGCCTCTCCAGTGTCCCTTCACTTTGTCAATGGCATAAAAAATCATTTGATTGGGATCTTGGTTGTGAAAATCTCTAAAATGCCGCGAGACACTATGTTTGTCGTATCCCTTCTTAATGTTTTTAATGTGTTCGCCAATTCTTATATGTAGTTCCCGTGTTGTTCTGCCTACATATTGTTTGCGGCACGGGCATTCTATGACGTATGTCACATGCGTGCTCTTACAGGAAATCAATTCTTTTATAAGGAATGATCTTCCATTGGTGACTGACATGAATTTAGTGGTTTTCCTTTGGGTTTTTTTGCTTTTACGACATGGGAGACATTGTCCACACTTGAAGAAACCTTTTAGATGTTTACTGATTGTTATATATCGTGGAGGGTCGATCGTGTTTTTAACCAATTTATTTCTTAGATTGGGGGCCTTCTTGTAAATGAACGCAGGATTATTAGGTAATAATTTCTTTAGCGTTTCGTCTGTTTTAAGAATTGGCCAATGTGTTTTTATAATCTTTTCTATTTGTTTATGGTGTCTGCTGAAACCTGTAAGGAAGGCCATTTCTATATTGTTCTTGTTTCTGGCGGTCGTTTTGTCCTCTATTAATTTCTTTCTCTCGGTTTTCGTTATAATCTCTTTGAGGGCTCTGAGATAGGGTTCCTTATATCCTTTTTGTATGAATCTTCTAATAATAACCTCTGCTTGTGCGTCAAAGTCCTCTCTTTTGGTACAGTTTCTGTATATTCTTAGGAGTTGTCCTTTGGGTATGTTGCCTATCCATCTTGGGTGGTGGCAACTTGACGTGGGTATATACCCATTTCTGTCCGTAGCCTTAAAGAAGGTTTTTGTGCCCAATGATCCTTCAGACTTGAAAATTTGTAAGTCTAAGTAGTCTATGCTTTGAGTGTCATGTTTTCCTGTAAATGTGATGCCATAAATGTTAGAATTTATTTCTTCCAGGAAGGACCGTAATTCATCTTGGGAACCTCCCCAGACTATTAAAATGTCGTCTATGTATCTCCTATACATTTTTAAATTCGCTCTGGGGGTTCCGTAGATTTGCTCCTCCTCCCAATGATCCAGGAATAGATTTGCTACACTGGGTGCGTACTTAGCCCCCATAGCGACTCCCTTGGTTTGAACATAATATTTGTCTTGGTACCAGAAGTGGTTATGTTTCATCGCCAGGTCTAGTCCTTCAAGTACATAATCTATTTGTTCCTGTTTTAAGTCTGATCTTCTATGGAGGGCCCATTCTACCGCATTGAAACCGTCCTTCTGTTTAATATTGGTATATAGAGAGTTGACGTCAATAGTGACTAATAGGTCTTCTTCCTCAATTTTAATGTTATCCAATTCCTTTAGCAGTTGTCTGCTGTCTCTCAGATAAGATTTGCCTTTGGTTACCAGCGGTTGTAAAAAACCGTCCACATATGCTCCTAATCTTGAGAAAAGGGAGTCAATCCCGCTTACTATGGGTCTCCCCGGGGGTTGCGTTTGGCTCTTATGGATTTTTGGGACATAGTAAATTACAGGAGTTTTTGGTGCTTTTGGGATTAGATATTGGGCTTCTTTTTTGTTAAGTATCCCTTTGTTTAGGCCTTTTTGAACATAGCTCTTCAGTTTGTTTCTGTATGCCGTTTTCGGATTTTTCTTTAGTTGTAGATAAGTGTCCGGAATATTTAAGAGATTGGCCATTTCCTGTTCATAATCCTTTTTGTTAAGTATGACCAGTCCACCTCCCTTGTCCGCTGGTCTTATGACTATATCCTTCTTTTTCTCTAACTGTTTTATGGTTTTCCAGATGTCCTTCTTCTTAGAGGGTTTGATGGTTAATTCCCTAATATCTCTTTCAACTAGTTTTTTAAAAACTTTAATTCCCTCGTTTTGTTGCTGGTTGGGGTTAAAAGTTGAATTATTTCTCAGCTCAGAATGTTTAAAATTTGTTTGCTCTTTTTCTTTCCCTGAATATGTGTTGTTGGCAAAGAATTTTTTAATGTTTAATTTCCTGATGAATTTTTGTAAGTCGATAAAAGTTTCAAATTTATCCAAATTCTTATCCGGCGCATATTTCAAGCCTAAGTCAAGTACTTTGAGTTCCTCCTCGCTGAAAGTGGTCCCGCTTAGATTGTATATACCTTCACCTAATATTCTCGCCTTCTTTTTCTTGAGGCCTCCTCGTTTGCCCCTCTTTCGTTTCCTTCTGCCCATCTTGGAGGTCTGTATTCTCTCCTCTGGTTCTCTCGGTAGTCCTGTTGTGCTGGATATTCTTCTCTCATGTTTCCTGGGCCTGTCCACCTGGGGTTCCATCCTCCATTCCTCCTCGGAGGTCCCTGGTGTTGGTTTCTTGATGGATATCGGAAAGGCCTCCAGCCGTTTCTTGGTCCAAATGGGGGATTTCTCGGTGGTCTGTGTCCTTGTCCCCCGTGAAAAGGACCATTGTGGTGCCTATTCTGGAAGGGGGTGGTTTGGGGGTATCTTCTGAGGGGGGAGTACCTATTGTGATGACTTGGGATATTATAAGGGTCCGGGTGTGGCTGTGGGACATATCTAGGAGTATCCCATTCTCTTCTGTCACGGTTTGCATTATGATTGGTTTCTGATCCTCGATAGTTAGGTGTATGAGGTTCTGTCACTCTGATTGCTCTGTTAGGTGTTTGAGTGGGTTGTTGCCATTCCGCATCTTCTCCATTTCCTTGGTCTTCATCTGGGTCATCTCCCATGGAAATGTTGTTGTTCTCATCTGTATAAGTGGTGTCCATTTGCCACTTATAAATTTGCTGATTTTTATAGTCCAATACATCCCTTCGAAATTTTTTCTGCTTTTTTTGTTGGACTTCTTTGTCATATTTTTTAATTGCTTCTTGTAGATTTTTCTCCTTCTCCTTGTATTCAGTAGTCTCTTTATAGGGTGATAGTTGTTCTTTGATGTGTGAAATCTCTACTTCAATATTTTTGAGTTTGACTTGTCTTCTAAGTACAATCTTTTGTAATAGCAGAGTTTCACTTTCATTGAAAAATTTGAACCAATCTTCCATTAAATGTTTATCGTTGAGAGCATCATTGGGGGAAACATCCCATCTGAGTCTCCTGGGGGTGATTTTTGCTGAGATGTACATCTCCAAAATGGCTATGTCCCACCATACTCTTAATTGTTTTTCTAAACTGTGTTTTAATTGTTTGAACAAGCTGTCTAAATCCTGTCTATTGGCTACATGTTCTTGGTTAAAAATTTCCATAAGATTAATAGCTCTACTATCCACGTATTTAAAAAGATCCATTGCTGCAACCTGTTATTGGGAGTCAAAAAGGCTCCGAATAAAAGAATAAAAATAAAAGGGGTAGGTTGCGCTAAGGAACTTATGAGCGAATCCACATAAAATATAAAAAAAGGAAAATAGGTAAGAGCTGCCTCTATTACTATCCACCTGGTGGGGTGGAAAATGTTAGATAAAGGAGTGCTATGAATAGATCTGGCGCTATACCTGTGTATCAGAAACTTAATTAATGTGCTAAATTAAATTTAAAATTTGTTACATTAATGCGGTGTGTAAGAGTTGGTGTGCAATATATTAGTGTTGGGATAAAGTATAAAATATAAACTGTAGGTGGGAAGTAAAAACTCAAAAATATATGTGTATAAATTGTTAAAAATTTACCAGCATGCTGGCTGGAAAATAAAATATTGTCTCAGGTGCGATAAACCTAAATGGGTGATTACCTTATGCACTCTTAATCACATGAATACCTTAAACATGTGAACTACTTAATAAATCAGGTAAAAATATTACATGTAAATATGAACCATAAACATAATACAATTGTGCACAAATGTGACAAATAAAATCTATGCGTGCAATAATACAATTGTGCACAAATGTGACAAATAAAATCTATGCGTGCAATACTAAAATGTACAATAAATCCGTGATAAATATCAATACCCCACGTGAAACATGCCAAATATTACGAGTGAAAAAAGAAAAATTGAAAATGGAAATAAATTTAAAAGGAGGTGAAAAAATTCCAGAAATAGAATAAAATAAAAAAAAAAAAAAAAAAAAAAAAAAAAAAAAAATGGACATCTGGAAAACCATAAAACAGTTAGAGAAAAAGAAGGATATAGTCATAAGACCAGCGGACAAGGGAGGTGGACTGGTCATACTTAACAAAAAGGATTATGAACAGGAAATGGCCAATCTCTTAAATATTCCGGACACTTATCTACAACTAAAGAAAAATCCGAAAACGGCATACAGAAACAAACTGAAGAGCTATGTTCAAAAAGGCCTAAACAAAGGGATACTTAACAAAAAAGAAGCCCAATATCTAATCCCAAAAGCACCAAAAACTCCTGTAATTTACTATGTCCCAAAAATCCATAAGAGCCAAACGCAACCCCCGGGGAGACCCATAGTAAGCGGGATTGACTCCCTTTTCTCAAGATTAGGAGCATATGTGGACGGTTTTTTACAACCGCTGGTAACCAAAGGCAAATCTTATCTGAGAGACAGCAGACAACTGCTAAAGGAATTGGATAACATTAAAATTGAGGAAGAAGACCTATTAGTCACTATTGACGTCAACTCTCTATATACCAATATTAAACAGAAGGACGGTTTCAATGCGGTAGAATGGGCCCTCCATAGAAGATCAGACTTAAAACAGGAACAAATAGATTATGTACTTGAAGGACTAGACCTGGCGATGAAACATAACCACTTCTGGTACCAAGACAAATATTATGTTCAAACCAAGGGAGTCGCTATGGGGGCTAAGTACGCACCCAGTGTAGCAAATCTATTCCTGGATCATTGGGAGGAGGAGCAAATCTACGGAACCCCCAGAGCGAATTTAAAAATGTATAGGAGATACATAGACGACATTTTAATAGTCTGGGGAGGTTCCCAAGATGAATTACGGTCCTTCCTGGAAGAAATAAATTCTAACATTTATGGCATCACATTTACAGGAAAACATGACACTCAAAGCATAGACTACTTAGACTTACAAATTTTCAAGTCTGAAGGATCATTGGGCACAAAAACCTTCTTTAAGGCTACGGACAGAAATGGGTATATACCCACGTCAAGTTGCCACCACCCAAGATGGATAGGCAACATACCCAAAGGACAACTCCTAAGAATATACAGAAACTGTACCAAAAGAGAGGACTTTGACGCACAAGCAGAGGTTATTATTAGAAGATTCATACAAAAAGGATATAAGGAACCCTATCTCAGAGCCCTCAAAGAGATTATAACGAAAACCGAGAGAAAGAAATTAATAGAGGACAAAACGACCGCCAGAAACAAGAACAATATAGAAATGGCCTTCCTTACAGGTTTCAGCAGACACCATAAACAAATAGAAAAGATTATAAAAACACATTGGCCAATTCTTAAAACAGACGAAACGCTAAAGAAATTATTACCTAATAATCCTGCGTTCATTTACAAGAAGGCCCCCAATCTAAGAAATAAATTGGTTAAAAACACGATCGACCCTCCACGATATATAACAATCAGTAAACATCTAAAAGGTTTCTTCAAGTGTGGACAATGTCTCCCATGTCGTAAAAGCAAAAAAACCCAAAGGAAAACCACTAAATTCATGTCAGTCACCAATGGAAGATCATTCCTTATAAAAGAATTGATTTCCTGTAAGAGCACGCATGTGACATACGTCATAGAATGCCCGTGCCGCAAACAATATGTAGGCAGAACAACACGGGAACTACATATAAGAATTGGCGAACACATTAAAAACATTAAGAAGGGATACGACAAACATAGTGTCTCGCGGCATTTTAGAGATTTTCACAACCAAGATCCCAATCAAATGATTTTTTATGCCATTGACAAAGTGAAGGGACACTGGAGAGGCGAAGACTTGACTAAAAAGATTTCACAGAATGAAACAAAGTGGATTTTTAATTTAGAAAGTTTACATCCAGCAGGAATGAACATAGACCTGGATCTGAACTGTTTTATAACCAATTTTTAATTTTTAATTTAATTTTAAATTTTAATAAATTAATTAATTTTTAATTTTTTAATTTATTTTTACACAAAGTCCTCACATTTAAATTTTATTTTAATTTTGAATACAACCCCATCCACACGATTATCGAAAATAACACTATTCAGTGCTAAACTCCTGATCGAATACAGTTTATAACATTCTGGGGTCGAATGTAGTCTATAATAATTGGGATCGAATGTTGCCTACCAGCCTATACAACAAGAGTATATTTTCGCTTATATTATCATTGAGAAAAAATAAGCATAGAAATATGGGTCGAATAGTAATTACAGCATAGAGGGTCGAATGTCGAGGGTCGAATGTTATCTATTCAACCAATGAATATTCCAAACCATCATTTCAACCAGAAAAATAACAATCAAAGAAGGGCATACTCAACCATTAAAATATCCCTCTTTTTTGGATACATATATTTACGTAGCTATAAAACATCTTACACCAAGTTATTTTTCTACATATCCTTCAATTTTTATTACCAATTCCCATAGCTCATTCTGATTTTCATTCATGTTAATTTTATTTCATCTTCAATTTATTTCCAATTTTATTTAAATTGATCTTAATTTTCCCAGCTATTTTTACATACATAGGTTTTTATCATATATCGTTCTTTCCCTCCACATTACATAACAAAAATCCAAATCTTATCCGCTTATTGCCACCACTGATCATTTAGAATAACATCTTATAGTATGGTCCATTTTTATAGTACGCTATTATTAATGTCGCCTATTTGTATGTTTTTACCATTATCTTCTACCATTGCTTTTATTATTGGTTTTCAATTGCAATTAATGTCACCTATTTGTATTTTTTATCATGGATTCTTTATTATGGGTTTTTAATTGCAATCTGTATTCACCATATTTATGTGTAATCTATATTTGGTTTTAAGTAAGCAGAGTAACTGTTTATTAACAAATACATACACATACAAGCTCTGTATATATAAAATCCAACAGCGGGCTAAAAACGGCAGAACACTATGTAGGATAGTTATAGGAACACAATCACCACCGCGCTCTATTTGACATATGGGCATTCCCACAGCAAAAATGGCGGCGGTCGTCCGCGCATGCGCGATAGGTGTATTGTGTCCTATAAAGAGCGTGAGGTGTGTAAAGATGGCCGCTCCGGATGACGTCCCAGTGACGAAACGCGTAGGGCGTGGCCTATCGAATACACACTTCCAATACAGTCGGCGTGGAAGACGAACGGAACGCTCTCAGCAGCTTCCATACCTTTAACACTGTACCTTTACACTACGGCGTGGAAGACGAACGGAACGCTCTCAGCAGCTTCCATACCTTTCACACTGCACCTTTATACTGCATTTATTCAAGCCATTTTCTTCTTTCAAAAGTGTGAGTAATTTTTAGTATCTTCTTAATAAAGTGATTTATACAGTATCACACTATGTATGGTCCTCTCTTTCAATATATATACTGAGGCACACTCCACCTGGAAATAACGAGGGATCCTCAACAGCCTATCTGAAGCAAGCCAGAGAGCGACACGGTAGCTTATACTGTGAAGGCTGATCCACCCCGGATGGGGTTATTTTTCTGGTGAGAGTACATCCTATAAGTGCCCACAATGCATGAAGATTAGTTGTTTGGATCCATCACATCCCCTCCTGTATCTACGGGAAAACCACCATTAACTGCACTGCATCAGAGACTGTGCTTTTTTGCTTCTTTTTTACTCCCCCTTTTTTTCTCTTTGTACACATTTTTATATTTTTATATTTTTATTACTTGGGACAAATACCTAAAAAAAAAATTCTTTATTTTTATTTTTAATATTTTTTATTTTCCTTTTTTTTTTTTATTTTATTTTATTCTATTTCTGGAATTTTTTCACCTCCTTTTAAATTTATTTCCATTTTCAATTTTTCTTTTTTCACTCGTAATATTTGGCATGTTTCACGTGGGGTATTGATATTTATCACGGATTTATTGTACATTTTAGTATTGCACGCATAGATTTTATTTGTCACATTTGTGCACAATTGTATTATTGCACGCATAGATTTTATTTGTCACATTTGTGCACAATTGTATTATGTTTATGGTTCATATTTACATGTAATATTTTTACCTGATTTATTAAGTAGTTCACAAACTTGTACATGGCCCTTTTTTTAGTCCACAGCCGAATCGGATCACATGGGTGTTCACACCATGTGGTCCGATTCCTGTCCGAGTTTAAAGATTGCACTGTGAAATGAGAACTAATTTGGAGGTGTCAATAAAACTTTACACTGATACTCCCAGCAGGTCACATAGGGCAGTGCGAACTGCGCATGCGATGCGTGAAACCACAGTAGATTTGCAGCGTTCACACATCGCAGCAGTCTGAACACAGCCTAACTAAAAAAAAGTAATTTTAAGGATGTATTAAACTAGGATCTTGTAATAACCAGCTAATAATTTTACACCACTTCAAACCAATGTTTCATATTCAAATTTCGGAACTCAAATATCACTATGCTTAAAAGTATTTTTTTTTTTTTTTTTTCATTCTCATAGGGAAACAAAGACTCAGACAAGAGGCGGAGCAGCCCAGGACCCCCCGACCTCGCCAGCCTGATTGGGCAATTAGCCCCAGCCCCAGCCCCGTGTCGGTGATGGAGCCATCCAGCCCCGCATCAGTATTGGAGCTGCCCAGCCCAGTGTCCTCGAGGGAGCAGCCAAGCTCGGTATCCTCCGCTGGACCAAGCTCCGTAGCTCCACTGGATGAGCCCAGCCCAGGGCTAGATGTGGAGGAGGAAGAGCAGGTGGAGTTACACACCCCACAAAGTGAAAGTGAGTGTCTGACAACCCAGCTTAAGGTAAACAATTAATGACTGTATATTTTAACCAATTTTTTATCTACACATGTTTTTAGGTGATGATCTGGTTGTGGTTGGAGAAGCCGCGGAGCCATTTTCAGCGGACAGTGCCCAGAGGCTAGTTGGTGACATCATGGCCTGGAATGGGCAGATTGACCGGATGGAGAACCAGATTCTCAATATTCAAAGAGAACTGGTCACTATGAGGCAGGGAATGAAGAACATGATCAATGTTTTAGGGAGAATCTAAGCCCCTTTTCCCTAAAACCCAATCGATCATGTTCTTCATTCCCTTGTAAAAACGTTTTTAATGTTTTAAAAACAGAGTTTTTAGAGGCCAAATTTTGAAGATGCACACGGTGTGTCAACATGTGCTATGTGCCATCAGAGGATCGCAATGGACGCATTTGGTGTTTGCAAACCCTTCTAGTATGTGAGAGGAAGGGATTGCACACACCAAGCACGTCCATTGATCACTCATGATGGTACATAGCACATGTTGACATTACCAATTTTTGGTGTGCATCTTCAAAATTTGGCTTTACCCCTTGTTTTATGTAAATAGTTAAAAATCTGATTTTATTTTTTTTATTTTTGTGATAATTGCATTTTTGATATATTTATATATTTCTATGTTTACCAAAAAAGAAAAAAAAAATCTAAAAAAACCAAAAAATTTATAAAAACAAAAAAAAAATCTAAAAAAAAATAATTTTAAAAAACAATTTCCTCAAAAAAAAAAAAAAAGAATAAAAAAAAAAAAAAAACACAAAAAAACAAAAAAAGATCTAAATAAGAGGCACTGGTTGGAATGTACACTATTAAAAAATCAAAAAAAAAAAATGTGTGTGTCTACTTCTTTCAATACTCAATACCAGTTTGGGAAGTCATTTTGTGTTTTCTGTCACAAAGGGCCTTATTTCCTATTGTCAAAAACCACTTTGCTATACAAATGCACTAGGACAGGAATATGCAATTAGTGGAAATCCAGCTGTTGCAGAACTACAAGTCCCATGAAGCATAGCAAGACTGACAGCCACAAGCATGAGACCCAGAGGCATGATTGACTTGTAGTTTTGCACCAGCCGGAGGTTGGCCAATTGCATATCCCTGAATTAGGACAATGTAGGATACAAGCAACGTGAAAAGCAAACAAGAACCAAACTTCAAAATTTGAACAGACAAGACATATTTCAAGAAAAAGATTTTTTTATTGGTCAGCTGGCATTGGAATAGCCCCCCTACCATTAAAATAGCTGACATAGCGGTCACGCACCTCACGTGCTGTTTGGGGGGCTAAGCCAGGAAGGGCATGATCCAGCCCTGTCAGTTCTGGAAGCCTGAGTCCGGCCTCAGGCCCAATAGGCTGTAGGTACTGGTTACCAGAAAATTTCCGTAGAAAATTGTGAAGAATGCAGCAGCACAGAATAACATAGTTGAGTTTATATTCTGCCAGGTTGATGGCTGTCAGTAACAGACGGAACCGGCTGGCCATAATGCCAAAGGCACTCTCCACAACCCTTCTTGCTCTGGCCAGCCGGTAATTAAAAATCCTCCTCTCCGGGGTGAGGGTCCTTTGGGGGAAGGGTCTCATGAGATGTTCACTCAGACCGAACGCTTCATCAGCCAGAAAAACAAACGGGAGCCCCTCCACATTTTCGGCATCTGGTGGCAAGTCCAGGCCACCAGTGGTAAGACGGTGGCAGAACTCGGTCTGCCTAAAGACTCCTCTGTCAGACATCCGGCCGTTCTTCTCCACATCCACATAAAGGAAGTCACATTGTGCCGACACCACCGCCATTAGCACCACACTATGGAACCCCTTATAATTCCAATAGTAGGACCCCGAATGGGGTGGGGGCACAATCCTCACATGTTTCCCGTCGATGGCCCCTCCGCAGTTGGGGAAGTCCCAACGGGCAGCGAACTGGGAAGCCACAGTCTGCCATTCCTGTGGCGTTGAAGGAAGCTGGGGAGTCAAACACATGAAACAAAAAAAAAAAATTAGTCATTAAATAAAAACAATTCATAACAAAAAAAAATTCAAAAACATTTTGGAACAACAGTTAAACAGAAATCTTGCAAATTTGTTTTCTGCCAAGAAAAAAAAAAAAAAAAGTAGGCGGACCAATTCACAGATTAATCAGCCCTCTGATGGACCAGGGGACATAAATTAGGTGGGTAAGTGGGGTGGGGGGGGGGACTAATTACTAAGTATACAACACATGAAACAAATTTGAGTGGGGTGGGGGACTAATTACTAAGTATACAACACATGAAACAAATTTGAGTGGGGGGGGACTAATTACTAAGTATACAACACATGAAACAAATTTGAGTGGGGGGGGACTAATTACTAAGTATACAACACATGAAACAAATTTGAGTGGGGGGGGGACTAATTACTAAGTATACAACACATGAAACAAATTTGAGTGGGGGGGAATAATTAATGAGTTGACAATCCATATCTCTATCTATATATCTATATCTATATATCTCTCTCTATATATCTATATCTATATATCTATATCTATATATCTATATCTATATATCTCTCTCTATATATCTCTCTCTATATATCTCTCTCTATATATCTATATCTATATATCTCTCTCTATATATCTATATCTATATATCTCTCTCTATATATCTATATATCTATATCTATATATCTCTCTCTATATCTCTATCTCTCTCTCTCTCTCTCTCTCTCTCTCTCTCTCTCTCTCTCTCTCTCTCTCTCTCTCCCCCCACACACAGGGTGTATACACAAAAAAGGTAAAAAGCTAAAAAAATGACACAAAAAAAAAAAAAAATTGCATGCATTCATATAAAGGGGACATTCACATCATATTCCTGTCATGGATATTAAAAGTCATGGTGAAATTAATACAAACATACAATGCAATATTAAAAGAACAAACTTACCTTCATATATTCCTTAAGCAGGACCCGAATAATGGCAGAACAGGTCTCTGGAATAATGATCCCCAGAGCCTGGGGGGAGATGCCTGTCGAGAACTTGAGGTCCTGAAGGCTTCTCCCTGTCGCCAAGTAGCGCAACGTGGCGACGAGCCTCTGCTCCGGAGTGATGGCTTGCCGCATGCAGGTATCCTGCCTGCTGATATAAGGGGTCAGCAAAGCCAGCAGACGGTGAAAAACGGGGTCCGTTATCCTGAGATAATTCCTGAAATCATCAGGATTATTCTCACGGATCTCACGGAGTAAAGACATATGCGAGAATTGGTCACGCTGGCGCAACCAATTCTTTGTCCATGAACTCCTCCTCACCCTGTTCACAGACTGGGCTCGGGTCAAAGTATTAACCCCAACACCAAGCCCCCATATAGCACGAACTCGTTCCCGAGTACGTCCACACTCCATGGCTTTGAAACGGTCGGCTGGACAGACAAGCTCAACTGAACGCACTGAAGAACAGCCAGACCTATGAAGAACGACCTGAAACCCAGAAACGAGCGGACCAGAAGCGCCTAATAACAGGTACAACTGATCCACGCATACCGAAAGACAGATACAAACCTCACAGGTAGACTGCGCCACAGCAAACGGACAAATTAAGCTGAAGTCTGAAAAGCGCGAATCGTCTCTAACCAAACTTCTACTAACGCAAAGTCAGCAGAAGGAGCCCAAAGGGTGCTTTGCTGTGCCTTGGACCTCCTATTTCTAGTCCCGTCGTACGTGACATACGTCATCGCGCACGGTTTCAGCGAACTGTTCGTTCGTCGTGTGTGGCCAAGTCCGTCCATGCTAATTTTGAGCGGACTGTTTGCTGAAACTGTTTGACGGACAAAGTTGAGCGAACAGTCCCCGCGTGTGTACGCGGCCTGATGCTGATCTGTGCTCCATGTGATTGGAGCAGAGATCAGTGTTCACTAACACAAAGCCCAGCCCCCCACAGTTAGTAACACGCCCCTAGGAACACTTAACCCCTACACTGCCACCCCCTGGTTAACCCCTTCACTGCCAGTGTCATTTACACAGGAATCAATGCATTTGTATAGCACTGATTGCTGTATAAATGACAATGCTCCCAAAAATGTATCAAAAATGTCCAATGTGTCCACCATAATGTCGCAGTCGCAATAAAAATCGCTGATCACCACCATTACTAGTAAAAAAAATTATTAATAAAAATGCCATAAAACTATCCGCTATAACTTTTGCGCAAACCAATCAATAATCGTTTATTGCGATTTTTTTTACCAAAAATATGTAGAAGAATATGTATTGGCCTAAACTGAGGGAAAAAAATTTTTTATATGTTTTTGGGGGATATTTACTATAACAAAAAGTAAAAAATAATGCGTTTTTTCAAAATTGTCGCTCTATTTTTGTTTATAGCACAAAAAATAAAAACCGCAGGGGTGATCAAATACCACCAAAAGAAAGCTCTATTTGTGGGGAAAAAAGGACATCAATTTTGTTTGGGAGCTACGTCGCATGGCCACGCAATTGTCAGTTAAAATAACGCAGTGCCGAATCGCAAAAAGTGGTCTGGTCTTAAGCCAGCAAAATGGTCCAGTCTGAAAGTGGTTAAAATAGTCTATTCACAACTGCACATGCACCAAATTGGCTAAAAATCTGACACAGTGCACTGCACACACAGTAGTGCTTTAATATTCATTTTGGTGCAATGCAATTGGTGTGTTTCTTTAGTGCATTGGGGTACCACTGAAAATGAATGGCAACAAATCATATGAGCTCCTTTATGTTATGCTTGTTACAGTATGCGTAACCGTGCCTTGCAGTTACCACAACACACTGCAATTGATAGGGCCCTAAATCTTCCAAACAGACATACAGTACCTTGAAAAAGTATTCATATCCCTTGAAATTTTTCACATTTTGCCATATTGCAACCAAAAACGTAAATGTATTTTATTGGGATTTTATGTGATAGACCAAAACAAAGTGGCACATAATTGTGAAGTGGAAGGAAAATGATAAATGGTTTTCAACATTTTTAAAAATAAATATCTGAAAAATGTGGCGTGCATTTGTATTCAGCCCCTTTACTCTGATACCCCTAACTAAAATCTAGTGGAACCAATTGCCTTCAGAAGTCACCTAATTAGTAAACAGATCCACCTGTGTGTAATTTAATCTCAGTATAAATACAGCTGTTCTGTGAGGCTTTCATAGGTTTGTTGGAGAACCTTAGTGAACAAACAGCATCATGAAGGCCAAGGAACACACACAGGTTAGGGGTAAAGTTGTGGAGAAGTTTGAAGCAGGGTTAGGTTATAAAAAAATATCCCAAGATTGAATCATCTCTCGGAGCACTGTTCAATCCATCATCCAAAAATGGAAAGAGTATGGCACAACTGAAAACCCACCAAGACGTGCCCGTCCACCTAAACTGACAGGCAGGGCAGGGAGAGCATTAATCAGAAAAGCAGCCCAGAGGTCCATTGTAACTCTGGAGGAGCTGCAGAGATCCACAGCTCAGGTGGGAGAATCTGTCCACAGGACAACTATTAGACATGGTTCTGGCCAGCTCAGTAGATTGCTTTAAAAAGGCCTGGATTATTTCCTAAATGTACATAATATAACTGGGTACTAACATTTATAGGTAAAGTTGATCCAGGGAAAATCCGATTGCCTCTCTGGGATCAGGAAGGAATTCTTTCACCTGCTGTAGCAAATTGGATCATACTTTTGTTTAGTTTTTTTGCCTTCCTCTGGATCAACTGTGGGTGTAGGATTGGGTATATGGGATTGTATGATATTTTTGATTTTATTTATTTCTTTTTTTTATTGTTGAACTAGATGGACTTGTGTCTTTTTTAACCTGACTAACTATGTAACTATGTTAATTGATAAAAATAAACTATTAACACTTTTATTTCTACAAAGGATTGTAGATACCCCATATATTAAAGGGCCAATGTAATCACACATTAATCTTCCTTACTGTGTGATTATATTGGCCCTTTAATATATGGGGGTATCTACAATCCTTTGGATTCATCTATGCCTGCATACATGCCAAGTCGCATATATGCAACCATAATCGCACATTCACTTTTATCTATCCAGATGTATTTTATTGTTGAATTTATATTGTTCCTTTAATTGTGCATAATGTTTAAACATGCGCTTAGATATATGCATGTGTAATTATACCACTGGACAAACTTCATACTCAGGTTTTTTTATATACGGTTATTTCTATTATTGTTATTTTACCAATACCTGCTTTTATTTTCATTACTACTGATACTTGAGCTAATAGCAAACAATTCCTTTCCTCATTTGGTATAATTGGATCTAACAATGTATTCAGACTGCTGGCTTTGTATTATATGCTTTCAGATCCATTGCTGGCTCTGTGACACAGACCGGTGAAGCTTACTAATTAGACCTCCCATTTAGTCCACCCCCCTCCTCTCCTCTCCTCCCATCTCTCTGGCGGAATAAAAGCCGATTCCATACACAGGGGCATAGGTCTGATGAAGGAGCGAATTGGTCATGCTCCGAAATGTGTTACCGCCCCTTGACGTCAGTGCTGGCCTATACATTCCAGCCTGGTTTCCGGAAGTCCATCAGCTATCTTGCTTCCTCACTTGTCCCTCTCCTGATACAGCTGAGGGCCAGCTCTTCCTCCCCCTAGAGTCGAGGACGCTACAGAATGCCTATTATGCTGACTGAGCTGCTCATTGTGTAAGTGGTTTTTAACTGCTTTTTATGAATAAACACTCCTTAATACTGTACTTAGCACCTTCTGTTTTTTACTTTAGTTTCCTCCAGAGTTGCTTCCTCTACCTGAAGTGCTGCTGCAAGTGCTCCTCCCGTCTTTCCTCCTCCCCTTAAAGCGGGAGTCCACCGGGACTCCGCGTTTTTTTTTTTTTTTAAAAGCCAGCAGCTACAAATACTGCAGCTGCTGACTTTTAAATAGCGACACTTACCTGTCCAGCGCGCCCGCGATGTCGGCACCCGAAGCCGATCGCTCGCTCGGCTGCCGGGTCCCGCCGCCATCTTGGGTATGGGAATCAGGAAATGGAGCCTTTCGGCTTCATTTCCCGGTTCCCTACTGCGCATGCGCGAGCCGCGCGGCGCAATCCGGACGGTCCCCGCTGCCTCTGGGAGCTGTGTGTTTCCCAGCAGGCAGCGGGGCACTTGCTGAAGGGGGCGGGCGCTTGCGGAACGGGGGCGTAACCTACGCCCGTTCCGCAGAGAGCTAGCCCGGAAGTGGGTGCAGTTACCTGGATTATCCAGGTAACTGCACCCCCCTCCCCCCTGAAAGGTGCCGATTGTGGCGCCGGAGGGGGGGGGGATTCCGATGAGCGGAGGTCCATTTTAGGGTGGACCTCCGCTTTAACCTTTATGTGGAAGCTGATGCTGATATGACAATACTCAGTACAGTTCACTCGAGGACATTTCCTGACAGAAGCGCCCTATTCCTTTTCCTTTTGTACTACAAGTCTGATTGAAGGCACTCCTGACCAGTCTGAGCATCAGGCTCCCTCCCCCTGCCTGCAAGATAAAAGAAATGAGCTTGAGCGGATAGTGAGGTAGGTTGTCATAGGAGAGTCAAAAAGAAATGCTGCATGTCCACGTTATTCACTGACTGTCCCCTATGCTCCAATGACAGTCAACAAGTTATGCCTTGTACACACGGTTGGACATTCGACTGCCAGATTTTTTCCAATGGATTTTGTCCGAAACTTGTGTTGCATACACACGGTCGGACAAAGTTGCCGGAAAATCAGATCGTTCGGAAAGTGATGACTTTCGTTCATTATGACTGAACTACATTGAGTCTCGTAATTTGAGCTGAGCATGCATGGCACTTTGTCTGATCGGAATTCTCTACAAACTATCGGAAAAGGTCTGATCGGATTTTTTTGTCGCAAAATTTGAGATCCTGCTCTGAAATTTTTTCCGTCGGAATTTCCGATAATATAATCCAATTGGACCCTTTCCGTCGGAATGTCCAACCGTGTTTAGAGGGCATAAGGTGGATGTACAGCATTCCCTTGCAATCGTGTGGCAGCTGCAAGGTAGGTGCCTAAACTCTACACCAGAGGTTCTTAACTCCTGTCCTCAGGACCCACTAACAGGCTAGGTTTGCAGAATAACTGAAATACATCACAGGTGATATCATTTGCTTCTCAGTGATTGCAGTATTCTAGTTTGCATCTTCCAACGTAATACTTACAGGCCATAATCTGGCCTGTTAATGGGTCCTGAGGACAGGAGTTGAGAACCACTGCTCTACACTCTATGCTCTGTGGGACTCATCCTGCTTAAAAGCCAAACCCAGCCCCCCCCTGCTGATCCAATGGGGCACTAGCCAGGTACTGCTAAGCTGGCTGTACTCCTTATCAGTGGCTTTGCTACCTACCTTTTATTGCACCCTCCTCCAGCAATATAGCGCCTGTGCTTCCCCTCAATGCTCTGTTGCCGCCACTGCAATCTTCTCTACGTCTTCTACGTATTCTTATGGGTCCAAAGTCTTCGACCTTCACTCAATGTTCTCCATTGGCTGGGCACATTAATTTTTCTCATCAAAAAACTCTTAGATGCTGGGATAGTGAACTCAACATGCTTGGCAGTCAGTGTACAATAAGAAAAACACTAATAGAAGGCAGAGATGAAAAAAATATTATGGCAGAAGAGACACATAGAAGGAGTTATTTACAAAAGGCAAATCCACTTTGCACTACAAATGCACTACAAATGCACTGCAAATGCACTTTGAAGTGCAGATGCTGTAGATCCGAGGGGGACATGCAAAAAAAACAGCATTTAGCTTGCACATGATTGGATGATAAAATAAGCAGAGCCTCTCCTAATTTGAGATGTACCCCTCAAATCTACAGCGGCTGAACTTCCAAGTGCACTTGCAGTGCAAAGTGGATTTGCCTTTAGTAAATCAACCTCCGAATGTCTTCTGATCTGGCAGTTTTCTAATGCCCCATACACACAGTTGGACATTCTGACAACAAAATCTGTCCAATTTTTTCCGACGGATGTTGGCCCAAACTTGTCTTGCATACACACGGTCGCACATAGTTGTCGGAAAATCCAATTGTTCAGAATGCGGTGACGTATAACACGTACAATGGGACTATAAAGAGGCCAGTAGCCAATAGCTTTAGTTTCTTAGTCTATTCTGAGCATGCGTAGCACTTTGTCCATCGGAAATGTCTACACACGATCAGAATTTAAACAATTGGCTTTTGTTGGAAAATTTTAGATCCTGCTCTCAAACTTTAAGAAAATCAGATGGAAAAATTCAGATGGAGCCCAAACACGGTCGGATTTTCTGACAACATGATCCGATTGCACATTTTCCATCGGAAAATCCGACCGTGTGTGTGGGGCATTAGAATAAATCTTGACTTTAGTTCTACTTTAATATGTGTCTCCAAAAAAAGGTCCTAAAATCGCTTATTTTAGGTAGGCACACTGCACATAAAGAATAGTGAAGAATGGAGTGTTAATTGCGCCAGTTCTTAATTTTATTATTAATATATAAAGGTCAAGTTCACCTGTTTTATCCGAAAATCATACCGTCTGTATGCTCCATCAAACAATTGAAATCGCTTTTTCAATGGACAAATGTTCGCTGCATATGCTCTCAAACTTTTCTACAACAAATGTCTGATGGAGGATAATCCGATTGTGTGTACACAAGTCCATCGTACTAAAGTACAAATACGCATGCTCAGAACCAATGCTAAACATAGCAGAAGTTGCCTAAAGGGTGGCGGTAAAGAGCTAAAAAAACACGTGATTTGGTGAAAGTTGGCTGAAAATGTTCTACCGTGTGTATGCAGACAAGTTCACGGCCAACGCCCATTTGGACAAAAATCCATGGAAAAGTAGGATGGAGGTCTGATTGTGTGTATGAGGCTTTACAGTTTCCTGTAAATGTATAAACTACAAGTACCAGTAGCCATTGCGGCTGATGGCTTGTAGTTCTCAATGAACTATGGAGTGCGCAGGTGAGCATCCTTGTAGCCCATTGATCTTCCTTTTCTCAGGTAACTGCCTGCCTTTACAAGGTGCAGGCAGACAGCTATCCTTAGAGCCTGAGATTGCGCCAGCGATTTGCTGATCATGGGTGCAATGCTCTCTAAGCTCCTTCGAAAAAATAAAACAAAAGCCTGTTTTTTTAGCTGCAGAAAAATGTGGATTAAGGCCCGGTTCACATATATGTGGTTTGAACCACATCCGATTTGCATGACTTGTGAACCAAACCAGCTTTCTATGGAGCTGGTTCACATATCTGAAGTGCATTCTTAAAAAGAGTCCTGTACGATTTTTCAGTCCGGTTCAAGTACGATTTCAAGTGTCATATGCTTTAAAAATTTGCACCTGAATCGCATCAGACTGGTGAACGAAACCACGCCAGACTCCTTTGAACAATCACACCAGCCCCGCACATATGTAAACCCAGTCTTATTTATTACATTTCTTTTAAAAGCTTAAATTAGCCTTTAAAGCTGGTAGGTGCCACTTGTGTGAATGTGTGAATAAGGCCTAGGTCTAAGTAGTAGAGGTTAAGGCCTAGGTTTAAGTAATAAAGAAAGTAGCTATTATTATTATTATTAGGATTTCTATAGCATCAACAGTTTGTGCAGCACTTTACAAAATAAAGTTTATTCTTTGTTTACTTAATTTTTAAGCCTCCCAACAGATCAAAAATTCTAACCATAAACAATTGCCAATTTTTTTTAAATTAACACACATTTTCACTTTTTTTCCATCCTCTCCATCACAGCACTGCTGATCCTCTGCAGATTTTTACCTGTCTAGATGTACTGGCTCCAATCCTACTACCCTGTTTCCCCTAAAATAAGACCTAGCTTGATTGTCGGTGTTGGCTGCAATATAAGCCCTACCACCCAAATAAGCCCTACTCTGTTTCCTCAAAAATAAGCCCTACCCTGAAAAGAAGACCTACAAGGACTATAACTAGGGCTTATTTGGGGGGTAGGGCTTTTATTGCAGCTATCACCGACAATTACACTAAGGCCCCTTTCACACTGGGGCGGTGCGGGCGTCGGCGGTAAAGCTCCGCTATTTTTAGCTGCGCTTTACCGTAGTTTTAGCGGCGGTCTGCGGGTGCTAGCGGGGTGGTTTTAACCCCCGCTAGCGGCCGAAAAAGGGTTAAAACCACCCGCAAAGCGCCGCTGCAGCGGCGCTTTGCCGGCGGTATTGCCGCGCTGTCCCATTGATTTCAATGGGTAGGAGCGGTTTAGGAGCGGTGAATACACCGCTCCTTCACCGCTCCAAAGATGCGGCTGGCAGGACTTTTTTCACTGTCCTGCCAGCGCAGCGCTCCAGTGTGAAAGCCCTCCGGCTTTCACACTGGAGTGAAAGGGGCCGTTTTTTTTCAGGCGCTACACAGGCGCTATTTTTAGCACTGTAACGCCTGAATACCGCCCCAGTGTGAAAGCAGCCTAAGTCTTATTTTAGGGGAAACAGGGTATTTGCACAGACTGTGAAGCTGAGCAGGGCTCTCTAAAACTCAGGGGTCCATCTATTGATGTGGGTTGTTAGATGGAGCTGGGGTCTTTTCCAGGTTTAACCCAGATCTGAACATTGTTCAGCTCTTTAAGATGTCTTAAACATGGTCCTGGTTTGTTGCAGCAGTAAATAGGAACCTGTGCTTGGACATAGAGGAGGCTATGTGACTAATGCTGCGTACACGCGATCAAATTGTCCGGCGTACTTAGTCCGGCAAACAATCCGGCGGATAGTCCGGCTGACTTTCTACCAAACGGACTTGGCCACACACGGACACACAGAAAGTCCGGCGTTTGCTAGCGCGATGACGTACAGCACATACGACGGGACTAGAAAAAGAACATTCAATAGCCAGTAGCCAATAGCCTCCTTTTCGTACTTGCTTCTGAGCATGTGTCATTCTTAGTCCGCCAGACTAGCATACTCACAAACGTATTGTCCGCTGAAACCCAAGTCCGGCAGAAAGATTGGACTGCAAAAATGCTTTCTAAGTCCGCCGGACTTTACGCTGAGAAAGTCCGCTGAAGCCCACACACGATCGGATTGTCCGGTGAAATGCGTTTCGGCGGACTAAGTACGCCGGACAATTTGATCGTGTGTACGCGGCATTAGGTGAACCATGACTGCTCAATGTGTAAGCACAGCCACCTGTAGTCCCAACCAGAATCACATGTGACAGGGGTCCAAATGGGAGACAGCTGCAAACCCAAACCTGGAAGTGCCTGGACCTTAATGGCAGGATCACTAGGTATTCATTTAATTAAATCTATATATTAAAAAAGACTGAAACAACTCTTGAAATTACATTAACATGTAAAAGCATACAGTTTAGTGATCTACTTCAACCACTTGCAGACCACCCGCCATCATTATACGGCGGCTGCTTGAAGTGGAATACCTCTTCTTCAATGGCAGGCGGTCCTCTTTCAGATAAAAGTGGTTTCCGTGTGGGATTCGCCGCAAGATCACTTTTATCTGGGGCAGGGGAGGCCCTCCTGCCATGCTCCGGTTTTCTCTGCCACTTATCGGACACGCCGGTAGCAGCAAAGATGATCGTGTCCTTTCCCATGTGAGGCTGGATGCCTAGTGAGGGAAAGATGGCCCACTGCTCAGCTCTATACCATTGGATGACGAAACCGATGTCAAACATCACTTCTGCCCAATGGTTTTAAAGGAGACATTTTTTTTTTTTTTTTACGGCATTTAAGTGTAAATGTGAGATCTGAGGTCTTTTTGACCCCAGATCTCACATTTAGGAGGTCCTATCATGCTTTTTTTCTATTACAATGGATTTTACATAGGAATAAAACTGACCCAAATTTTTTTTTAAAGGGACAGTGTGAAAAAAGAAAAGGAAAAAAATAAGATTTTTTTTTTTTAAAGCGCCTTGTCCCGCCGAGATAAAAGTGGTCTCCACGGGGTATTCATCGCAAGATACATTTTATAGGGGGCAGGAGATTGCCCCCCTCCCGCCGTGCTCCATTTGTCTCTGCCACTTATCAGACCCACCGGTAGTGGCGGAGACGATCCTTTCCCCTGTGAGTGTAAAAAAAAAAAAAGTAAAATAAATAATAATAAAAAAAAAAATAACTTAAAGCGCCTTGTCCGCGCCTTGTCCCGCAGAAGCATTCACATATGTAAGTCGTGCCTATATATGAAAGCGGTGGTCAAACCATACATGTGAGGTATCTCCATGATCGTTATAGCGAGAGCTATAATTCTAGCACTAGACTTCTGTAAATCAAAACTGGTGACCTGTAGAAATTTTTAAACGTCGCAAAGTCAAAGTTTGTCGCCATTCCACAAGCAGGTGCAATTTTGAAGTGTCAAAATGTTGGGTATCAATTTACTCGGCGTAACATTATCTTTCACAATAAAAAAAAAATTGAGCTAACTTTACAGTTGTCTTATTTTTTAATGCAAAAAAGTGTATTTTTTCCCAAAAAATTGCGCTTGTAAGACCGCTGAGCAAATACGGTGTGACATAAAGTATTGCAACAATCACCATTTTATTCTCTAGGGTGTTTGAATAAATATATAATTATATTATAATTAAATATGTAATTTTCTAGCAAACAAAAATAATTTTAACTTGTAAACAACATGTCTGAAAAATAGGTTGTCCTTAACTAGTTAAGTAAACATCAAGGTAATCATTTTTACTGTACAGTAGTCCAGAAATAAGATTTCTGGAAGCAAGATGTATAGCTGTTATTCAGGCATTCTTTGCTAATATGTAATATATAAAAATTAATATGTAAGCAAATATTTTCATTATTAATCATAGTAGATAATAACATCTCTTTAAAACCTAGGAAAATTACTAAGTTTGTGAAACTTATTTTAAAACACTTACCTACCACTTAAGAAAAGCTTAAAAAAAAAGACACAGTATGGTATGAGTATTATGATTACTATGCTTTACTAAAAGAAGACGGAATTATGGTGGTAAAAAAGGCTGGATTTAGAAAACAAATTTAGAAAAAGAATAATTCACATTATATTTCCTATCACATCTGTAGTATTTGTGCAGAAATCTGGCAAATAAAATATTCAGCAACTCTTCCTGTGTGATGCACAGTCAGTGGTTGAATTATTTATGATCTCTTGGCTAAGTTGAGTCAATAACACCTGAGATCCTGGAATCCCTTGAGCTCAAACTTAGACAACCACTGAAATTAATTCAGTAGGTTTAACAAACTTTTTACAAACTTCTTACACTTATAGTAGTCAGAGCTTTTACAATGTACAATGGTGTCCAGCTTGTTTCTTGATTTTAACAGATGACCATTAAATGAGGGCTGGTTCACACTTGTGCGATGCCAGACATCGCATGTAATTCACAGTGCACTGCTGTTCACATTACATGCAATGTCTGTGCGATGCGATATCAGCCATACAGATAGTATGGCTGATATCACACCGCATTCGGTCCAAACATGCACAGGACTCTTTTTTTCTGTTCGGACCATAATCGGATCGCACTCATGTCTGAACTGTCAGTTCGCAGTGTGATATGCGAGCTGAAATGGGGGTGTCGTTAAAGTGGTTGTAAACCCTTACAAACCACTTTGACCTACAGGTAAGCCTAGATTAAGGCTTACCTGTAGGTCCAAGAAATATCTCCTAAACCTATACGGTTTAGGAGATATTTACCTGAAGACAGCCACCGCTGTCTACGATGCATGCGCCGTAGACAGCGGCGCGCAGGCGCACTGGGTAAGCCACAGATCGTGGCGATGTGCCGCGAGTGTCGGCTCCCGTGCGCATGCACGGGAGTGACATCATCGATGCTCTGGCGAATTACAGCACCGGAGCAGCAAGACCCAAGGAGACCCACCAAGAAGATGGATGCTCAGAACTACAGGGGACAGCGGTGACTTCGCTGGCTCCTGTGTCAGGTAAGTGACACATAATGGACTACTATGCGATGCATAGTAGTCCATTATGCTTTACCTTTGCAGGGAATCAAAGAAGAAGTAAACCCATCAGGGTTTACTTCCTCTTTAACATGTAATGACACTCCCCAGCAGTTCGCATATGGCAGTGTGAACTGCCGTGTGTGTCGGGTGCGATGCGGGAACCTGCAGTGGATTCGCAGTGTTCTCGTATCGCACACGTGTGAACCGGCCCTAAGAGATAGGAATACACCAGCACACTATGCTTTAATAAGGAAAATCTTTTATCAAATCAGCATAGTAGTCACTAGACTAGATAGTAGTACTACTCTTTTAGGACCACACAAGCAGAGGTGTACCTAGGGTCTCCAGCGCTCTTGGCGAGAATCTGTATCGGCGCCCCCCTCCCCTTCATTAAAGAGTTAGAATTTCAGTTGTTTTTTTTTTACATCAATTTCCTTTAACCGGTTCCCGACCGGCACATGCCGATATACGTCGGCAGAATGTCACGGGCAGGCATATCGGCATACAGGTACGTCCAATCTTTAATGCCGCGTGTCGGTCGGGACCCCGTGAGTCCGGTCGCGGGTCCCGCGGACTCGATCGCTGCGGGCATACCCGCGATCGTCTCACGGGGCGGCTGAATGGAGAAATGCAGTTGTAAACAGCATTTCCCCATTCTGCCTAGCAACTAGTGACGCTGATCTCTGCTCCATGTGATTGGAGCAGAGATCAGTGTTCATTAAATGAAAGCCCAGCCCCCCACAGTTAGTAACACACCCCTAGGAACACTTAACCCCTACACTGCCACCCACTGGTTAACCCCTTCACTGCCAGTGTAATTTACACAGGAATCACTGCATTTGTATAGCAATGATTGCTGTATAAATGACAATGGTCCCAAAAATGTGTCAAAAATGTCCGATATGTCCGCCATAATGTCGCAGTCACAATAAAAATCGCTGATCGCTGCCATTACTAGTAAAAAAAGAATTATTAATAAAAATGCCATAAAACTATCCCCTATTTTGTAAACACTATAACTTTTGCGCAAACCAATCAATAATCGCTTATTGCGATTTTTTTTTTACCAAAAATATGTAGAAGAATACGTATAGGACAAAACTGAGGGAAAAAAATGTTTTTTTTATATATTTTTGGGGGATATTTATTATAACAAAAAGTAAAAAATAATGCGTTTTTTTTCAAAATTGACGCTCTATTTTTGTTTATAGCGCAAAAAATACAAACTGCACAGGTGATCAAATACCACCAAAAGAAATCTCTATTTGTGGGAAAAAAAGGACGCCAATTTTGTTTGAAAGTCACGTCGCATGACCGTGCAATTGTCAGTTAAAACAACGCAGTGCCGAATTGCAAAAAGTGGTCTGGTCTTTGACCAGCAAAATGGTCCGGGGCTGAGGTGGTTAATTTGTAATTGTTTGCATATCCATTATAGAGCACAGCGAGTATCAGGAGTACAAAAGGAATAGAGTTCAGAAGTGAGGGGTGTGTAATTTACAGTGCAGGGGTCAGGGGAGTGCAAAATTCCCCCCACAAGCAAAACTTTACCCACTTTACCCCTTCAGCAAAAATGCCAACTCCCCTCAAAAAAACCCAGTACTTATTTGCTGCTCACCCATCCCAGCTGAAATCTTTGCCCCCCCTCCCAGTACAACTCCTATTTTACCTGGGGAAAAAACAGACAGGCTGGTTGTACACAGTAGGTAGATTGACCTGTGTACAACCAGCCATCGCATATGTAGCGCAGACATCCTTGTTTATTGATGTAACTATGCATGCTTTAATGTGAGGTATATGGACATTACTGTGGTTTTGTAACACACCTGTTTATCATTACCTCAGAACAACCTAAAGACTTGTACAGGAAGTGACTGTTTGTTTAGATTCTGAAGGATGACCTTGTTACACAGGAGTCCGTGTGAGCTACCCATGAACACTCTCTATTGCAGTGCATGCTGGGTAGGGGATATAAGGGAGAACAGCGGCCATTTTAGGTCTCTTGGAGCCACCCTGCCTGCCTGTGCAGATCTGTGGAGAGATTTGCGGAGAGACAGCGGCCGATAGCTATCGCAGAGCGCTAGCCTGTTTGCGTTTGTGAGGTGACCTGACGGAGCCTGAAAGTCGGTAGCCGGATTGAGAAGGTCCAAAGACACTCAGCGGAGAATCGGAGAAACGGATCGATTCAGTGGGGCGATACAGAGCATCTGGCCCAGCTGACGGAAAGACAAGCTACAGTCACCGGACCAAAGTGATCACGCGGAACTCTGATCCAGTTGGTGAGCGGGTTGTGGCCCACGGTTTGTTAACTTTTGCACGCAGTTAGACTCGCATACAGGCCTCACTGGAATCTGCAGTTCCACGGAGGCCTGGCAGAGCCACTGGCACTGAGCAGGCTTGAGGCCCATCTACTTTGGCGCCTCAGCATTTGTAAATAAGTTACTGGAGTTACACCATAAGCATTTCAGCCTAATCCTCCATGAACTTTGGCTTACAAATACAAAGGAGTGACTTAGCTAGCAAAGAAAAGAAGACCCTGTATTAAAGTACTTTAAGTGAGGCCTCACGTATAGCCTTATAGCTCCCAGGTTCATATAAATATATTTACATATATATGTTATCTTCTGTTTATATTGAAATATATTGTGCTGTCGTCCTATGTTGGGATGACAGCACAATTACTGTACCCACCTGTTGAAATATTTTACAGTTAACAATATTTCTGGTTAAGTATCCAGTTGTGTGGCGTATTGTTTTTCCCCACCAGGTGGGGCCAGTGGATCCTGAGGGTACAATACAGGTACTTTGCATTGTTTTATATTGTACTGTATTACATTGCACCACAGCTGTGCCAAGGGGATTGAGTCAAGTTAGTGGGGTTTCTAGGTAGAGTGCAGGCCCAATCGACTCTTCTCTTTCTGCATGTCTTTGATTTTGTTATACTTTAGGTTAAGATTGATGACACAGCGGGTCATAGTACATTTCAAGCTAGTAGACATCATTAGCCAGGGAAACCCCTCAAAATTTTTCTGTGGGGCCCTTTGAATCATAGTTATGCCCTTGGCCCTAGTGCTCAAATTAATCAATGGTGACTGAAATTGTACTATCCACTTCATAGTTTTAAAAACAAAAAGTTAAAAACAGATTGTTTACTTTGCTCCCACTGTCACGTCCTGATTTTTTTGCAAAGTGACAGTGGGACTCGTGGATTTAGAAACTTAGTAGCCAAGAGGCACAAGTTTAAGTGACAAGAATATGTGCACTCATTAGCTTTCCATCAAAAGGACACAAGAAATATATCTGTAAACTGTGCATGTATGCACTAGTATCAGAACTACTAATGTCATCATCAGCTGGTGGATCCATCGATCCTGGCTGCTGACCACTGCATTGCCCTACATTGACTGCGTAGTTCTGGTGCCAATGTGCACGTCACTCTGCAAAGTCACAGCGGGCTTTATCCGGTACGATGCTGTCACCCGAACGGGGAGCATGATGAATATTTATTCTTAAGACATCGATGGTACAGACTACCAAGACATACTCTGTTCCCTTTGGGAAGTGTCATTTTCTTTATGCAAGGCTAAACATCCTGGAGTGATTTAATCTATAGCCTGGCATCTTTGGATCATTTTGGGTACACCAGTAAATATTGGTCACCTTAACGCACTTAATACTAGATTGTCCCAATAGGATAAAGAAGTTTTCTTCTCTTTTTCCTCTGGTCGTTTACCAAATCTTAGACCACCACTCCCTATTCGAACCGACTATAATTTTATTCTTACTAGGAAATAAAATGCCAAAGCTCCTGATGAAGCGTTGTCTAACATGTAGGGCAATTCGAGCTGAGTGTCGTATGATATACTGTCTGTAGTGATGGCCGAACGGTTCGCCCGGCGGTCGTTTCGCGGCGAATTTCCGACATTCGCGGTCCGCACGTTCGAACGCCTTTTTCCGTCGTTCGCCGCGGCGGACTTACGTGTTTAATGTATACAAGAACTTTAACCTTTGGTGACACGTTTATCATGTGATACAGGACAGCCAATTGAGACATGACAGCACATGGACACTTGTACATTCCCCCTAACCTATAAATACACCCGATCCGGTGGCCATTTTACATTCTTTCTTCTGTTACGATAGGGACAGGTTCCTGTGTGGAGTAGGGAGAGATAAACCACTAGCTATTTGGTACACAAAAGTTCTTTTCAGGACTGGTATAGGTGTTAGGTGTTGATAGGTTTGCTGTGCTGCTGATTCTTGCAGCAGCCTGAGTGTCTTTTGTTAGTTTAGAGAAAGGGAAAGGACGGTGTATGCTACAGGGACAGCCAGATTAGTCTTTCATCATCATCATCATCATCATCATCATTAGCTGTTACTATCAAGGTCCACAAAAGAGCTGTTCCAGTAACCACTAATCGTTCTCTTTTTTTGCCAATTTGTATAGGGACAGGAAGGAAGCAGTGTTGTCAGGCAGTGAGGGTAATTTTAAAGACTTGCTGTTATTATTAGTTCCACAAAGGTTCTTTTCAGGACTGGTATCAGTGGTACAGTAATAGGCTTGTACATGTATAATATTCTTTCTTCCAAATATAGAAAGGATATTATACTTGACTGCTGCCCTTCTGCTGCAGTCTGCTAAACATTCACAACTCACTTGTTCCACAAAAGTTCTTATAAGGACTGGTAACTTGGTATAGGGTGCTACGGTACATAGGCTTGAGTGCGGTACAGTCTGCTGTTCTGTAAGGACCGCTATCGGTCCACAATAGATAGGGTTGACGTGCACCACTGCTGACCGCTGCCCTATACTGCAGCAGTCCTTCAGCGGTATAGGGACTGACGTACAGTCTGCTAATCACTAACACACAACCTGCTTGTTCCACAAAAGTTCTTATAAGGACTGGTAACTTGGTATAGGGTGCTACGGTACATAGGCTTGAGTGCGGTACAGTCTGCTGTTCTGTAAGGACCGCTATCGGTCCACAATAGATAGGGTTGACGTGCACCACTGCTGACCGCTGCCCTATACTGCAGCAGTCCTTCAGCGGTATAGGGACTGACGTACAGTCTGCTAAACACTAATACACAACCTGCTTGGTCCACAAAAGTTCTTATAAGGACTGGTAACTTGGTATAGGGTGCTACGGTACATAGGCTTGAGTGCGGTACAGTCTGCTGTTCTGTAAGGACCGCTATCGGTCCACAATAGATAGGGTTGACGTGCACCACTGCTGACCGCTGCCCTATACTGCAGCAGTCCTTCAGCGGTATAGGGACTGACGTACAGTCTGCTAAACACTAATACACAACCTGCTTGGTCCACAAAAGTTCTTATAAGGACTGGTAACTTGGTATAGGGTGCTACGGTACATAGGCTTGAGTGCGGTACAGTCTGCTGTTCTGTAAGGACCGCTATCGGTCCACAATAGATAGGGTTGACGTGCACCACTGCTGACCGCTCACCTATACTGCAGCAGTCCTTCAGCGGTATAGGGACTGACGTACAGTCTGCTAATCACTAACACACAACCTGCTTGTTCCACAAAAGTTCTTATAAGGACTGGTAACTTGGTATAGGGTGCTACGGTACATAGGCTTGAGTGCGGTACAGTCTGCTGTTCTGTAAGGACCGCTATCGGTCCACAATAGATAGGGTTGACGTGCACCACTGCTGACCGCTGCCCTATACTGCAGCAGTCCTTCAGCGGTATAGGGACTGACGTACAGTCTGCTAATCACTAACACACAACCTGCTTGTTCCACAAAAGTTCTTATAAGGACTGGTAACTTGGTATAGGGTGCTACGGTACATAGGCTTGAGTGCGGTACAGTCTGCTGTTCTGTAAGGACCGCTATCGGTCCACAATAGATAGGGTTGACGTGCACCACTGCTGACCGCTGCCCTATACTGCAGCAGTCCTTCAGCGGTATAGGGACTGACGTACAGTCTGCTAAACACTAATACACAACCTGCTTGGTCCACAAAAGTTCTTATAAGGACTGGTAACTTGGTATAGGGTGCTACGGTACATAGGCTTGAGTGCGGTACAGTCTGCTGTTCTGTAAGGACCGCTATAGGTCCACAATAGATAGGGTTGACGTGCACCACTGCTGACCGCTCACCTATACTGCAGCAGTCCTTCAGCGGTATAGGGACTGACGTACAGTCTGCTAATCACTAACACACAACCTGCTTGTTCCACAAAAGTTCTTATAAGGACTGGTAACTTGGTATAGGGTGCTACGGTACATAGGCTTGAGTGCGGTACAGTCTGCTGTTCTGTAAGGACCGCTATCGGTCCACAATAGATAGGGTTGACGTGCACCACTGCTGACCGCTGCCCTATACTGCAGCAGTCCTTCAGCGGTATAGGGACTGACGTACAGTCTGCTAATCACTAACACACAACCTGCTTGTTCCACAAAAGTTCTTATAAGGACTGGTAACTTGGTATAGGGTGCTACGGTACATAGGCTTGAGTGCGGTACAGTCTGCTGTTCTGTAAGGACCGCTATCGGTCCACAATAGATAGGGTTGACGTGCACCACTGCTGACCGCTGCCCTATACTGCAGCAGTCCTTCAGCGGTATAGGGACTGACGTACAGTCTGCTAAACACTAATACACAACCTGCTTGGTCCACAAAAGTTCTTATAAGGACTGGTAACTTGGTATATGGTGCTACGGTACATAGGCTTGAATGCGGTACAGTCTGCTGTTCTGTAAGGACCGCTATCGGTCCACAATAGATAGGGTTGACGTGCACCACTGCTGACCGCTGCCCTATACTGCAGCAGTCCTTCAGCGGTATAGGGACTGACGTACAGTCTGCTAATCACTAACACACAACCTGCTTGTTCCACAAAAGTTCTTATAAGGACTGGTAACTTGGTATAGGGTGCTACGGTACATAGGCTTGAGTGCGGTACAGTCTGCTGTTCTGTAAGGACCGCTATCGGTCCACAATAGATAGGGTTGACGTGCACCACTGCTGACCGCTGCCCTATACTGCAGCAGTCCTTCAGCGGTATAGGGACTGACGTACAGTCTGCTAAACACTAATACACAACCTGCTTGGTCCACAAAAGTTCTTATAAGGACTGGTAACTTGGTATAGGGTGCTACGGTACATAGGCTTGAGTGCGGTACAGTCTGCTGTTCTGTAAGGACCGCTATAGGTCCACAATAGATAGGGTTGACGTGCACCACTGCTGACCGCTCACCTATACTGCAGCAGTCCTTCAGCGGTATAGGGACTGACGTACAGTCTGCTAATCACTAACACACAACCTGCTTGTTCCACAAAAGTTCTTATAAGGACTGGTAACTTGGTATAGGGTGCTACGGTACATAGGCTTGAGTGCGGTACAGTCTGCTGTTCTGTAAGGACCGCTATCGGTCCACAATAGATAGGGTTGACGTGCACCACTGCTGACCGCTGCCCTATACTGCAGCAGTCCTTCAGCGGTATAGGGACTGACGTACAGTCTGCTAATCACTAACACACAACCTGCTTGTTCCACAAAAGTTCTTATAAGGACTGGTAACTTGGTATAGGGTGCTACGGTACATAGGCTTGAGTGCGGTACAGTCTGCTGTTCTGTAAGGACCGCTATCGGTCCACAATAGATAGGGTTGACGTGCACCACTGCTGACCGCTGCCCTATACTGCAGCAGTCCTTCAGCGGTATAGGGACTGACGTACAGTCTGCTAAACACTAATACACAACCTGCTTGGTCCACAAAAGTTCTTATAAGGACTGGTAACTTGGTATAGGGTGCTACGGTACATAGGCTTGAGTGCGGTACAGTCTGCTGTTCTGTAAGGACCGCTATAGGTCCACAATAGATAGGGTTGACGTGCACCACTGCTGACCGCTCACCTATACTGCAGCAGTCCTTCAGCGGTATAGGGACTGACGTACAGTCTGCTAATCACTAACACACAACCTGCTTGTTCCACAAAAGTTCTTATAAGGACTGGTAACTTGGTATAGGGTGCTACGGTACATAGGCTTGAGTGCGGTACAGTCTGCTGTTCTGTAAGGACCGCTATCGGTCCACAATAGATAGGGTTGACGTGCACCACTGCTGACCGCTGCCCTATACTGCAGCAGTCCTTCAGCGGTATAGGGACTGACGTACAGTCTGCTAATCACTAACACACAACCTGCTTGTTCCACAAAAGTTCTTATAAGGACTGGTAACTTGGTATAGGGTGCTACGGTACATAGGCTTGAGTGCGGTACAGTCTGCTGTTCTGTAAGGACCGCTATCGGTCCACAATAGATAGGGTTGACGTGCACCACTGCTGACCGCTGCCCTATACTGCAGCAGTCCTTCAGCGGTATAGGGACTGACGTACAGTCTGCTAAACACTAATACACAACCTGCTTGGTCCACAAAAGTTCTTATAAGGACTGGTAACTTGGTATAGGGTGCTACGGTACATAGGCTTGAGTGCGGTACAGTCTGCTGTTCTGTAAGGACCGCTATAGGTCCACAATAGATAGGGTTGACGTGCACCACTGCTGACCGCTCACCTATACTGCAGCAGTCCTTCAGCGGTATAGGGACTGACGTACAGTCTGCTAATCACTAACACACAACCTGCTTGTTCCACAAAAGTTCTTATAAGGACTGGTAACTTGGTATAGGGTGCTACGGTACATAGGCTTGAGTGCGGTACAGTCTGCTGTTCTGTAAGGACCGCTATCGGTCCACAATAGATAGGGTTGACGTGCACCACTGCTGACCGCTGCCCTATACTGCAGCAGTCCTTCAGCGGTATAGGGACTGACGTACAGTCTGCTAAACACTAATACACAACCTGCTTGGTCCACAAAAGTTCTTATAAGGACTGGTAACTTGGTATAGGGTGCTACGGTACATAGGCTTGAGTGCGGTACAGTCTGCTGTTCTGTAAGGACCGCTATCGGTCCACAATAGATAGGGTTGACGTGCACCACTGCTGACCGCTCACCTATACTGCAGCAGTCCTTCAGCGGTATAGGGACTGACGTACAGTCTGCTAATCACTAACACACAACCTGCTTGTTCCACAAAAGTTCTTATAAGGACTGGTAACTTGGTATAGGGTGCTACGGTACATAGGCTTGAGTGCGGTACAGTCTGCTGTTCTGTAAGGACCGCTATCGGTCCACAATAGATAGGGTTGACGTGCACCACTGCTGACCGCTGCCCTATACTGCAGCAGTCCTTCAGCGGTATAGGGACTAAGAGTTTTGTCACAGGGTCATTTAAAAAATGACATGCAGAGGAAGAGGCAGGCCCTTCCGCAGGGGTGGTAGGGGTAGGGCAGGAGCAACAGGCTTGAGCCAAAGTGGGAAGTTGCAGAAGGTGCGTTCAATTACTTTAAAGGATGCACCAGACTTGGTTGAGTGGCTCGCTCAGCCTTACTCTTCTGCACCCTCCTCATCCTCTCGATCTGCACCCTCTTCTTCACTCTCTGCTATGTGCACCCCCAAAGACACTACCACCAACAACACGACCACCACCACCACCACCACATACCTTCCGCTTGAGTCACTGGAATTATTTTCCGATCCATATCAAGAGGACATTTCTGATGCGCAGCCACTCTTGGTATTGGATCAGGAAGAGGAGGTAGCAACAAGCGCTACTCAGCAGTCTGACGCCAGTACCCAGATCAGCCCAAGGAGGAGGTTGGTCCCCGGTGTTGCTGCCTACTCCGAGATCTCTACTTATAGCGGTGGGGAAGGTGACGTTGATGATGACGTGTCTAGTGATGTCACGTGGGTGCCCACAAGAGAGGAAGAGGAGGGGAGTTCAGAGGGAGATATGGACCAGCAGATAGGGAGGAGAAGCAGCAATGACTTACATTGCACAGCAGGGACAAAGCAGACTGCAAATGTATCAGGAGCGAGTCATCGACCATGTACGGTCACATCTGGCGCTCCCAGGACACCGGCACATGGCTCCGCAGTGTGGGCTTTTTTTAACGTGTCCGCTGCTGACAATAGCGTTGCCATCTGCAATCTTTGCAGTCAACGCGTTAGTCGCGGTAAGCCCAATACTCACCTAGGGACGACCGCCTTAAGAAGGCACATGAGCAGCCATCACCGAGCCCAGTGGGAGCAACGGAACACACAAAGCCACACTGCAGGCTCTCACCGTCCAGCCTCGTCTTCTACTTCTCCTTCTCCTCTCTCCTCACAATTGTCCTCCACTCCACCTTCCATCACGCCAAGCTCACATTTTTCTGCAAAAAGGCAGGCTTCCGTGGGCCTAATGTTTGAGCGTAAAAAAATGATGATGCCGGATAACCCTCTTGCCCAACGGTTGGCGGCTGGCTTGTCAGAACTCATAGCCCGCCAACTACTGCCATATAAACTGGTGGACTCGGAGGCCTTTCGCAAATTTGTGGCCATTGGAACACCACAATGGAAGGTCCCAGGAAGGAAGTATTTCTCAGAGAAGGGCATCCCAGAGCTATATGGCCATGTTCAGCGGCAAGTGAATGTATCTCTGGCACACAGTGTCGGTGCCAAGATACATCTGACCACAGACACGTGGTCTAGCAAACACGGGCAGGGAAGGTATATCAGTTTTACTGCCCACTGGGTGAACCTTCTGACGGCCGTCAAGCATGTAACCCGTGGCACCCGTGTAGATTTGGTTTTACCGCCACGGATTGCATGCAGGCCTGACTCTTCTTCTCCTCCTCCTACTCCATCCTCCTCCCTCTCCTCCTCAGCTGCCTCCTCCTTTTCCGCTGCTAGCGTCTCTTCCACTGCACCGCCCAAGCTCCCCAGAACCTATTCCACATGCCAGGTGAGACGTTGCCATGCCGTGCTGCGTCTGTTGTGCCTGGAAGCAAAGAGCCACACTGGCCCGGCACTCCTTTCAGCTTTGCGTTCACAGGCAGATGAGTGGCTAACACCGCTCAATTTGACAGTTGGTAAAGTGGTGTGTGACAACGGTGCCAATCTGCTTAGCGCATTGAAACAGGGCAAAATCACGCACGTGCCGTGCATGGCACACGTCTTAAACTTGGTCGTGCAGCGATTCCTTGTCAAATACCCTGGGGTCCAGGACATCTTGCGGCAGGCAAGGAAAATCTCGGCCCATTTCAGAAGATCTTACACGGCCATGGCTCGCCTTGCTGACATTCAGCGGCGACACCATCTGCCGGTCAGACGTCTTATTTGCGATTGCCCGACGCGATGGAACTCAACCTTCTATATGCTTGATAGGCTGCTCCAGCAGAAACGTGCAGTTAACGTCTACCTGTATGAACTCTGCGAAAGAAACGGTTCTGGGGAGCTGGGTTTTTTTTCACCGCGCCAGTGGCTGCTCATGCGCGACACATGCAGACTTCTGCGGCCATTTGAGGAGATCACCAAACTGGTCAGTCGCAGCCATGGCGCCATCAGTGACATGGTACCTTATGCCTTCTTTCTGGAGCGTGCATTGCGTCGTGTCATTGATCAGGCTGTGGAGGAGCAGGAGCGGGAAGATGAGGAAGTCGCAATGCTGGATGAATTCCCAGGGGGGGCTACTCTATCTGAGACAAGTCAACAACAGGAGTCTGATGAGGAGTCAGAGGAGGATGGTGCCGGGGCGGATGAGCAGGAGCAAGAAGAGCATGCTTTAAACCTTTCTGGGATCCCTGTTGTGCGTGGATGGGGAGAGGAGAATGAAGAGGACGACATTATCCTGGATGATGAGCAGGAGCCAGGCCACCACACCGCTTCCACTTTAGTGCAAATGGGGGCCTTCATGCTCCAGTGTTTTAATAGGGACCCCCGTATAAAAAGCATGAGGGTCAAGGACCAGTACTGGGTGGCAACGTACTTAGACCCCCGGTACAAACACAAAATGGCGGAAATGTTACCGCCGTCGCAGAGGGCTGTCAGAATGCAGCACTTCCAGGCCTTGCTTCGAGAAATGCTGCATTCTGCTTTTGCGTGCGCTGGCAGAGGAGCAATTCCCACTCCCAGAGAAGGATTTGCGGGTACCAATCCAACAGCGCCTGCAAGAAGAGGCCGGTTTGAAGATGTGTTGGTGACTTCGGATATGAGGTCATTCTTTCAGCCGACCCATCGACAGGTGTCATCCGGATCCAGCATCAGGGAACGCCTAGACCGTCAGGTGTCCGACTACATTGGGTTAACGGCCGATGTGGACGCTCTGAGGAGTGATGAACCCCTAGACTACTGGGTGGGCAGGCTTGACCTCTGGCCAGAGCTTGCCCAATTTGCAATCGAACTGTTGGCTTGCCCCTCATCCAGTGTCCTGTCCGAAAGGACGTTCAGCGCAGCAGGGGGGATTGTGACCGATAAGCGTACTCGCCTAGCTCACCACAGTGTTAACTACCTCACATTTCTAAAAATGAATGAGGCATGGATCTCGGAGGAATTCAACACATGTGACCAGTAGACCATGTATATGTCTATAAACTATTTTTTTAATCAAGCACACAGACCTTCTTAATTCATTTGGCTCACTTCCTTGACCCAAAAAAGCACACCGTACTATATGCCCCTACCCTCCTCTTTGAAGAGGTTGAGCGGTGTCATATTTCTACTGGGGCTGCTTATGATATCCCTGTGCTGTGCTGACTTCCTCCTGGGGGTTCTTATTATGAAGGGATCACACTATCCCTGTGCTGTGCTGACTTCCTCCTGGGGGTTCTTATTATGAGGGGATCACACCATCCCTGTGCTGTGCTGACTTCCTCCTGGGGCTGCTTACGGTGCTGCTGTCAGTGCTGTATGTCACGGTGCTGCTGTCAGCGCTGTATGTCACGGTGCTGCTGTCAGCGCTGTATGTCACGGTGCTGCTGTCAGCGCTGTATGTCACGGTGCTGCTGTCAGCGCTGTATGTCACGGTGCTGCTGTCAGCGCTGTATGTCACGGTGCTGCTGTCAGCGCTGTATGTCACGGTGCTGCTGTCAGCGCTGTATGTCACGGTGCTGCTGTCAGCGCTGTATGTCACGGTGCTGCTGTCAGCGCTGTATGTCACGGTGCTGCTGTCAGCGCTGTATGTCACGGTGCTGCTGTCAGCGCTGTATGTCACGGTGCTGCTGTCAGCGCTGTATGTCACGGTGCTGCTGTCAGCGCTGTATGTCACGGTGCTGCTGTCAGTGCTCTGTATTACGGTGCTGCTGTCAGATGCCTCTATCACGGTGCATGTGTCATTCCGGTATGTCACGCTGCTGGTGATCATCTCCTGCACCCTCTTCTTTGCCTACCCTGGTCCCTGACCTTCCCTCTCCTCCATTGCCTTCATTAGCTCCATAGTCCTGAATTGTTAGAACAATTTCCCAAATAAAATAAAAATGCTTGTAGTTATCGATCCCAAATTCACCTCATACATGTATTATGTCATTGTCCAGATGGTGGGACTACGTTTTACCCCCTAATAATTACCACGTGGCCGCAAATTCGACATGAAGGTTTGCAAAGTTCGCCTCCCATTGAAGTCAATGGGGCCCGCGGCGAACGTTCTGTTTCGCGAACGTTTGGGTCCGTTCGCATTTCGCGTTCGCGAAACGTCCCGTCGGAAGTTCGTCCATCACTAACTGTCTGTATTGTTGTTCATTCTTGACAACTGTGATTATTTCCTGGATTTGAGTATAGTACTCAGATATCCGAGTCATTTATGGTCTGATTTGACGGTGACGACAGTGTAATCAACATGCTCTGAGGCAATTATTGTGAAAATATGCATGTATGTACTATTGCATTTCAACATTTTAATTGTTGTAAATAAACTTTGTTAACTTTTTTATGAATTTTACTGTGTTATGCCTATAAAGTCCAACATTTTCAACAAATCCTTCCTTTAACAAACTCTGCAAAGTCAGCAGCGCAAGACCAACAGTCAGTTAAATAACCACTGACACCAATAAACACTTCCTGCCATTGACTATCAATTTAAGGAGGCATGTATACATGTCATTAATATAAAGGGGCATTTACACTGACCACCAAGGCAAAGTTGTATTTACACATAGTTGATACAGATAGTTAATACAGGTATTAACAATGAAAGAAACAAAAAACAATCAAAGTTAAGGTGGAATTGTTTAATAATTACCAAAATAACAGGCAGTTACATTGAACACAAGTTTAAATGGGTTTTGTAAAGGGGACTGCTTTATATGCCACGCTGTAAATTACATGCTAAGAAATGCTGCACTAGTAAAGTGTTTAGTATGTTACATGCACAAGACCACTGTGCCCTCCTGTATGTTACATATGCTGTCCACCTGCACCATATAAAAATGTGCTGTACATTACATAAATCTGAATCAGTGGTGGAACTACCAGGCTGAGAGGAGCAGTGTGTGACAGGCAAAGATGAATGGATCTGTGGGAGCAGAGGATGACAGGGAGCAGGACGGCTGAGGCGGGGAGGAAGATGACAGGGAGGGAGAGAGAGATCATTGCATCATCAGACATCATCAGAGACACAGAGAACAGAACTGACCTGTACAGTTGTACTGAGAGACAGCCAAAGTGAAGAGAGAATTGTTACCAGTACCATGGCACTGCCCAAATCTGCGGGGAGCGGGAGTAGGAAACTTCAAGGCCCCCCATGCACCTAGGACCCCTGGGCAGTTCGCAAAAGTGCCTGTGCATTAAGACAGGCAAGCCCTCTTCCGCTCTCAGTGTCCTGACGAATCCCTGCCCCAAGGGAAGAAAACAGGCAGCACTGGGGGGAGTCCAGGCCCCTATGGGAGGATCATATGAGGCAGATCGGTGCGCTGTGACAGACAGTTACAGAAACAATTCTGTGTATCTCCTCTCCCTCCAGCAGCTGAAAAAGCCAACAGGAGGAGGGAGACTCCCCCCCTATCAGCGGTCCTGCCAGCAGCAAGCAACAGTGCTCGGCGCAACCAGCCCATCACTGCTGTGCCTGTGCTGAAGTGGAACACTGCCAATTGGCACCCCCCCCTCGGCCTGTGCCCCTGGTGGATGCCAGTCTCGCCAACCGCTTGGTACGCCCCTGCACACAAGGAACTTTTATGAAGGTGAAAATATCACTCTGTCAGCCAGGGGCGGAGCCAGGGGGGGTGCAATGGGGCAATTGCCCCCTCCGAGAATACGGCCAGCGGATGACAGTGCGGCCGGTTCCGCGGGTGCCAGAGCGGCCGGTTCCGTGGGTGCCATCGCGGCCGGTTCCGCAGGTGCCAGCGTGGCAAGTTCCGCGGGTGACTGCGTGGCCGGTTCCGCGGGTGACTGCGCTTAGTGGTCGGGTGAGGGGGGGGCAGCTGGGCGGCTTAGGAGGGCTGCTGGCCAATCAGGAAGCCAGCGGGCAGGGGAGCAGGGAGATGACATCATCTCTCACTGCCCTGCATCCCTCCAGTTCTGCCCTCACTGTGCGGGAAGCTGTCTGCTGCCTATCTTCACTCTGGGACTCAACAAAAGAACACCTTAGCAGAAAAGTGACACAGTAGGTGACAATCCGCAATGTGTGGCAGGCTACATGGCAAGTGGCAATCCGCAATGTGTGGCAGGTGACGTGGCAAGTGACAATCCGCAATGTGTGGCAGGCTACGTGGCAAGTGACAATCCGCAATGTGTGACAGGTGACGTGGCAATCAGCAATGTGTAGCAGGTGACGTGGCAAGTGACAATCCGCAATGTGTGGCAGGTGACATGGCAAGTGACAATCCGGAATGTGTGACAGGTGACGTGGTAAGTGACAATCAGCAATATGTAGCAGGTGACGTGGCAAGTGACAATCCGCAATGTGTGGCAGGTGACATGGCAAGTGACAATCCGCAATGTGTGGCAGGCTACGTGGCAATCCGCATCTGGTGGCAGGTGACGAGGCAAGTGGCAATCCGCAATGTGTGGCAGGCGACGTGGCAAGTGACAATCCGCAATGTGTGGCAGGTGATGTGGCAAGTTACAATCCGCAATGTGTGGCAGGCTACGTGGCAAGTGGCAATCCACAATGTGTGGCAGGCGACGTGGCAAGTGACAATCCGCAATGTGTGGCAGGTGACGTGGCAAGTGACAATCCGCAATGCGTGGCAGGCTACATGGCAATCTGCATCTGGTGGCAGGTGACGTGGCAAGTGGCAATTCGCAATGTGTGGCAGGTGATGTGGCAAGTGACAATCCGCAATGTGTGGCAGGCTACGTGGCTAGTGGCAATCCGCAATGTATAGCAGGTGACGTGGCAAGTAACAACCCGCATTTGGTGACAAGTGACGTGGCAAGTGACAATCCGCATTTGGTGGCAGGCGACATGGCAAATGACACCCTCAGGGCTCCCACTGATTCTGCATTATGGTGAGTTGAACCATTTAATTTTATATTACAATGTATTAATAGAAATAATGCGCTTCAATCATCCTGACACCATAACAGCCATGGTGCCGTAATGATTGAAGTGTAATTTCCCATATAAATTGCCCCCCAAAAAAACATATTTTATAGCAGTGCCCCTCCCGAGACTAGACTCTGGATCCACCCCTGCTGTCAGCCCAGAAGTTTTGGCTTGTATTTAGTGCAAAGGACCAGAGGTGGACAGACCTGATAGTTACCTTACTAGTATCATACACACAATGGTCCAGATATAGTAATTAAATAAAGGTGCCAATCCAATAGTTCTTGATTTTAAAGACATTTATTCCATCATGGAGGTTCATTGTAAAAAATCTAATACATTTTGGGAACTTAAACCATACTGCCTTCTTTAGAGCGTAACATGCTGTATTTAGTGGAGGAAAGAGGCAGTGGATACTGAAGGACAGTGTTTGAGACTTTATCAGCTAATTTTTTTTGTTTTTTTTAAGACTTCTTTCCTAGCTCTTTCATAATTATGAGTCTATGAAACTTCATTCAAAATTCAGCATGCACACTTTCGGTAAGCATTGGATGACTGCATAACAACTCTGTAAAAGCTGTTGCTGCCCATCAATTCAGAGTTAAACCAAATGATGGCCCCAAATTTACAGGTGTTTATATATGTAGCCAGGTGATTGGCTAAGAATGAGAATGAATGCCCCATTGACAACGTCATTTGTGCCGAAACGCATCTGGGAAGGCACGCAGTGACGCCACCACGCTATACGAGGGGAGGACGGGCTTCTGAATGCCGGCCGGCTTTTTGAAATTTTCTGTGCTGTTTTAATGGATGTTAAATGTAAGTGCAATTGTCTATATACTTTAATAAAAGCGGTTTTACACTATGAGAGCATCCTCTTCTTTTTGAGCCATTGATAGTGGTATTTTGGATTGCTGATCGTGGGAGTTATTTGTGTGATGCCGCTACACACTGGGGATAGCTGATCCATGAGCGTCTGATGTATGGAGAGAGACACAGATGATTTATTATTAAGGCTGTATTTTGATTTCCATCTGGTAAGCACATCCACTTCTCGGTGAGGGGCACTGGTTTGTTGTTTCGTGTGGATTCACTGTGGTGTCCTTACAGGAACATATATAGAGGACTTTATTTTATAAGCTCTGTTTTTTTCAAGCTGATGAATTGTGATTTATGATCTTCTCCTTGATTAATTTATGTGGGATTCATGTAATTCACCTATTTATGTATCATATATTTATTTATCTATTTATTCATTTATTCATTTGCATATCAAGCATTCATTTATTCACTTAGTTATTAATTTATATTGGTTTGGTTAGCTAACAGGGGTTGTGGCGCAGCTTTTGAAATCTTTCTCCAGTCTATTTTAGTGTGTGTATCCCACATAGAGCTGCGGCCTTTTTTTTAGGATTTATTTATTTTAAATTTTATTTGTTTACACCTGAGCACAGTTCATTTTATTTTCCAAACTTGTGTCCAGATGGAATAGCATAACGGGGGCCGGAGCAGGATCCTGAGTGCTGACTTCAGATGTGCTGACAGCCACAGTCACCTGGGTGCAGAACAGAGAGTGGGCTAATCTGTGTGTGATGGGATGGTGAGCTGCAATATCACTGGGACTGGTGAGCTGCCACTAGAGAGAGAGAGAGAGACTGGGGCCTTTATGAACTGAATGACCATACAGCCATCTAGCAGCCTTGCTGCTGCCTGCAGGCTTGACTGGGACTATTTATATGTGCACCAATGGTACAACTGGGCCCCAACGCTAGCTGGCTAAAGAGTTAGGACTAAAGCTGCTACACAGAGACCTTTACCTATTGCTTATGCTAATGCCCTGTACACATGATAGGATTTTCCGCCAACAAAATCCATGGAATTTTTTCAGATGGATGTTGGCTCAAACTTGACTTGTATACACACTGTCACACAAAGTTGGTCGGAAATTCTGAACGTCAAGAATGTGGTGATGTACAACACATATGACGGGCCGCGAAAAATTAAGTTCAATAGCCAGTGCTGCTCTTCTGCTTGATTCCGAGCATGAGTGGCACTTTGTGTGTCGGAATTGTGTACACATAATCGGAATTTCCGACAACAGGTTTTGTTGTTGGAAAATTTGAGAACCAGATCTCAAATTATGTGTGACAGAAATTCCTATGGAAAATGTGTGATGAAGCCTACACGCGGTCGGCATTCTTCTAGAGTGCACTCTAGACTAGTTATAGCAGTGATTCTCAACCAGGGTTCCGTGGAACCCTAAGGTTCCTCCAGAGGTTGCTATGGGTTCCTTCAGCATTGGGCAATTTCTGCGTCTCAGATAAGTTCCCACTCGCACCATTGATCTTTTTATCTATCTACAAGGAGATAATTCTTCCCAATGATCACAAGTGTAAGGACCATTTCAAGGGTTCCTCTGTGTTGAAAAGGTTGAGAAAGGCTGAGTTATAGGGTTATTGTTTACTTTGCAGTTAATGTTTATATGCACAACCTATAGCCGACTTGCTGATTTATGTGTTGATTCCAGTGTAGTGGTACAGAACTCTATTCTAAGTTACTTTGGCATAGTGATCATACTGTTGTAGCACTAACCCCTGAAGGAGCTGCTGAATTTTGTTGGGCTTACCGTTACCTCAGTTTCTCACTGTGTCCGTTTTAGGGGTCCCATTGTAGAGTGGATTAAGGAATGTTAGCTCCGACACTTTTTCCAAAGATTTATTTGCAAGAAACATAAGGTTTTGCAATAGAGGAATAGAGGGTTAATGGGATTTCAGGCACCCTGTAATTGCGGACCAGAGGTATCTTTCTTGATCCAGAGGATAAACAGCCTCCACAGGCTGGATCCAGCAATCACCAGATAGGCCTCTCTCACTGACCTAGCAGCCGGCGAGATGGTCGAACAAAGTCTCTGCCACAGACTTGTCAATTCAATAAAGTTGTTATGTAATCCCCTGCCACAGGAAAACGCAACCAGCAACTTGTTGAGAAATTAAAGAGTTGTCACACTGTACCAGTTTCTTTTAGCCGATCCAGCGATACTGTGGGGTAGGTGAGCCGGGATGCATCCTCCAACTGAGTCTCCAGGCTCTTCCAGAGATACCAGCCTTGGTGCTCGGTCCTCTCCTCAAAAAGTCCTCCCCTGGATCTTCCAGTTGCTTGGCTTCTGCCTTCAGGCAAGACAGCACAGGACCACCCCTGGATCGGTAGGCCCCAAGACTTTTGGGCCCACCCTTTCAGTTGCAAGGCTTCGGGCCATCTGGCTCCGAGACATAGAGACAGGCAGCACACACCTCAGGCCAGGAGGGCCATGAGGTCGGGATAGCAAACCCAGAGAAAAGTACCCTTACCCAGAATGCACAGCGAGTGAACCACTCCCACCGGGCTGTTTCTGAGCAAAAAGGGTACTCAATACATTCAGCCCGTTGCATTTCCAACACTTACCGGTGGTGACAGCGACACCCATGGTCAAGTGGAAACTAGCACAACCCAGCTGAACTGGTACAGAAACCAGAACTTTGATATAATTAGTCTAAGCCAAACTGCAGCCTCAGACAACTTAAATTTACAAAACAATAGCGTCTGCTCATCAGGAGCAGGGCGCTACACTGTCTAGCAGACTGTTTCTGAACCTATCTTCTGTATGCACATTTATGCCCAAACAACCCTCCATTCTAACCTGTACCAGATCACTTACCACTAAACAGTCTTGTGTCTGTTTCCTGGTACTAATGCACAGCCAAGTTAAAGATATTTATAATTGTCTTCTTAAAAGTGCTTGCAGTGATTTAAATTCAACCAGGTGTGTCAGAGGGGCTGAAGTTGTTCTTGGAGTCGAGGCGCAAAACTCAGACTCCAAATGACCAAGTCACTCCTTCGGGGGTGGTGCTACATACTGTATATGTATGTGCATTATGACTGTGTATGTGTGTGTGCTTAAGCCTGCGTGAGAAAGAGAGATCATGTTTTTTATTTTTTATTTCCTTTTGTACATTTTTAAATTATTTACTTTTTTTCCTTTCTATTTACTACTATCACATTGGGGCTTATAAGTGGGGGTGAGTATAGTTGCCAGAGCCGCTTTCTTGTTTTTAGGAGCTGCTGGTGGATAATTCTTGTTTTTTGTCTAAGCTGGAATTAGGCTTTATAGTATAACTAAAGGCTAAACTTTTTTTTGTTTTGGATAGAGTGGAGAGGGATTAGAACACCTGTCAGTTTTTATTGCTGTCTGTACCACTGCTATGGCCCGTACACACGATCCAAATATCGTACGACAGATCGTACGACTTTTTTCGCTTAATAATCGCAAGTAGAAATTGAATAGGTTACTAAGGTCATGAAAATTCTTGTACGACAGAAAAAAAAAATCTGAAATTATGTCACGTGTTCTAATGTATTTGTATTGTATTTTCGGACGACAACTGTACTGACTAAACGAAAATCGTACGATCTGGTATCGTACAAGGAAAATTTTCGTGCTTGTCCAGTTGAATAATATCAGATAAATTGTCATGATCAGCTCTCGAAAGCTCTGTACTAACGATCCAATTATCGTACGATCGCGTCGAAAGTGGTATTTTTCATCCGATTTTCGGATCGTGTGTACAGGTGATTCACCCACTCTATTTGTTCTGTTTATCATTATTACAAGGATGGGGGGGGGGGGGAGGTGTTCGGGGGTGACACTGAAAGAAATTCCAAATGGTTAAGGGATATCTTCCCAGTGGGATACAGATGGCAAAAAACTGGCAGGGGTTTTAACCCCCCCCCCCCCCCCCTTACTCCATCCAAAATTTAAAAAAAAGCTGCACCTTTAGTTCCATACTTAAGTCAGAACTTTTAATCTACATAGTTGTTCCAGGTCTGTGCCTCAGAAAGAATTAAAACTGATCAATATGTCAGACCGGCAACTAGCATTTTCAAAAGGAAATTGGACTTTACAACTTAGGTTATTCTGATCAGAGCTTTCTTTTAAAGTATAACTTTTAGTAGATTTGTTTAGGTTTTTTGGGGGTACAGGGGGCCTGGTGACCTAGTCAGAGCTGTCAGTAAACTTACTCTCCCATATGCACCCATCAGGTAGCATCCCTTTCCCATTGTTTAAGGTGACTCCAATCCACTGGCACTGGATTAAGTGGAACTGACTTAATTTCAGTTGATTTATCGGTCCATCTATGTCTGCACACATTCAGCTGATGTGCAGAGTGCATTGATGAGAACTCTCTTACTATGTCACGCCTCTGACACTGGAGCTGCAACCAATTGCACAGAATTAGAACATTCAGATCAAGCAGCAGAAAAGCACACTACTGATTCCCACCAGTGGGGTTATATTCCCAATGACCACCATTGTAAATAGGTTTTTGCAGCAGAGCCACTAATGTGAAAATATTTGTGGGGTACATAAAAGGCTGCCACTGGTGAACAAGGTCAATTGAATATTATAAAGATGTGGTATAGACCACGGGCCACCAATGCAAACTGTTAGGCGCAACAGAGAAAGGCCACTGTGAGCCAGCCCCTTCAACATTTTTGTGAGGCCCTATATACAGTGCCTTAAAAAAGTAGCACTAACCCTCGAAGGAGCTGCTGGTTAGTTTTTGGGCTTACCGTTACCTTCCGTTCTCCTTGTGACACGTCTAGGGGATGTTCCATGGTAGATGACCCAGTAACTTGAGACTGACAATAGATCCACTTGAATGGATTTTATTTGCAAAAACTCAAACCATTGAACAGTCTTTCAACTTGGGATCAGAGAGTTGAAAAGGTAGTTCAGGTACTCTCAATGTCAAAGTCCAGAAAACATTAAAGAACTTGCTTACTCTCACTGCATCCAGAGAATAGCCATTCGCAGTTGGATGAACACTCAGGCTGGACAGTCCCTCTCTCACAAGGCCTAGCAGCCAACAAGGTGCTTACTCAGGAACAAAGTCTTTGTCATAGACGTTGTTGCAGAACACATAGGGAAACTAAGCTATAGAACAACTTGTAGGATACCTTGATCTCTCAGCCTGCTTGGCGATATCCACAAGACCAGATTCTTTCGGTAACTTCAGCCCTTCCAGGCTCTTGTTAAGAAAACCAACCCATGCATGGTGTTCTTCTAAAGAGTCCTCCCCTGGAATGCTCGAAGTACAATGGGTCTCTCCCGAACTGGAGACGGCACCCAACCACCTCAGAATCCTCCTTTAGTTTCCTTTCCCTGGGCTAGCCAGCCCCGAGGCATTAAAGTCGAGTCGATCCACACCTCAGGCCATATCCTTCCTGGGGGCTGGTCAGGTGGACCAGGACCAAGTAGTCAGCACATCATACTAGACCGGAATGCCGAACCATGTGACGCCCCCGTATCTTAAATACCCTCTCCCAGAGAGCACAGTGAGAGAGCCACTCCCACTGACCTGGCTCCGAAAATTAGTAACTTAAGTGCCTGACCAGACCATAGTTCCATGCCCGCCACAAGAGACAGTGTCCCCTGTGGCTAGGCTGAACATCTCACAGCCCCATAAGACTGACACATAAGTCCAATTTAGGCAAATAGACCCAAACCAAACTGTAGTTTGGGCAAAGTTTAAGTTTGAAAAAACACATAGCGTGTGCTCTTCAGGAGCCCGCTGCTACATATTTATACCCCTTGAAATTTTCCACATTTTGTCATGTTACAAGTGGAAGGAAAATGATAAACGGTTTTCAATTTTTTTTACAAATAAATATGTGAAAAGTGTGGTGTGCATTTGCATTCAGCCCCCTTTACTCTGATACATCTATCTAAACTCTAGTGGAACCAATTGGCTTCAGAGGTCACCTAATTAGTAAATAGAGTCCACCTGTGTGTAATTTAATCTCAGTATAAAAACAGCTGTTCTGTGAATCCCTCAGAAGTTTGTTAGGGAACATCATCCGAAAATGTAAAGAGTATGGCACAACTTCAAACCTACCAAGACGTGGCTGTCCACCTAAACTGACAGGCCGGGCAAGGAGAGAATTAATCAGAGAAGCAGCCAAGAGGACCATGGAAACTCTGGAGGAGCTGCAGAGATCAACAGCTCAGGTAGGAGAATCTGTCCACAGGACAACTATTAGTCATGCTCGCCACAAATCTGGCCTTTATGAAAGAGTGGCAAGAAGAAAACCATTCTTGAAAGAAAGCCATAAGAAGTCCCGTTTGCAGTTTGCGAGAAGCCATGTGGGGGACACAGAAAACATGTGGAAGAAGATGCTCTGGTCAGATGAGACCAAAATGGAACTTTTTGGCCTAAAAGCAAAACGCTATGTGTGGCAGAAAACTAACATTGCACATTACCCTGAACACACCATTCCCACTGTGAAACATGATGGTGGCAGCAACATGTTATGGGGATGCTTTTCTTCAGCAGGTTCAGGGAAGCTGGTCAGAGATGATGGAAAATGGATGGAGTCAAATACAGGGCAATATTAGAAGAAAACCTTTTAGGCCGCGTACACATGCGGGGACTGTTCGCCCAACTTTGTCCGTCAAACAGTTTCGGCAAACAGTCCGCTCAAAATTAGCATGGACGGACATGGCCACACACGACGGACGAACAGTTTGCTGAAACCGTGCGCGATGACGTGAACGGCACGTACGACGGGACGAAAAATACGACGTCCTATACACTGCATTATAACTTTCGGCGTGTAAATCCTTTCTGAGCATGCGCGGAACTTAGTTTGACGAACAAGCCTACACACGAGGGGACTGTTCGCTGAAACAAGGTTTCAGCGGACAGTTTTTCGGAATTTCCGAAAAACCTTGTTCAGCGGACTGTTCGCTGAAACTGTCCGCTGAAAGCCCACACACGAGCGGACTGTTTGCCGAAACACTGTTCAGCGGACAAAGTTGGGCGAACAGTCCCCGCGTGTGTACGCGGCCTTAGAGTCTGCAAAAGACTTGAGACTGGGGTGGAGGTTCACCTTCCAGTAGGACAATGACCCCAAACCTACAGCCAGAGCTACAATGGAATGTTTTAGATCAAAACATGTGTTAGAATGGTCCAGTCAAAGTCCAGTCCTAAATCCAATTGAGAATCTGTGGCAAGACTTGAAAATTGCTGTTCACAGACGCTCTCCATTCAATCTGACAGAGCTTGAGCTATTTTGCAAAGAAGAATGTGCAAAAATGTAAATCTCTAGATGTGCAAAGCTGGTAGAGACATCCCCAAAAAGACTCTCAGCTGTAATTGAAGCGAAAGGTGGTTCTACAAAGTATTGACTCAGGGGGGCTGAATACAAATGCACGCCACACTTTTCACATATTTATTTGTAAAAAAAAATTAAAACCATTTATCATTTTCCTTCCATTTGCCAATTTTGTGCCACTTTGTCTTGGTCTATCACATAAAATTCCAATAAAATACATTTACGTTTTTGGTTGTAACATGACAAAATGTGGAAAATTTCAAGGGGTTTGAATACTTTTTCAAGGCACTGTACACTTACTGGATACTTTACTAGGTACACTTTCCTAGTACCAAGTTAGATTCAACAAGGTGTTGGAAAAATTCCTTAGAGATTTTAGTCCATATTGACATGATAGCATCACACAGTTGCTGTAGATTTGTTGGCTGCATGTCTGTGATGCTAATCTCCCATTCCACTGTATCCCAAAGATGCTATATTGGATTGAGGCCATTGGAGTACAGTGAACTCATTGTCTTGTTCAAGAAACTAGTGGTGAAATGATTTGAGCTTTGTGCCATGGTGCATTATCCTGCTGGAAGGAGCCATCAGAAGATGGGTACACTAGTCATAAAGGGATGGACATGATCAGCAACAATACTTAGGTAGGCCGTCGCATTTGATGCTCAATTGGTCCTAAGGGGCCCAATGTGTGCCAAGAAAATATCCCCCACACCATTATACCACCACCACCAGCCTGAACCATTGATGCTAGGCAGTATGGGTCCAGGCTTTCATGTTGTTTACACCAAATTCAGACCCTACCATCTGAATGTCACAACTGAAATCAAGACTCATCAGACCAAGCAAGATTTTTTTAAATTTCCTATTGTCTGATTTTGTGAGCCTGTGCGAATTGTAGTCTCAGTTTGTTGTTCTTAGCTGACAGGGGTGGCACCCGGTGTGGTCTTCTACTGCTGTAGCCCATCTGCTTCAAGGTTGTATGTGTTGTGCTTTCAGAGATGTTATTCTGCATACCTTGGTTGTAATGTGTGGTTATTTGAGTTACTGTTAAGCTACTGTTTTCCGCTGACATCAACAAGACATTTTCGTTCACACTACTGCCACTCACTGGATATTTTCTCTTTTTCGGACCATTCTCTGTAAACCCTAGAGATGGTTGTTTGTGAAAATCTCAGTCGATCAGAAGTTTTTGAAATACTCAAACTAGCCCACCTGGCACCAACAACCCCCACTTAAATCCCCTTGCTTCTCCTGATGCTTGGTTTGAATTTCAGCGTCTTCACCATGTCTTAGTGCCACGTGTTTAGCTGATTAGCAATTTGTGTTGCCAAGCAATTGAACAGGTGTACCTAATAAAGTTGGTGGTGAGTGTCTATATATACACTGTATATACAGTATCTCACAAAAGTGAGTACATACTTCATATTTCGGTATATATTTTATTGTCTTATCATGTGACAACACTGAAGAAATGACACTTTGCTACAAATATAAAGTAGTGAGTGTACAGCTTGTATAACAGTGTCAATTTTCTGTCCCCTTCAAATAACTCAACACACAGCCATTAATGTCTGATGCAGGCATCATTCTGGTATAACCACTCAAAGTCCAGCAATATACCAGTATGTTGCTGGTCCTTGTTGGGCATATATTGTAATGTTCTTTTTTTCATGCAGCCTGTGGGCTGAACGAAAAAAAAAAGATTGATCGTGGGTATGCCCATCATTAGAATACCGCCCTTCGTCCACCCACTTCTAATGATGGGTATACGTGCACCATTTTTTTTTAACTGTGGTGGTGAAATCACCTCTTACAATGCTGGAGTCACTGATTTACGGATCTCTTCCTGGAATTTTAGGAAGGATCCAGTTTGTCCTGAAGCTTTGTATAGCACAAAAGCATTCAGCAAAGCCAATTGGAATGAATATACAGACACTTTTTTTATACCAACATCTGGTCTTACAGGCAATTAGGCACAGCGCCAACAACTGGTTGTTGAGGTCCACCCCACCCATGTTAAGGTTGTATTCGTGGACACAGAGGGGTTTCCCCACAACACCAGTCATGTAGGAATTTGGATGTATCTGCGTGAAGGGAGGACAGAACAAAAAGATTCAGTGAATCCCTCCCCTTCACTGCTAACAAATTATTACATTTCAAGCAGGCTCTCTCCCCCGTCTAAGTCAGGACTCTACAAGCCATTGGGGGAAGCCCCGATGATTAGATCACACGGGGCCACATGCGCCAATTCCACAATCAAAAACCTAACTAAAAAGTGGCACGCTTGTGTAATAATTGTCCACGTACATGTGGTACCCCTTTCCAAATAAGGGTGACAGGAAGTCCCACACAATCTTACCAGCCAAATAAGGGTGACACACAATCTTACCAGCCAAATAAGGGTGACACACAATCTTACTAGCGCTCCCTATGTGGTCTGGGCAGTTCTCCAGCTCCATGTGACTATCTCTTCCCTCGTAAACCATAAAACTATATGTATAGCCTAGGATAAAAAAGTTTTTTTCTCAAGTAGGAAATGTAAACCTTGCCAAGAAGTATTTTGTCAGATTAGAAGTATTGACAAATTCATATCATAATCCAATAACAAATAATTCACTATTAATGAATTAATTACCTGTAATACAACGCATGTGGTATATGTGCTGAAATGCCCTTGTGGGTTAATGTATGTAGGGAGGAAGAAACAACTTTTACGTGTTAGAATAGAAGAACATGTTCATAATATATCAATAGGGTACAAAGATCATAATGTATCTTTGCATTTTAAGTTGTTTCATAAACAAGATCCCTCAGGCCTGCAATTTTGGGGCATTGATCATATCAAACCATCCTGGAGAGGCTCGAATTTAATATGAGAGCTCTCCAGGCATGAAACTCAATGGATTTTTGTGGCGCGATATGGTGACAACATGCGGAGCCATCCCCCATCCCCTCAGTGCGTGGCAGGATTAAATAGTTCATGACATCTTGCTATCTGGCCAATATTGGAACAAGGTCTGTGTACTTTATGAGGACAAGCCTATGTATATGTGGAGTTTTTATTAAAGTTCATAAACGGGACTGGACTATGTGAATTTTTTTTTCCTCATATGGTGAATCTGGATGAACAACTGGATAATTCTAAGCCCCTGTACACACGGTCGGACATTCTACCAACCAAATCCGTCGGATTTTGTCCGTCGGATTTTGCCAGTTGGATCTTGTCCGAAACTGTTGCATACACACGGTCGGACTAAGTTGTCGAAAAAATCCGATCATTCAGAACGTGATGACGTAATTTCGTTACGATGGGACTAGTAGCCAATAGCTTTGATGTAGGAATTTGATCTGAGCATGCGTGGCACTTGGTCCGATCAAAATTCTCTACACATGATCGGAGTATGTCAGATCAAACCAGTTGGTCGGAAAATATTTCCAACATGTTGGAAAATTGGGTCCGACAGAGATTCGGACGGAATCAGTCCGATGCATACCACACACAGTCGGATTATCCGACGACACGGTCCGATAAGACGCATTCCGACGGATTCTCCGACCGTGTGTACAAGGCTTAAGGAAGGCATAAGGAGGCAGAAACATGGGAACTGTAATTGAGGCCCATTGATATCGGAAGTATGGTGAGTTTGAACCCCTAAGGGGAGCGTGGTGCACGTGTGGAGCAATCTGGTGGAAGGGAGCACTATCTTCAGACAAAACGTTGTTACCATCACGTATTTGGACTCTCACCCCTCTATTACCATCTGATACTGCTTCTTATACTGAGTCTTTGGTATCTCAATAGGCTGTTTTGTTATACATCGGTTATTGAGTTAGATACTATATATAATTTATCATTTTATAAGTGATAATAGCGCTGCTAATGATTAGTGTTATTTGATGACACATTTTGTCCATGAATTTTACTGATCATTTCTGAAATATTGTATTTCTTTGAAAGTTTAAGCGGCTGCTTATCATATGGTTTTAAAAGAATCGGATCATGTGTTTTATGTGATGTTTATTGTTTTGAATTTTTTACACCATTGCGCTGAGTTAAGGAGATAATAGTTGCACGATTTGATTTTCTCCTTATATATATATATACAGTGGTGTGAAAAAGTGTTTGCCCCCTTCCTCATTTCCTGTTCCTTTGCATGTTTGTCACACTTAAGTGTTTCGGAACATCAAACCAATTTAAACAATAGTCAAGGACAACACAAGTAAACACAAAATGCAATTTGTAAATGAAGGTGTTTATTATTAAAGGTGAAAAAAAATCCAAACCATCATGGCCCTGTGTGAAAAAGTGATTGCCCCCTAAACCTAATAACTGGTTGGGCCACCCTTAGCAGCAACAACTGCAACCAAGCATTTGCGATAACGTGCAATGAGGCTTTTACAGCATCCTGGAGGAATTTTGGCCCACTCATCTTTGCAGAATTGTCCTAATTCAGTTACATTAGAGGGTTTTCGAGCATGAACGGCCTTTTTAAGGTCATACCACAACATCTCAATAGGATTCAGGTCAGGACTTTGGCTAGGCCACTCCAAAGTCTTCATTTTGTTTTTCTTCAGCCATTCGGTGGTGGACTTGCTGGTGTGTTTAGGATCATTGTCCTGCTGCAGAACCCAAGTTCGTTTCAGCTTGAGTACACGAACAGATGGTCGGACATTCTCCTTCAGGATCTCTTGGTAGACAGCAGAATTCATAGTTCCTTTAATCACGGCAAGTCTTCCAGGTCCTGAAGCAGCAAAACAGCCCCAGACCATCACACTACCACCACCATATTTTACTGTTGGTATAATGTTCTTTTTATGAAATGCAGTGTTCCTTCTACGCCAGATATACTTGGACACACACCTTCCAAAGAGTTCCACTTTTGTCTCATCGGTCCACAGAATGTTGTCCCAAAAGTCTTGGGCATCATCAAGATGTGTTGTGGAGAAATTGAGACGAGCGTTGATGTTCTTTTTGCTCAGCAGTGGTTTTCTCCTTGGAACTCTGCCATGCAGGCCATTTTTGCCCAGTCTTTTCCTGATGGTGGAGGCATGAACGCTGACCTTAACTGAGGCAAGTGAGGCCTGCAGTTCCTTGGACGTTGTTGTGGGGTCTTTTGTGACCTCTTGGATGAGTCGTCGCTGCACTCTTGGGGTAATTTTGGGCGGCCGGCCACTCCTGGGAAGGTTCACCACTGTTCCATGTCTTCGCCATTTGTGGATAATGGCTCTCACTGTGGTTCGCTGGATTCCCAAAGCTTTGGAAATGGCTTTATAACCCTTTCCAGACTGATAGATCTCAATTACTTTCTTTCTCAATTGTTCCTGAATTTCTTTGGGTCTCGGCATGATGTGTAGCTTTTAAGGATCTTCTGGTGGACCTTACTGTGTCAAGCAGCTCCTATTTAAGTGATGCCTTGATTGTGAACAGGTGTGGCAATAATCAGGCCTGGGTGTGGCTAGAGAAATTGAACTCAGGTGTGGACAACCACAGTTATAGTATGTTTTAACAAGGGGGGCAATCACTTTTTCACACAGGGCCATGATGGTTTGGATTTTTTTTCACCTTTAATAATAAACACCTTCATTTACAAATTGCATTTTGTGTTTACTTGTGTTGGCCTTGACTATTGTTTAAATTGGTTTGATGTTCCGAAACACTTAAGTGTGACAAACATGCAAAGGAACAGGAAATGAGGACACTTTTTCACACCACTGTATATACATATGTATAGCCTGTTGCCATGTCACAGAGCTTATACATCTTGACCCCATACCTGGCACGCTTGCTGGGAAGATACTGTTTGATAGGCAAGTGGGCAGAAAACTTAATCAGGGACTCACCAAAGCAGACAACTTGATCAGGAGTAAACAAGGCTGTAAACTGCTGGTTGAAGTGGTTTACGAGGGGCCGAATTTTGTGGAGCAGATCATATCCAGGGTCACCCGGAGGACGGCAAGATCTGCTTGTATTGTTTCCTGGTCATGGAGGCAGAGAACATATGGTGAACTGGGTCAGTGGACCAATATGACCACAGCTCACTTTTTTTTAGTTATGCCCATGAGGAGGTATAGGCCCAGGAAGGTCTTCCATTCGGAAACCTTAAGCAGTTTCCAATCTCTGGCAAGGGTCAACTGGGGATTAGCAGCGATGAATTGACCAGCATACAAATTGATTTGGTCCACAATAGATCTATAGAGATCTTCCATGAAAAACAGAGAATAAAAATCAAGTGACGTAAAATCTACTGTTTCCACCTGAATTTCAGGTTGGCCGGTGAATGGGGGAAGTAGGGGTGCTGCAGAAGTGGTGGGCTCCCAATTCAGATTGGCAAATGCAGCAGAAGGGTACTATGGGCTAGACGGGTCTATGCTTGTCTTCTTCTTTGTGGCTGCGGGACACTAATTGTGCTAGCTACCTCACCAGCTTAACCTGCACTTATGGGACTTGCTACGTCACCAAGTGTTACTGCAGTGCTGGATGTACGACCAGGATGTACTAGGCCACTGGTGCTTGCCAGTTCACCAGAAGGATTAACACTAGTACTGGCTCTCTGCTCCATACGGGAGCCCTGCGGTTCTTGCACCCCAACAACAGCAGAAGAACTTAGCAGGGACCACTACTCCGTCGTTAGAGCTATCTGTCAGGGTGCCACTGCTGTCTACTGGTTCGTATTCTGAGCCTGGGTGACACAGTGACAGGTAGGGAAGGGGTTAACTGGGGGGGGGGGGGTGATTGGAGGGGGGTGATAGGGGTGTGAGAAGTGTGCCTATGTGTACTGTGTCAGTGTAGTGTTGGTGCAACCTACTCTGAGATGTCTTCTTTCCTGTCTCTGGAACGGAAAAGAGTTCCGCGAGTTCCATGAGGGGAGGTGACATCACCAGAACCGATCACATTCGCCAGAACCGATCACCGATCACCAGGTCCAGGCCAGAAATCATTGTCGTTTTCAAGCGAATCCAATCGTCACGGCCACCTATCTGCATAATAAGGTAATATATTGACTGCCTTAGAAAAGGAGAGATGATAATTAACAATGGGTCCTGCCATGATAGCAAAATGGCAGGATCCAAACATAATGACCGGTTATACACCAAGATGTGGGTACCAGTTGAAATTGTACGGGACAACAGCTAGTTACAAGACATAGGCCATATAAGGTGGAGGTGATGTGCATGGAAGTGAGGAAAAGTAACAGGTGGAGAAGGATGGGAATGACCATAACACAAGAACATGGGAAACGGGGACCAAAATGAGGTAAAGGGGGGGGTAGGAAGAGAAGGGGAGGGGAGGGGGGCAGGGGAATGGGGAAAAAGGGGGATAGGGGCAAAAAGGGGGAGATGATGGGAAGGGAGGAGAGGAGGGGAAGGAAGGGAAGGGAAAAAAAGGGGGAGGAAAGATGGTAGGGATTTTTTTCACTCTACACTTTTTGTGCATGCCTTAAAGCTTTGGCTTCATTTGACTAATTGCACGTTATTGTGGTTTGATTCTTGCTGTGAACTTGTAACAATTTATATCACCACTTACTCACTTCCTCCCATCCTTTCCTCCCCCTTCCCCCCTTTTTCCAACCCCCCCCCTGTTTTCCCTTTTTTCCCCCTCCCCTCCCTTCCCATCATCTCTCCCCTTTTTTTTTCTCTCCCCCTTTTTTCCAGCATTTCCCCTTTTTCCCCAACAGCTTCCTCCTGGCTCGCACATGAAAAAGAGTCCCCACTGGCTTACGTTACACTTTTAGTGTACTTTTTTTGCTCATGGTTTTTGTAACCTGCTGATTTATCTTAGGTTTCTCTCTATAGGAACATCTTTATGCTAGTTACTCCTGTTTTATTTAGCAAAATGTAATGCAAATAAATATACCATATATACTCGAGTATAGGTCGATCCGAATATAAGCCGAGGCCCCTAATTTACCACAAAAAAAATGGGAAAACGTATTGACTCGTGTATAAGCCGAGGGTGAGACATGCCTGTCCATCCCTGTGTGTCCGTCCATCCCTGTGTGTCCGTCTATCCCTGTGTGTCCAGCCTACCTGTGTCCTGTGCCTCTTTGTCCTTCTGCAGCCTGTGTCCTTCTGCAGCGATCTGCATGTAAAAACATGCCAGGATCGCCGCACCTCTTCTCGTCTGTGACAGACGGCGGACATTCCACTGTTCAAAAGCCGCGCCTCCGTCTGTGATAGGAGGAACACTCAATTTCCCAGCAGTCAGTGTTCCGCCTATCACGGACATCCTCTCATCCTCGTCCGTAGTATGAGGATGAGCGGATGTCCGTGATAGGCGGACCACTGACTGCTGGGAAATTGAGTGTTCCGCCTATCACAGACAGGGAGGCGCGGCTTTTGAATAGTGGAATGCCCGCCGTCTGTCTGCACGACACGCTGATCGGGTAGACAGACGCCGGTGACTCGAGTATAAGCTGAGGGGGGCACTTTCAGCCTAAAAAAAGGTGCTGAAAATCTCGGCTTATACTCGAGTATATACGGTACACAGGTTAAAGATCTTTCAGTCTGTGTGTTGACATATTTTGACATTATTTTTGGCTTGATTGAGACCTAATTCCTTGACTATGAAACTGTGTATTTTCAAATGGAACATTAGTTGGGCAGGTCCCCATCCCCGGTGTTCCTCCTGGGATAAGTGGCACTGACAGCCAAGAGCGGTACCTGTGTGGTCAGATCACCATTGTATGGCCAATAATCCACAAATATGGATTTAGCCCAACCCTATCGGCCGGACCAATGAGATGTAATTTAGGGGTATTTTAACAGGTGAATATGTTTCCAACACAACAAAGTGCCTTTTATCACTTTGCACTGGCATTTGTCCTGGCATCAGTTTGAGATGTTTCAGTGATCATTCAGAATCCACTGACAAGTGCACTTGACCTCCTTCTGACTTACATTTACCTTTAAGAGGGAAAGGTGAGGCCTAAAGAGGAAGGGGTGTGGTTTACAGATGGCAGGGTGGGTCTTAAGCAGGAAGGGGTGTGGCCTTGTCAAGAAGGGGTGTACCATATTTAAATTAGAGGGTGCACGAGTTTAGTCAGGCCTAGAGCAGCACAAAACCTAAATACACCACTGCCTATGATACACCCATGCTGGAAAATGGTGCTTGTTTGTGAGTGTTCCTATGCTTATTTTTAACTATTAAAATAATTATGTTGCTGCACTTAGAGGGCCCTGTTGTTTGTTTTTCCTATGTTTCAGAGTCTCTTCTAACGTTTGAACCGACAGCCTTCTAAAGACAGCATATTATTCTCCCCACACTGACATATTGATTTATGTGGAATTGTTTTATCGCCCTGTTTTATTGCCCAGCCCATTCCACCTTGCTAGTGATACACAGCTATATCCAGAGAGCGCCATATTACCCTGTTGTTTGTAAGTCCTTTACAGGCCAGTAGGGGGATCCATCTGTCACATGACATGCCTATGGCGCCCATTTCTTCTACTGGCAAGATTGTCAGTACTTCCACTGCCATTTGCCTGACAGGCACACTTGTCTTTGTTCACCTCTCCACACACTTGACACCATCTGAACCAAATAAGTTCATCTTGGTCTCATCAGACCACAGGACATGGTTCCAGTAATACATTTCCTTAGTCTGCTTGTGTTCAGCAAACTGTTTGTGGGCTTTCTTGTGCATCGTTTTTAAAAGAGGCTTCCTTCTGGTATGACAGCCATGCAGACCAATTTGATGCAGTGTGCGGCGTATGGTCTGAGCACTGATAGGCTGGCCCTCCACCCCTTCAACCTCTGCAGCAATGCTGGCAGCACTCATACCTCTATTTCCCAAATACAACCTCTGGATATGACGCTGAGCATGCACACTCAACTTCTTTGGTTGACCATGGCAATGCCTGTTCTGTGTGGAACCTGTCCTGTTAAACCGATGTATGGCCACCGTGCTGCAGGTCAGTTTTGGGGTCTTGGCAATCTTTTTATAGACTAGGCCATCTTTATGTATATCAACAATTCTTTTTTCAGATTCTCAGAGGGTTATTTGCCATGAGGTGCCATGTTGAACTTCTACTGACCAGTATGAGTGAGTGAGAGCGATATCACCAAATTTAACACACCTGCTCCCCATTCACACCTAAGACCTTATAACACTAAGGAGTCACATGACACTGGGAAGGAAAAATAGCTAATTTGGCCCAATTTGGACATTTTCACTTAGGGGTGTACTCAATTTTGTTGCCAGCGGTTTAGACATTAATGGCTCTGTGGCTCATTTCTTCAATGTTGTCACATGAAAAGATATAATAAAATATTTACAAAAGTGTGAGGGGTGTACTCACTTTTGTGAGATACTGTATATGTATATATATATATATATATATATATATATATATATATATATATATATATATATATGGGAGCTGAGGAAACGGAGCAGAAAGGTAACCCCAACGGGGGAACAACTGGAGCACCGACATGGCCTTGGTAGATACAAATATAAGTGTCCGTAGATGTCTCCCCTTGTCTGTGATCATGAGCTGATGATAAGATGGTAAAAAAAGTATATGAGATCAGAAAGACCCTGTGAATAAGGTAAACTTCCTGCTGTGTTGGGTATGCATATTGCAAAAATAATAAGAGTGTATGTAGATGCAGGTGATTTTCAACTGTATATATACAGTAGTTATGTCTTGATTTGTTATACAGTATTTATAGTTATATTTTTTTTATGTACAAAACTACTGTAGGGCCGGATTAAGAGCATCATAAGCCTGGTGCTAAGGACTTTGGAGGGCCGTTTTTATGGTTAATAAATAAAATTAAAACGCAAACAAATTTTTATTAAAACAAATTAGGTATTTTTAACAAACTGCTCATTCACACTACGTGCAAAAGAACTCGTGCGAATGAGCCCAAATTTTCTGCATACTTTTTTTTACATTATATAATTTTTTTTTTATTATTTGTTGCAATCTTTTTTTGTTTACATTCTTATTTTTATTTTTTTATGTTTTTGTTTTTTAACTATTTTACTTTTTTGTTATTTTTTTTTCCAGTAGAGGGCAGGGGATGGTGTAAGTAGTGCAGTGGACGGTGTCAGCAGTTTTCATTTTTTTATAATTAATTTTTACAATTTTTATTTATTTTTTTCAAAATGCATTTGGGGCTGGGTTTTTGGCAGTGGGCAGCATCAGTAGGGCAATGGCAGTGTCCAAATGGTCAGTCCAACCCTGCTGGGCCTATATTAAAGGTAGGGGCTTGGAGCTGCAGCTCCAATAGCCCCTACATTAATCTGGCCCTGAACTACTGTATGAACATTCTATCATGAAAGCGGTATCAAGCTAGTGCATGTTGCTTTTTTGGTTTTCTTTACTTAAAGTTTGTATTCTTTAAATAATATACCAAATTAAAGGTGACTTCTAAGAAGTGTGAAACATTGTATTATTAGTGATTTATAGGTTACATAGAAATGCACACATCAGTCCATGCACATGAGGGAGCATAAAATCAAATGCATTTGGCATGCTCATGTACACAGCCATGTTTGGTCAATATAACCCATTTTGTCATCTTCATGCACACATGAAAAAAACTCACAATCTCCTTGCAGATAGTATTTCTGATGTAATTTAAAGCTGTTCTCTGTAGGAAAGTACCCACAGCATCTTTTTTACAGTTGAATTTGTTAAGTAAATGAACATATCAAGGCGTTCCCTGAAATCTGTTGAATTAAAGAGCAAACAAAGATACTGAAGCATTTTTCATCTACTAATCTTACAACGTTTAAATCCTTGTTTCATAGCCCTCTTTACATCTTCATTTTTTAAACTGTAGATGAGGGGATTCAGTAATGGGACAGCAGCTGTGTTCAACAAAGAGAAAAGTTTATTAAAATTCAAGTTGTTCAAGGAATTTGGTCTTAGGTATTGGCTGGCGAGAGTCACGTACAACAGGAAAACGACTGTAAGGTGCGAGGAACACGTATAAAAAGCTTTACGCCTTCCACTGCTGGATGTTATCCTCATTACGGCTTGAAGAATGAAAGCATAAGGCACAATGGTTAAAAAGAAGGGACAAGTTGAAAGGACTAGGGCATAGGTAAATATCAGAAGGTCTATAATGGAGGTATCACTACAAGAAAGTTTCACCAGAAGCATAATGTCACAGAAGAAATGGTCTATTTCATTCGATGTAAAGCATGTAAGCCTCGAAATGACCACAAGATGAGGAATAATTTCTAGGAAACTCAGGACCCAACAAAGCATAGCCAGCAAAGCACATACTACTTGGTTCATGGCCAAATGATAATGTAATGGGTTGCATATAGCCATATATCGGTCATAGCTCATGGTGGTCAGAAGTAACAGCTCAACACATACCAATGATATAAAGACATACATCTGTGCCACACATGGTATGAAAGCCATCCTTCTGTTGCCTGTTATGAAGGCGAACATGATTTTATGTAATGTAACAGTAGCAGATAGAATATCCACCACTGATAAATTACTCAAAAAAAAGTACATTGGCATGTGGAGATGATTATCTATGGAGACCAAGAGAAGAATGGTCATATTTCCACCAAGTGTGATTACATAAATAAAAAGAACCAGAAGGAAGATTGGAACCTGCAACTCTGGAGTGACTGAAATCCCTTTAATGACAAAATAGTCTGGTGAAGTCCAAACCGTAAAATTCATAGATAACATTTCTATTAAGATATAAAAGACATAATTAAATGAAGCTCCATATTCCTTAAAATAGTTTTTTAATTGCAAACCATTTAAGGAGTTACATCGAACTTTACCTTATCAGCCTTTTGCAATCTTCTATACAGCAGAGCTCAGACTCAGAACTCAGAACTCAGATAAGTTGTGCTTCAGTGCTCATGTTCTAATAGCAGAATAGGACAGAGTTACAGAGAGAGTTTCTTATGCCGCGTACACGCGACCAGACTTTTCGCCAGCAAAGGTCCGACGGATCGAATCCGCCGGACAATTCGATCATGTGTGGGCTGCATCGGACCTTTGCTGTCCAAAAATCAGATGTACTTTAGAAATAGTTGTATGCTAGTCTGACGGATGAAAACCGACGCTAGGGCAGCTATTGGCTACTGGCTATGAACTTCCTTATTCTAGTCCGGTCATATGTCATCACGTTTGAATCTGTCGGACTTTGGTGTGCTTGTGTGTAGCTAAGTCCGTTTGTTCGGAAAGTCTGTCGGAACTCCGCCAAAAGTGAGTCGAGAAGACCGTCGGACCTAGTCCGATGAAAAGTCTGGTCGTGTGTACGCGGCATAAGTATGCTGCTTCTTCTTTAACTGTCCAGTTAAAGGTTTGGGTAGGAACAAGGTCTGTAAAAGTTAGACCTCATTCACATGGGGTGATTTGATCCATACCCCAATGTAGAGCCATGTTTTACCAGAACAGGCATGCACAGGTGTTCCGTGCATCCCTCTGCTGGCAGTCCCATAGCTGTCTATTGGGAAGCAGCAGCTGCCTGGACACAGCTGCTGCTCCCAATGTGTCACACCCGGGGTGAGTTTGGGGACACGCACCTACACGCATGTCATAATGGGAGCAGAGGCAGTGGACTTGCAGTCGCTGCATCTCATTAGGAAGCCGTGGCACTGCCAGCACAGAGCTGCGTAGAACACCTTAAAACACAGCCATACACTGAGCACAGATAAAACCGCCTTGTGTGAACAAGGCCTTAAATGCAGCAGAAATAATTCAGGTCTACTACCTTGCCATAAAAATATATAGGATTGCGCTAATCAAACAAATGTAATAAATTCTGATTAAAAATAATAATAAACAGTCCACAAGTGTTGTTATAATATGTTATATATGCCTGGTGTCAATCTCCACCAGCCACCACCTTGTAGTGATCTTACATGTGAGGATTTCTTCAAAAAAACAGAATGTTCCACATGGTGTAAAATCCTTTTAAAATTTATTGGAATATAAAATATTGCACTTACAGCATCAGCTGATTACATGCGTCCAGGACAATGTCAACCTATGACAAAACACATAGGGCAGAGTGACGCGCTGACAAGCTGACGTCACCAATACCACACGTGTCCTAGAAGGATCGGTTCTGTTTGTGTGTCGGCCGACACACTAAACCTAAGGCTCATGTAATTAGCTGATGCTGTAAGTTCAATATTTTATATTCTAATACATTTTAAACATGATTTTACACCATGTGGAGCATTTAGTTTTTTGGGAGAAATCCTCACATGTAGCACGGTGCCCAGGTGGTGATCCTGTGTAGGATCTGGAGAAAGGCCTTTTTACATTTGTTTGATTAGCGCGATCCTTTATATTTGCATGTTTGTGTACTGTGTATATGTCTCACAGGAGATTTGCTGCTTACACTTTTCACTTATGAGGTAATTTATTAGTGCAGTTTTTTAAATTTTCTATTTTTCTACTACGTTACCAGACAAGGCTGTACTGTGTGGCAAAGCTGTGTAAATCTCGGGACTAGCTGGACAAAAACACAAATCTTTTGGCAGATAAAATAGTAAAAAAAAAAAAGAAAAAAGAAAAAAAAAAGAAAAATAGATAATAAGCAGGCATAAGTGTGCACAGCCTATTGCATTAGGGTGTGCATCTTAAAGCTCAAACACATATGCGTTTTTCTGCAGCCTCAGCTACACTGGACAGTGAATGAGAATGGGAAGTGCTCTGTACTGAGTGGCTTTCTGTTCGTTCACAAACTGAAGCATAGTTAACACCATTTACTATGCTTCAGTTATGATTGAACATATTGAGTGAGTGTGTTTACTGTGTTCATTTATAAAATCAAGGGGCCAGTAAATTACATACTGATTAGCCCCTTCTCCCAATCTCCATCCTAAAACATCCCGCACAGCAGCTGGGGTGGGGGGGAGAAAAGGAGGGAGCACTACGGTGCAACACTGCGGTTGGGGGGGCGCAACCCGGGGAAAGCCATTATTATTAATATTATTATTATTATTATAACTATTATTATTTCAAGAAGGCTATGAAAAACGGCATGTGGTTGCACCTTCCTCACATTAAACTGAAAGTAGCTTTAGTGTACATAGGGGAAACTTTCTTCTCTTAATGCCTACCACACAGTCATACAACAAAAGAAATCCATGTTCCAGAACTCACCTTGTCATCCCTACAACTTTACTACAGATTAGTTGTATACAGATATTTCTCTAGGCAGATATAGAAAACAATCCCAAGACTAACATTTGTTTGATGTGTCCAAGCACACTTCTGCAAGGTACCATGGAATTTAAAACATTTTTTATACTCTGTTTATCAAACTAAAACTGTGGTACAGAAGCAAAAAATGTATAGGAAGTCATCTGCATACAGATATGCAGCATAAAAATAAAGAAATAAAAACAATGATAGTCTTTTGTCGGTTTTTGGGGTTTATTTACTAAAGGCAATTAAGCTGTTCACTTTGCAAGTTGCACATTGCAAGGGAATTTTCCCCATAGCTTAGTGAATGAGGTGAAGCTCTGCTGACTTCCATTATCAAATCATGCGCAAAAGAAAGTCGTTTTTTGTATTTTCCTTGCATGTGATTCACTAAGCTCTAGGGAAAATTGTTTTGCCAAGTGAACCACTTATTTGCCGTTAGTAAATCAATGTCTTCATTACATACACACACATTATGTGACATAATACAAAGCAGTATTAGTTATGTTTTAGTTGCAACTTTGAGCCCTTGTACACACGGTCGGAGATTCCGACAACCAAATCCGTCGAATTTTGTCCGTCGGATCTTGTCCGAAACTGTTGCATACACACGGTCGGACAAAGTTGTCGAAAAATCTGATCTTTCAGAACGTGATGGCGTAATTTCGTTACGATGGGACTACGTTCAGGCTAATAGCCAATAGCTTTGATGTAGGAATTTTGATCTGAGCATGCGTGGCACTTTGTCCAATCGGAATTCTCTACACATGATCGGAGTATGTCCTATCGGACCAGTTTGTCGGAAAATATTTCCAGCAAGTTGGAAAATTTGGTCCGACGGATATTCCGATGGAAACAGTCCGATGCATACCACACACAGTCGGATTATCCGACAACACGGTCCGATAGGACACATTCCGACGGATTCTCCGACCGTGTGTACAAGGGCTTAGACTGGGAAGATCATCCCAATCTTTGAGTGGGAAATACACCATGGGACCTGGATTTTCTGGAATTTTAGGGGACAGTTCCTCTTCCCATACATAACTTTTCTACATCACCTCATCCCCTGGGGATCACCTGACTGATTGATGATATCCACTGCTCTACAGTAGGAGATAATTGGTTAATCCATTTAATGGCTTTACAGGCCATACACAATCTGAGAGAGTTACAATACTATGGAATCTCCATAAGGCAGTGTTAGGTGCTGCACTAAGCTGTTCAAATATAGAGTTTTTCCTTGTGCTATTGCCCTGATCTTTTCCATTCCGTTGAGAAGATCTACCTCTTCTAACCATTCCTTGGACGTGGGCATGGTGGTATTTCTCCAATGTCTGGGTATTACTGTTTTTGCTGCTGTGAGTAGAAATCTTGTCAATGAGTTTTTGTATTTTCTTAGTGAGCAATTAGTGATGTTTAGAAGACAGCATGCAGTATTTAGTTGAATTTTTGTTTCGGTTATATGTTTTACGGTTTTGATTACTCATTTCCAACTTTGCTGAACTCAGGAAATACAATTTCAAACTGTGATGTGGTTAAATAATGTTTCTTTTATTAAAAATACTCTAACATTGAATTCAGTTATACTAAGTACTTACCTTACATTCCAAACCTGATGTACAAATGTTAGTATGATTGTACATCTGTTAATTTTGAATACAAATAAAACTTTATTGTTTCAAATATAGAGTTTTACCATAAGAATGGGCTGATAGGTCCTGAAATAAGATAGTTAATTTACCTCTAGCCCACATACAGGGGTTGATTTACTAAAACTGGAGAGTGCACAATCTGGTGCAGCTGTGCATGGTAGCCAATCAGATTCTAACTTCAACTTGTTCAATTAAAGCGGAGTTCCACCCAAATATGGAACTTACACTTTAAGGGAAGGTGACCCCCTGAAATGCCACATTTGGCATATCATTTGCTTGGGGGGGAAGCGAAAACCCTCTTTTTATAGTGTTCCAGCTCCCACTTCTTCCCGGGGCACCGCAGTGCCGGAAGTAAGTCCACCTCTCCCCCCTCCCTCTCGGCAATCATCTGGGACACGTCACAGGTCCTTTGTGATTGCCCGGTCAGTCACAGTGAGCAGCGCGGCTCATGCATGCACAGTGCATGTCTGGCTGTGAAGTCACAGCCGGGCACCCACAGTGACAATGCCGGTGCCGCAGAGAGGAGGGGGAGACGAGCGGAGCTTCATTTCCACGCATCGCTGGAGTCTGGGCCAGGTAAGTGTCTGATTATTAAGTCAGTAGCTGCAGTATTTGTATCCTCCAGAAGGATTAACTTTTTTTTAATCTCTATGTGTAAAGTGTACATCTGAGTTATGAGGAACATCAGGGAAGACCCATGTGTTTAGGTATCTTAGTTGCCCGGCCAAGCAATATAAAAACATATGTATCTAGTAGAGCCATTCTGGCTTCTTCTTTAGGCCCTTTTAGCATCCTTAACCACTTAAGGACCGCCGTATTGCCATTGTACGTCATCGCAATGGCACAGGCAGGCACAAGCACGTACATGTACGTGCCTGCCTTCCAGCGGGTGGGGGGTCCGATTGGACCCCCTCCCGCTGGATACGGCGGTCCGGTTTGCTTCAGGAGTGATCCGTGATGAGGGGATGGCCGTTGGTTTCTGGCCACCCCCTCTGGATCGCTCCTGGCCAATGAGAAGCTTCCTCCCACTGTGTATTGTATACACAGGAAGGAGGAAGTGATGTCATTCTCCTCTGGGCGGTCTTTTTGACCGGACTACGAGGAGAAGACAAAAAGTAAGTGCACCAAAACACTACTCTAACACATAGGTACACATAGGTACACAAACCCCCCCCGATCCCCCCGATCGCCCCCGCCCCCCCCTCCCCCCCCCAGTCACAGTGTCACTGATTGCATTGATCATTTATTTACTGATCACTGCATTCAGTGTCAGTTGTAACAGTAAAAACTGTCAGGGCAGTTAGTGTTAGGTCCAGGGTAGCCCCCTACCCCCCCAATAAAGGTTTAACCCCCTGATTGCCCCTAGAGTTAACCCTTTCACCCTTCTTTTGCCAGTGTCACTAAGCAATCATTTTTCTGATCGCTGCATTAGTGTCGCTACTGTCGCTAGGTAGCTAGTTATTTTTTTAGGTTCACCGCCAGGTTTTTATATCGCTAGGTACCCCGATATACTACCCAATAATGGTTTTAACCCCCTGATTGCCCCTAGTTAACCCTTTCACCCCCTTTTGCCAGTGTCACTAAGCGATCATTTTTCTGATCGCTGCATTAGTGTCGCTACTGTCGCTAGGTAGCTAGTTATTTTTTTAGGTTCACCGCCAGGTTTTTATATCGCTAGGTACCCCGATATACTACCCAATAATGGTTTTAACCCCCTGATTGCCCCTAGTTAACCCTTTCACCCCCTTTTGCCAGTGTCACTAAGCGATCATTTTTCTGATCGCTGCATTAGTATCGCTAGGTAGCTAGTTTTTTTTTAGGTTCACCGCCAGGTTTTTATAGCGCTAGGTACCCCGATATACTACCCAATAATGATTTTAACCCCCTGATTGCCCCTAGTTAACCCTTTCACCCCCTTTTGCCAGTGTCACTAAGTGATCATTTTTCTGATCGCTGCATTAGTGTCGCTAGGTAGCTAGTTATTTTTTTAGGTTCACCGCCAGGTTTTTATAGCGCTAGGTACCCCGATATACTACCCAATAATGGTTTTAACCCCCTGATTGCCCCTAGTTAACCCTTTCGCCAGTGTCACTAAGCGATCATTTTTCTGATCGCTGCATTAGTGTCGCTAGTGTCGCTAGGTAGCTAGTTTTTTTTTAGGTTCACCGCCAGGTTTTTATAGCGCTAGGTACCCCAATATACTACCCAATAATGGTTTTAACCCCCTGATTGCCCCTAGTTAACCCTTTCACCAGCAATCACAGTATAAGTGTCACTGGTGACGCTGGTTAGCCAGTTAGTCATTTAGGTTCCCCGTCAGGTTTTTATATAGCGCCAGGGACCCCCATATACTACCTAATAAAAATGTGAACCCCCTGATTGCCCCTAGTTAACCCTTTCACCACTGATCACTGTATAAGTGTTACGGGTGACTCTGGTTAGTTTGCTTTTTATAGCATCAGGGCACCCACCATTTATTACCCAATAAAGGTTTAACCCCCTGATCACCCGGCGGGTGATATCAATTAGGTTTTAGGGTCAGGGTCTGCGTTGCCCCAGGCAGCGCTGGGTTAGTGCCAGTACCGCTAACACCCACACGCAAAGCATAAACCTCCCGTAGTGGTATAGAATCTGAACAGATCAATATCTGATCTGATCAGATCAGATCTATACTAGCGTCCCCAGCAGTTTAGGGTTCCAAAAAAACGCATTGTTAGCGGGATCAGCCCAGATACCTGCTAGCACCTGCGTTTTGCCCCTCTGCCCAGCCCACCCAAGTGCAGTATCGATCGATCACTGTCACTTACAAAACACTAAACACATAACTGCAGCGATCGCAGAGTCAGGCCTGATCCCTGCGATCGCTAACAGTTTTTTTTTGTAGCATTTTATATTTAAATCCGGAAGGCAGTGCTTGGTTTTCGGGGTCCCGTACGTGGCTAGGCTCCCAAAAAGTCCCCCACATGTGGTATCCCCGTACTCAGGAGAAGCAGCAGAATTTATTTTGGGGTGTAATTTGACTTATGCCCATAGCATGTGTGAGCAATATATCATTTAGTGACAACTTTGTGCAAAAAAAAAAAAGTTTGTAATATTCCCGCAACTTGTGGCAAAATATAAAATATTCCATGGACTCAACATGCCTCTCAGTAAATAGCTTGGGGTGTCTACTTTCCAAAATGGGGTCATTTTGGGGGGTTTTGTGCTATTTTGGCATTTTATGGCCTTCGAAACTGTGATAGGTAGTGAGGAGTGAAATCAAAAATTTGCACCCTTAGAAATCCTGAAGGTGGTGATTGGTTTTCGGGGTGCCGTGCGCGACTAGACTCCCAAAAAGTCCCACACATGTGGTATCCCCATACTCGGGAGAAGTAGCGGAATATATTTTGGGGTGCAATTCCACATATAACCATGGCATGTGTGAGCAATATATCATTTAGTGACAACTTTTTGTAAAAAATTTTTTGTGTCATTATTCAATCCCTTAGGACAAAAAAAATAAATATTCAATGGGCTCAACATACCCATCAGCAATTTCCTTGGGGTGTCTACTTTCCAAAATGGGGTCATTTTGGGGGGGAGTTTATACTGCCCTGCCATTTTAGCACCTCAAGAAATGAGATAGGCAGTCATAAATTAAAAGCTGTGTAAATTCCAGAAAATGTACTCTAGTTTGTAGACGCTATAACTTTTGCGCAAACCAAAAAATATATGCTTATTGACTTTTTTTTACTAAAGACATGTGGCTGAATACATTTTGCCCTCAATGTATGACTAAAATTTAGTTTATTCGATTTTTCTTATAACAAAAAGAAGAAAATATCTTTTCCTGACAGACTCCATGGCAGCAACGTGTGGGTTAAGTCCCGCCTCCACTAACCCTATAGGACACTACTCCCATAAATCTTTGCTCCCTGCCCATGGCCGTGTTCTTTTTTTGTCCTCCGTAGGACCCATTACGGTCTTTCTACCTGAAGATTGCTCCCACACGGTTCCGTTGTTGGTTTGGCCGAATAGCGACTGGGGATGGAATTGTCGCATGACTCCGTTAAGCCCTAGCTACTAGCGGGGTATGGAGTGGGCATTGTATATAAGCGCTGGAGGAAGCCAGGAGCCTAGCCACTGGCAGGCAGGCTGCGCATTCGGTCGGATAGCCCAGCTAAATAGCAGGTGACCTATTTTGCCCTGAGAAGTCCGGTATGTATTGTTCTTACCTTCGGCCTGGAGACGATCGTGTGGGAGCGGTAAGATTGTTCCTCTTTTTCATGGCAGCAGTTTGTGTTTGTTCCTTGCCTTTTCCTTCATTCCGTTCGTTTTTTGTGTGTCCATGTATGTGGGTATAGGCATGGCGGCTGGATTAGCCTGCGTTCCAGCCGCCGCTCACTTCCTGATTTTTCCTTAGATACGTTCGTTCTGCGCATGCGCGAGTACGGCACAGGAACGAGGCTTGGTTGGCGCATGCGCAATAGCTGCAAAATGACGCTATTCGCGCATGCGCAGTAGCGGCGCACAGGACGCGGTGATGACGTCACTAAGGTGCCCTATTTAAACATAGAAAATAGCCTACAAGCTTTGGGAATGCTTGCAGGTTATTACGTGATTTCCCCTTGTCCAGGATTTCTTCTGTGGAGGTAGGTGGCCTTCTGGGAAGAGGGGGGTGGGCGTGTGTGTGTATGGTGCTCTCAGCCTTACTTATATGTCTTTGCAGCATTTATGGAAACCCCTAGAGATATGGACTCACCTCCGCCTGTATCTGGCCAGCCCTCTCATAATAGGTACTGTCTAGGGGGGAAGTAGGGGGGGGGGTCCGGTATTAGTCAGTCTGTTATCTTTCCTGATCTGTATGTCTCTTCTATCTCTGTCTTAGCCCATCTAGATCAGAACAGCAACGCAGCTCAACGCATAGAGGAAGCGATTCTTCTAAGTCTTACCACCGGCATTCATATTCTAAGTCTAAACATCACGGCTCACCCTCAAGATCCGGGCGCCGTAGCGAAGATCGATCTCGCTCCTCCAGGGCTCATTCCAGCCGCTCAGTTATTAATACTTGCTGGGGATGCAGATCGCAAGTTCCTATTGGGAAATCCCTGTGTGACCTCTGCTTTTCCAAAGCCTCTAGTGAGAGAGGGGGTACGGACCAGCAACTAAGATCCCTTGTGGAAAAAGTGGTGAAAGAATCCCTCAAGGGGATCGGGGCCAGCCAGACCCCTGTGCCTCAATCAGAATCACCTCAGTCACCAGTCAGGGAGTCGCATGCTCAAGAGCTCTGGGAGTCCTCTCTAACAAGCCACCCTTCAGCTGCTGCATCAGACAGTGAATCTGAGGAAGATAGTCCCTGTGTGGGGTTTGACTTTGCCTTACTTTCCCCCTTGGTGAAGGCTATCAGAGAGGCTTCGAACTGGGAAGATGAGGTGGCTAATCCTTCCAAACAGAGGAAGTATTTTAAGCAACTTAAAAGGGAGCGTCTTAACTTTCCATTCTTGTCTGAACTTGGTGAGGTCATCACGGATGAATGGAGTAAAGTTGAGAAAAAGAATAGTATGCTCTCAAAAGTCCTAAGGTTATATCCCTTTAAGGAGGATGAGGTCAAGTATCTGGAATCAGCTCCACTCGTGGATGCAGCGGTGATGAGACTAGTAAAACATGTGACCCTTCCATTGGAAGATACAGTTTCATTCAAGGATGCCTTAGATAGGCGGATTGATTCCGATTTAAAGAGAGCCTACCTCACTGCTGGTATGGCATGCAAGCCAGCATTGGCTTTAGCGGCAATGTCCAAGGCCATGGAAGTCTGGACGGACGGTGTGGATGATACCCTCAGAAACATTTCGGATGAAGTCGCTAAAAACTCTCCTATCCAGGAGTTACGGCTTGCATCGGCTTTTCTGGGGGAGGCTTCGATTGACATCATCCGCCTAGTGTCTCGGGTTATGCTTTCAGCTGTAACCGCCAAACGGGCCCTTTGGCTCCGTCCCTGGCTGGCTGATCCAGCGTCTAAACAGGTGTGGTGCCGTATCCCTTTCGAGGGTTCTTCCCTTTTTGGGAATAAATTGGATAATGCCATAACCCGGGCCACTGGTGGTAAGTCGGGGTTTCTTCCTCAGGATAGACGTTTAAAAAGCCAGAGGAGATTTTTTCCTAAAAAGCAATATCAAGAGCAGGCCAGGGAGGCCCGTAGCTATAGACCGGGTCGGGAATATTCCAGATCATGGAAGTCAAGGCAGTCCTCCTTTAAGAAATCCGCCAAGAGCAGTGCGACAGGAGAGAGGGAACCAACCAAATCTTTTTGAGATTGGGCCCGCTCAGATAGGCCAGGTGGGGGCTCGTCTTCTACATTTTCGGCATGTCTGTGCGGCCTCAATCCAGGACTTCTGGACCGTCAGAACGGTCTCTTCAGGCCATTCTTGGACCTTCAGCAGGTCCCCAAGACTAAAGTATGTTCCCACCTCCTTTCCGGCCTCAGAAGAAAAGAGGCAGATCTTGTTGGCCTACGTGAAATCTTTATTGGCTCAAGGTGCTGCCGTACCCGTGCCAGACGATCAACGAGGGAGAGGAATTTATTCTCCTCTTTTTATGGTCCAAAAGAAAAACGGTTCTTGGAGGCCAGTCATAGACCTTACACATCTGAATCGTTTTATCAAAAAGGAAAGGTTCAAGATGGAAACCTTGTCAACAATACAACAGTCAGTCCAGTCAGGCGACTGGATGATTTCAAAAGACCTAAAGGACGCTTACTTTCATGTCCCTGTGGCAGAAGATTTTCAGCAGTTTCTACGATTTTCAGTAGGAAAACTACATCTTCAGTTCGTTTGTCTCCCGTTCGGGCTTTCAACGTCCCCCCGAGTGTTTTCAAAGGTGTTGTTGGCCGTAGTGGCTCTATTGAGAACCAAGGGAATTCGTCTTCACCACTATTTGGACAATCTTCTGCTGCTAGCCCAGGACAGAGACCGTCTGTTATTGCACAAGGATCAGGTTATCTCCACTCTTCAAGAATTCGGTTGGATCCTGAATCTAGAAAAGAGTCAGTTAATTCCTCCCAGTCTCTTGTATTCCTAGGCGCACTCTTCAACACAGTGAAGGGTACCATCTCATTACCCGAAGAGAAAGTAGCGGTAATTCGGGACAGAATTCGTCCGGCCCTCTCAGCCTCCCATCTCCCGGCTCTTCAGTGCCTGAGAATTATTGGCACTATGGTGGCTACGATTCCAATGGTGAAGTGGGCCCAATGGAAGATGAGACCATTCCAAAAAGGGTTTCTTCACCAATGGCTAGGCGAAAAGACTCAACCTATCCGGATCACATCTTCAATGAGAATCTCTCTGCCCTGGTGGCTTCGGAAGGAGAACCTATTCAATTGTCATTCCATTCTCCCCATCTCATGGATAACAATAACTTCGGATGCCAGCAACAGGGGCTGGGGCGCCCACTGTTTGACGGAAGTAGCACAAGGCACCTGGGACTTCCCTTCCAGGAGGATGGTGTCGAATATTCTAGAATTGAGGGCAGAGTTCCAGGCGCTCCTAGCCTTTCATCATCTGGTCTCAGGAACCTTGGTCCTACTCAGACTAGACAACACAACAGCAGTGGCATATATAAGGAGACAAGGAGGTACTCGGAGTCTGTCCCTTCTTCAGGAGGTAGAGCCAATCATGTCTTGGGCTCAGAAGAACCTGGTCAACATTACAGCAACTTATGTTCCAAGAACGCAGAACGTCCAAGCGGACTTTCTGTCTCGAGTCAGTCTGGACAACAACGAATGGTCCCTTCACGAAGAAGTTTTCAGGTGGATTCTAACGTTGTGGTTCTCCCCAGAGGTCGACCTATTTGCCTCCCCTTGCAACAAGAAACTGGCAAGGTATTATTCCAGATTTCGGGATCCTCAGGCCTACGGAGTGGATGCTCTGACGGATCGATGGTGGTTCAACAAGGCTTACGCCTTTCCTCCAACTCCTATTATTCTACAGTTCCTGCGGAGACTCAAATCAGAAGCAGTAGAGGTGATAGCTGTAATACCTTATTGGCCCAACAGGCCATGGTTTCCGCTTCTAATGCTCCTCAGTGTCAGAGATCCAATTCCCTTACCTCTCAGACCCGATCTTCTATCCCAGGGCTCAAAGCTCCATCCCTGCCCGGCCCATCTATGTCTGAGGGTCTGGTTTTTGAGAGGGGAAGGTTAGAGGCTCTGGGTTGTCCAAAGGAGGCCATTCCTACTCTCATGAGTGCAAGGAGGAAAAATACCAACCAGGTGTATGAGAGGATTTGGTCTAGATTCACAAGTCACTTGTCTTCCAGGTCTTGCTCCAATGGTAATTTGACGGTTCAGGATGTTTTGGGTTTCTTACAGTCCGGACTAGACATTCCCCTATCTGTCAGCGCTCTTCGTGTACAAGTCTCGGCAATTTCGGCCTTTTCTGGAGTATCCTGGGCTAAACATCCCTTGGTTCAGCAATTTTTTAAAGGAGCAATTAGACTTAGACCACAGAGGAAACCTAGATTCCCCAAGTGGGATTTACCGCTGGTTCTCGACTTCTTCTCACAACTGGACAGAACACTTTCAGTCAAAGAATTGTCCCTAATGACATTTTTTTTGGTAGCCATATCCTCAGCAAAGAGAGTCTCTGAGATTCGGTCTTTAGGATCAAAGGAACCTTTCCTCACATTTTTCCCTGACAGAGTGGTCCTAGTGCCAATGCTGGGGTCGAACCCAAAGGTTACCTCAGTCTTCCACGAAAATCAGGATATTACTCTTCCTACCTTTAATTCTGCTGGGAGTCAGGATCTTCATTCTCTCGACATGGGAGTTATTCTGAAACGATACCTGGAGGCGACAGCTTCTTTCCGGCAATCAGATTATCTTTTTGTTCTTTTTCATGGTAAAAGCAAAGGCCTTAGGGCTTCGGTCAGATCCATCTCCACGTGGGTGGTTCAGGCGATCCAGTGGGCTTATAAAGAGAAGGGCTTGGCTCCTCCTGAGGCGGTTACGGCACATTCCACGAGAAGTCTCTCTACTTCTTGGGCAGCTTCACGTCATGTGGCTCCTGAGGTTATCTGCAAGGCTGCCTCTTGGTCATCCATTCATACATTTATGGCTCACTACTGTGTCGAACCTGCCAGTTTATCTTCCGTTGATTTTGGTTTAAAGGTGCTGTCGGTGGACAGTGTTAAATAAATTTTTGTTCAGCATTTTTGCCCACCCGAGTGTGTTTGGCGAGTTATTTCCCACACGTTGCTGCCATGGAGTCTGTCAGGAAAATGGAAAATTCCTATCAAAATACTTACCGTAATTTTCCTTTCCTGATGGACTCCATGGCAGCAGGAGTTCCCTCCCAAAATGGCTGGAGTAGGCTAGTTATCGAACACGGCCATGGGCAGGGAGCAAAGATTTATGGGAGTAGTGTCCTATAGGGTAGTAGAGGCGGGACTTAACCCACACGTTGCTGCCATGGAGTCCATCAGGAAAGGAAAATTACGGTAAGTATTTTGATAGGAATTTTCCGTTTTTTTTTCAAAATTTTCGCTATTTTTCCATTTATATCGCAAAAAATAAAAATCGCAGAGGCAATCAAATACCATCAAAAAAAAGCTCTATTTGTGGGAAGAAAAGGACGCAAATTTCGTTTGGGTGCAATATTGCATGACCACGCAATTACCAGTTAAAGCAGCGCAGTGCAAAATTGGAAAAAGACCTCTGGTCCTTAAGGTGTTTATTGGTCCGGGGCTGAAGTGGTTAATAGTAGTGGTAGTAGTGGACCAGTGTTTTCTGAGATGGTCTGTAAAAGTTTTTTTGTAGTTACAATGTCAAGACCTTTCTAGGGGGACACAGTTGTAAGAGGTGGCTAAAGTGGAGTAGAGGGCATGGCTCTAGAGGCTTACGAGCATCAGGACAGACTTTAGCTAATTAATTTTTAGGTCACCAAAAGTTTTCGATAGTTTGAATAGCCAAGGATAAGGAAGGGTCTGCATCATGAAGAAATAGCTTATGCTTTGCGATGTCTGTCAGTGAGTAATGACTCTAAAATGCTCCATTTACCAAATGTTAAATACAGGGATAGGGCTCTGAGAAACATACTCTACAGGTTTTTTATCAGGTTTCTGCAGGAATTCAACAGTAGCATCATATATAGTTATTGGTAATGTACCATTTGCAAAAACACTCCTTATAAACCAGTTTAAAACAGAAGCAATGATGCCCAGATACCCTCTCTATATGGCAGTCCACCAGGTCCTGAGGACCTGGTGGACTGAGTGGCTAAGGCCATAGCCTATTTAACCCTATCCTCTGTGATTTTCTCTGTTCAACTTCTGCACCTAGGGTGTGGACAATTGGGGGAAGTTTAGATTTTTATCTGGACTGGAATGTCAACCTTTTTGAATTTCCAGCTAACACATAATCAGCAGATATTAGGAAGTTTATTATTGAATATGCAAGTTTCAGCAAATGATCATATATAATCCACATGCTTGCACACATGCTGTGCTAAGCTAATGATGGAAAAAAACACTTTTGTGCTATTAGGACATGCTGAACTGGTCTTTAAACTCACATGCACATTAAGATAGTTGTCCAAAATCATTTATATTGCATGGTCATTTGTGCCCCTATAAGGGATAAGGTTGGTACATCTTATAAGTTTCACGGGGACATTAAATATTAAATTGGGCATATATTTAACCCTAATATTATTATTATTATACAGGATTTATATAGCACCAACAGTATACGCAGCACTTTACAATGTAGAGGGGAACAGTACAATTACAATACAGTTGAATACAAAAGGAATAGGAGACCCTGCTCATGGTGCTTACAATCTAAAGGGAGGAGGAGGGGGTACAAGGGAGCTAGAAAGCAGGAGGTCCTGGGAGAAGTGGAGAGGACGATTTGGGTAATATTTGCAGATGAGGTTGGCGATGTTGTGGATGGCCTTGTATGTTGTGGTTAGAATTTTGTACGGTGGGGTAGTGGAAGCCAGTGAACGGATTGGTAGAGAGGAACCGCAGTAACAGATCGGTTAGTGAGGTGTTTTAGTCTAGCAGCAACATTCATAATAGACTGAAGGGGGATAGTCTGTGTAAAGGTAGGCCAGTGAGGAGGGAGTTGCAGTAGTCAAGGCGGGAAATAACCAAAGAGTGAATAATTTGTTTTGTGGTGTCATTAGTCAGGAAGGGCAAATTCTTTAAATGTTGCAGAGGTTAAGGCAGCAAGAGGTAGCTATTGGTAGGTATGTATTGATTGGATGTAGGAGAGGTCAGAGTTTAGGATTACAGCTAGCACCTTGGCATGTGTGGAGGGACCAATGGTTGTGCAGTTGATCTCGCTAGTAAACTCATGGGGAGGGGATCAAGAAGGAGAAAATATTACAAGCTCAGTTTTAGAAAGATTGAGTCTGAGGAAGTGGTGTGACATACATACTAATATGTGAGTGGAGAGATAGATATGGGTATCATCAGCATAGAGGTGGTATTGGAAGCCATAGGACGGTTTTCAACTGGCCCATGGAAGAGGTATAGAGAGAGAATAGGAGGGGCCCAAGGATGGAGCCTTGGGGTACCCCAACAGGAAGAGGAGCGGAGGAGATGGTATTGTATGTGACACTGAAGGTGCGTTGAGATAGGTAGGACGAGAACCAGGAAAGATCAGAAACACAGAGGCCAAGGGAGTGGAGTTTGTTGAGGAGGAGTGAGTGGTCAATGGTGTTGAAGGCAGCAGAAAGTTCCAAGAGTCCGAGTATAGAGTATTGGTGGTTGGTTTTAGCAGTTAGTAGGTCATTGGTAAGTTTCAGTAGGGCAGATTCAGTGGAATGTTGTGGGAATATTGTGGGTGGAAGCCTAGGGGGTAGGGGGTCTAGAAAGTTGTTGTCAGTGCAATTTCAATATGTTAGGTCATGTCTTAAAATGTATGAAAACGCAAGAACAAAAATAGATAGTATTGCAGCTTACCTGCTTAAGATGTGGTGACTGCATTCGTTTTCTTCTTTTTGAAATATTTCCTTTATTTTAACCTGATAATCCCACCACTAACACACCTCCTATCCTAGGGTGACAAACATACTGAATAGCATTGTGGCCCTAGGTGTATTAGGACTACATAATATGGAGTTAGAGCTACATAACACCTCCGTCTCTTCTTAATAACAGGGGAGGTGTTTTACAGTCCAAGGACAAAGAAGGGAACAGTGATAACTGATAAAAGCCCAGAAGCAGAAAGCACAAGAAGGTATCACCTCACAAGATTTTTGGCTGCGTGAAATAAGTAAATAAGAGAAATGCATTGTTAGAGTTTACATACACTTTAAAGACTGAGCTGTTTTTGAAATTCTAGTTCTAGAATTCTAGGCAGAGACCAGCATTGAGATTCCAGACCCAAAATGTACTAATTTGTTATTTCTCCACAATAAAAATATAACGAACTATTAGGTAAACCACTATTTTTCATTAATCAATATTTAATTTTTTGCCTTAAATGGTTTCTGGTTTTCTGATCTGATTAATAGACCACTTATAGAACCTTATAATCATATATTATCACTAGGCAGAAGCTAGTTGTGTTTTAAGGCTAATAACTCCTACAATAACATTTGCTAACTGATCCCTATATACAGTAAATTCTATATCTAAGGACAAAAAGACAAGAGAAAATACTTATTTACTCTTGTGAAATGTGTTTTAAATAGATTACAAATACAAATTTCCTACGCATCATTTTTCTTCAATTAGTTTAAATGAATTATTTTTTAAAGGTTTACGGAAAAAAAAAAAATCACACAACTCACGTATTACAAGTATCATGTGATACTAAAACAAAAGCGATATCCCTAACAAATATTTCGTATTATTACATTTATATTCTACTTTCTTTTCATTTTGATTTTCAATGTACCTGTTGATTATCAGTAAATAAGTAAAGGATAATTAAAGACTAAAATAAATATTCAGCTTCTCTCCTTATATAATATACAGACAATGAGTATGACAATTAAATTATCCTCTCTTGGGCAAGAGTTGGGCAAGAGACCTGAGAGTTCTAAATCTCATGAGATCAGACTTAACTATCCAAAGTAACTCAATGAAACTACACATTTTTTAACCTTGTTAAACTTTTCATGATGAAGTTATATACACTGTGGTCAATTTGGTTGTAGAAGAAATATACATGTAAATAAAATAAAACTTATAAGGTAAAATGAGGCTTAGAAAAAACTTTGGCAGGTGAACTAATCTGACAAATCAGCTGCAGAGATCTCTTTACTAGAAGCCCCAAATGATAAAAGAAGTTTATTTGTGAATCTGCATATGTGCAATAGTAGTGATTAAATTCGATATTCAGAAGTTATGTGAACTCATCGTAAAATGTGCAAATTGACAACTTTATTACCAACTTAATAAATTAAACCAGGCTAATCCTAATACACAACAGCACTACAGTCAAAATCATACATAACAGTGAAAAGCAGTGTCCAATTTAAAGAATGTATCCAATTCACAGTTCAACAGTGTATCAGGTAAATCAAAACAAAGTCCAATAAAATGTCAGCAATGTCAACAATCTTCTTGGGCGGAGCCAGGTGACATCATTGGCGGAACTGGAAGTGCATTCCGGAGCTGACATTCTTAAATATACATTACCTGATGCTATGCTTGTTTTTTTTAATGCTTGTAAGTGTGTTTCTTTTTAGAATAAATGTAGGTGGTTTTGTCCATTACACTATGGTGGTTCTCTTGTTATCTTACTGTGTCAGGTGCTGCTCCAAAAATGAGAATATCATCAAAAAGTTAATTATTTCAGCAATTCAATTAAAAAAGTGAAACACATATATTTTATATAGATGTGTTACACACAGAGTGATATATTTCAAGCGTTTATTTTTTTACATTTTGATGATTATGGGTCACAGCTAGTGAAAAACCCAAATTCAGTGTCTCAGAAAATTTGAATATTACATAAGACCAATAAAAAACAAAGTATGTCAGTGTACAGTATAGTATGCACTTAATACTTGGTCTAGGCTCCTTTTGAATGAAGTACTGCATCAATGCAGCGTGGCATGGAGGTGATCAGCCTGTGGCACTGCTGCAGGGTTATGGGAGCCCAGGTTGCTTTGATATATATGGAAAATGTGCAGCACTAAAAACAAATAATGATCAATATCAAAAATAAATGTAGCACTGGCTCCTGACGAGCATGCGCTATATGTTTTGAAAATTAATATTCCTGAAACCACAGTTGGGATTTAGGGCTAGTTTTGCCAAATTATGGTTTCAGTACCAGTCTAGCTGGATTTCACTGAGTTCTCTTTGGCCGCAGGTGTCGCTGTCACTATTGGCAGGTGTGAGAACGCAGTTTAGCTGGGTGTATTGAATGCCATTTTTTCTCGGAACCCGCCCTGTGGGAGTGTTGTCCTGCAGTGCATTCTGGCAAGTGGTATTTAAGGTACTGACATCACGTGCTTCTGGGCTCCAGTTGAGAAGATCTTTCTGTCTGTTTGGTCCTGGTCCTCCTGACCAGCCCCCATGGCCCTCCTGGCCTGGGGTACGAGTCCATGCAATTCCGAGTCTTGGGGCTGGATGGCCCGAGACGAGGTAACTGCAGGGACAGGCCTGAGTGGATATCGAGGCCTGAGGATTCAAAGGTGGTCCGGAGCTGTCTCATCTAAGGAGAGGTCCAGCAACTGGAGAAGCATCCAGGGGAGGACTCTTCAGGAGAAGGCCATGCAAAAGGCTGGTTTCTCTGAAGAAGCCTGGAGGCTCAGTTGAAGGACACTTCATGGATCTACACTCATACAGTATCGCCGGACCGGCTGAGAGATACTGTTACTGTATGATAACTCTCTAAATTTGTCTATGTCCCTCAGTTACATCCAAGTCTGTGGCAGAGACTTTTCTCAAATATTCTACATCCAAGTCTGTGGCAGAGACTTTTCTCAAATATTCTACATCCAAGTCTGTGGCAGAGACTTTGCTTTACTTAACACCATACTGGCTGCTAGGCCTAGTGAGAGGAGGTCTATCCAGTGGTGATGAGAATCCAGCCGTGAAACGGTAATTCTCTGGATTTCTATTTTTGCAGTCCAAAAGTACCTGAACTTTCTTCCTAACCCTCTACCCACCATTAGGAGACTGTGTTAAATAAATAACCCAAAAAGAGGATCAGTGTCAGTTTCTGCATTTACCACAGGAAACCCTAGACAGAGACAAGGTAAAGAAGGTAACAGCAAGCCCAATAAAACCAGCAGCTCCTTCGGGGGTCAGTGCTACATAAAATTTCAGGTTGCTTTGATAGCAGCCTTCAGCTTGTCTGCAACTTTGGGTCTGGTGTCTCTCATCTTCCTCTTGACAATACTCCACAGATTCTCTATGGGGTTTAGGTCAGGCAAGTTTGCTGGCCAATCAAGCACAGTGTTACCATGATCATTCAATCAGGTATTGGTACTTTTGGCAGTGTGGGCAGGTGCCAAGTACTGCTGGAAAATTAAATCAGCCTCTCCATTAAGCTGGTTAGCAGGGGAATGCATGAAGTGCTCTAGAAGTTCCTGGTAGAGGTCTGCACTGTCTTTGGACTTGATAAAACACAGTGGACCAACACCAGCAGATGAGATGGCTCCCCAAATCATTACAGACTGTGGAAAATTTTGCATTTCATTTGGAAACCAAGGTCCCAGAGTCTGGAGGAAGAGTGGAGAGGCACATAGTCCAAGTTGCATGAGGTCCAGTGTGAATTTTCCACAGTCAGTGATGATTTGGGGAACCATGTCATCTGCTGGTGTTGATCCACTGTGTTTTATCAAGTCCAAAGTCAGCACAGCCCTCTACCAGGAAATTCTAGAGCATTTCATGCTTCCCTCTGCTGACCATCTTTATGGATCATTTTCTAGCAGGACTTGGCAGTTGGCACCTGTCCACACTGCCAAAAAGTACCAATACCTTGCTGAATGATCTTGGTATCACTGTGCTTGATTGGCCAGCAAACTCGTCTGACCTAATGTCACGAATGTCACGTCTACCCCAATGCACATGGTCAGACACTATAGCTAGCTACTGTGTGCTTCACCTATAGCAACTGCTTTGCCCTTATTGTAAACAAGCCTACCGGTACTTGGTTGCCCCCAGGACTTATACACAATGCTATAGTGCCTGGCCGCCATGCCAGGGCAGATGCGAACAGAGCAAACAGACAGACTACTTCCAATTAGCAGACAGATAACTGGGTTCTATAACAGTCCAGGTAAAAGGCAGGCTGAGTTCAGGGAATAGTCCAATATCCAATCCAATACCAGTCCAGGCAAAAGGCAAGCAGAGTTCAAGGAAAAGTCTTATATTCAATCCAGGTCATACACAGGGAAATCCAGACTAGCAAAGCAGGACAGACAAATGGGAGGCTTAAACAGGAACAATGCAGATATACCGTTTCTATCACAATCAGGAATAGAGTGTTCGGTTTTCGTATAACAGGTGACTGACCATATCAATCACCTTGCAGGTGAACACAGACAGGGATAATGCAACAGCCAACACCCGGATGCTGGAATGAGGAGCAGGAGCACAAAAGTAATCCTGACACCTGAACCCCATAGAGAATCTGTGGGGTACTTCGAGAGGAAGATGAGAAATACCAGACCCAATAATGGAGATGAGCTGAAGGCCGCAAAGCAACTTGGGTTTCCATAGCACCTCAGCAGTGCCACAGGCTGATCAGCTCCATGCCATGCCGCATTGATGCAGTAATTCACACAAAAGGAGCCCCGACCAAGTACTATAATTGGACAAACTTTTCAGTAAACCAACATTTCTGCATTAAAGATCCTTTTTTTATTGGTCTTATGTAATCTAGTTTTCTGAGATATTTGAATTTTGGGTTTTTACTAGCTGTAAGTCATAATCATCAAAATTAAAAAAAAAATGTTTGGAATATATCACTCTGTGTGTAATGCATCTATATAAAATATATGAGTTTCACTTTTTGAATTGAATTACTGAAATAAATTAACTTATTCATGATATGCACATTTTTTTTTACATAGTAAATTCTGGAGAGAGAGAGACTGGAAATTGCTGCATTAAATCTAACATTAAGCGCTATATGACCTGAATTGATTTTTGGGTCATATAGAGCAGGTAAACGTACTGTGAGCACAGAGGTGTAACATTCACACAGCTGGTGGTGTTTATTCAAAACTTTTACATTTGGCACAAGTTTATATGCTTTGTGGAGTTTTCTTAATATATGGATGTTGAAGCACCTTTATTTACTAGTAAGAACTTGGAGTTTAGATAGACTGAGCACATTTTTTAAGCTTATATTGTTCATAACTCACACATTTATATGTATGTATTTATTTATGATTACTCATTTACTGGTGTTATATGCAAGTTGTATGTAAAACAGAGGAACTTTATTGATATTTTTGCTTCATGGTATTAGGTATTTTTATACCCCTGGAAACCTGTCCCATGTCTTTCTTCTCCTCACTGCTGACACCACAATACCCCTCCTCCAATGGCTGGTGCTGCGCCACAAGAATGGAGTCTGGCTAAAGCAGGAAGTCCTCCTCTTCCTCCTGCTGCTGTGATTCAAGTGCCCACTCTATTACACTACATATTGTTTGCTCAAACAGGAACAGAAGGGGGATTGTGTCACTGATGCCCACCTCGCCATGGCTCACCATTCTTTTTGTCTCTTTATCTTATTTCAACAATGTCATAAGAAGCAACCCGGATTCCCAAAACCAGTATTATTCAAATACTAATTTACAACCCACTGATACAATTAAAGCCAATGCAGCAAAGCCAAGGTTGAGTTCCAGGTGATGGGTATATCACATTTTAAATGGTTGGCAGGCAGCTTTTGTTGCCACAGAATTTCAGCTATCTGAGGAGTTGCTGGGTATAACTGCCTGAAAACACTCTTCTAGCCTACCACAGAACATCCTAGAAGCCAAGGTACCTAACTAAAAACCTCTGCCCCACCAGGTTGAGGATGTGTGCCAGGCAAGGCACATGTGTGAATTTTCCCTGTTAAAATAAGGGCGGACAGCAGGTTCTTGCCTTTGTCACAAACAACCTTTAAAGGGGTTGTAAAGGTTCGTTTTTTATTTTCTACATAGGTTCCTCTAAGCTAGTGCATTGTTGGTTCACTTACCTTTTCCTTCGATTTCCCTTCTAAATGTTTTTTTTCTTTGTCTGAATATCTCACTTCCTGTTTCTCCTCAGTAAACTTCTCACCATCATCCGAGCTGGTGGTTAGTCAGCCAGAACAGCTTACTGAACAGCTTACTGAGGAGGAACAAGTTAGAAATTCAGACAAAGAAAACAAAGAAAAAAAACATTTATAAGGGAAATCGAAGGAAAAGGTAAGTGAACCAACAATGCACTAGCTTATAGGAACCTATTTAGAAAATAAAAAACGAACCTTTACAACCCCTTTAATATCACAAGATGGAATGGGGTCAGCTATCTCTCAGCCTGCCCTTGAAGAGTTGATAGAATCATGGCTCCAGTGTGGATTCTGTCCCCAGGCATACCAGCTGCAACACAGCCTGGCAGCACTTTGTATGAGCTGTTGCATACCCTCTTAGTCACTTGGGAGGGACTGGTGAGAATGGTTGCTCTGAGGATTCACCGAATGAGGCTACCGAGGAGTCAGAAGTAGAGGTGATTGAGCATTCCCCACCACCAAGGTGCATGGACACCAGCTGATGTGCTTCATCCTGCCACATTCCTGGCTGTCATCAAATTGACCCAGAAGGCTGTGAAGGAGATACAACATTCCTGCTTATGCCTGCTAGACCCTTTATCAGTGGTTATGTGGGCCCTGACAATGGTGAAAAGGAGGAGGACTGCAGGCTTTTATCTGCTGACTGGTATCATTTATCTGCTGCTACCATTGAGCTTTGTGGTGAGCATTGATGTGTTGCCTCATGAATGTGATATGCTTCAGGCATAGGGATATCAGTGGCCTGCACCCATGGAGCATTGCTATCCAGTGGAATAAGGTGGCTACTTCCTCCACTCCTCGGCAAGTCCCTTGGCTGACATCATGTCTCATTGATGTTCCTCTCCCCAATTTTACTCCTCTACATTCCCTGTAACCAGATATGGTCCACCACCTCATTATTTCATTATCCCCATGCTGATGGTGTACTTAAATAATTCAGCTGACTCTTTAAAGCCATTTTTTTTGGACTGTGGTGGGATTAGATGTTGAAGAGGAGGAATACAACAAGGTGCATTTGCAGGTGCTGTGTCTGGGAGAAGGAGGAGGGGGATGATAAGGGTTGGTTATCATCTCCACTAGCTCTCTATGTCCTTTAGTTTTAAAGTAATTGTAAATGTTGTGTTTAAAAAAAAAAAAAAAAAATATATATATATATATATATATTTGCCACATTTCAGGCTTCAAACATAAAGATATAAAATTTAAATTTTTTGTGAAGAATCACCAACAAGTGGGACACAATTGTGAAGTGGAACGAAATCGATTGGATATTTTAAACTTTTTTTAACTAATAAAAAAATGAAAAGTGGGGCGTGCAAAATTATTCGGCCCCCTTGCGTTAATACTTTGTAGAGCCACCTTTTGCTGCGATTACAGCTGCAAGTCGCTTGGGGTATGTCCCTATCAGTTTTGCACATCGAGAGACTGAAATTCTTGCCCATTCTTCCTTGCAAAACAGCTCGAGCTCAGTGAGGTTGGATGGAGAGCATTTGTGAACAGCAGTTTTCAGCTCTTTGCACAGATTCTCGATTGGATTCAGGTCTGGGCTTTGACTTGGCCATTCTAACACCTGGATACGTTTATTTGTGAACCATTCCTTTGTAGATTTTGCTGTATGTTTGGGATCATTGTCTTGTTGGAAGATAAATCTCCGTCCCAGTTTCAGGTCTTTTGCAGACTCCAACAGGTTTTCATCCAGAATGGTCCTGTATTTGGCTCCATCCATCTTCCCCTCAATTTTAACCATCTTCCCTGTCCCTGCTGAAGAAAAGCAGGCCCAAACCATGATGCTGCCACCACCATGTTTGACAGTGGGGATGGTGTGTTGAGGGTGATGAGCTGTGTTGCTTTTAAGCCAAACATATCATAACATTGTGGGCAAAAAGTTCGATTTTGGTCTCATCTGAACAGAGCACCTTCTTCCACATGTTTGGTGTGTCTCCCAGGTGGCTTGTGGCAAACTTTAGATGAGACTTTTTATGGATATCTTTGAGAAATGGCTTTCTTCTTGCCACTCTTCCATAAAGGCCAGATTTGTCCAGTGTACGACTGATTGTTGTCCTATGGACAGACTCTCCCACCTCAGCTTTAGTTCTCTGCAGTTCGTCCAGAGTGATCATGGGCCTCTTGGCTGCATCTCTGATCAGTCTTCTCCTTGTCTGAGCTGAAAGTTTCGAGGGACAGCCAGGTCTTGGTAGATTTGCAGTGGTCTGATACTCCTTCCATTTCAAAATGATTGCTTGCACAGTGCTCCTTGGGATGTTTAAAGCTTGGGAAATCATTTTGTATCCAAATCCGGCTTTAAACTTCTCCACAACAGTATTACGGACCTGCCTGGTGTGTTCCTTGGTCTTCATGATGCTCTCTGCGCTTTCAACAGAACCCTGAGACTATCACAGAGCAGGTGCATTTATACAGAGACTTGATTACACACAGGTGGATTCTATTTATCACCATCAGTCATTTAGGACAACATTGGATCATTCAGAGATCCTCGCTGAACTTCTGGAGTGAGTAATAGATTTCGTTTCACTTCACAATTGTGTCCCACTTGTTGGTGATTCTTCACAAAAAATTTAAATTTTAAATCTTTATGTTTGAAGCCTGAAATGTGGCAAAAGGTTGAAAAGTTCAAGGGGGCCGAATACTTTCGCAAGGCACTGTATATATATATATATATATATATATATATATATATATATATATATATATATATATATATATATATATAAATATAAAAGGTTAATACTTACCTGCTCTGTGCAATGGATTTTCACAGTTCGGCCCCCCGAACCTCCTCTTCTCGAGTCCCCTGCTGGCGCTCCTGGATCCTCGCCACCAGCAAATGTGTGGGATCTGAGGGGATGTGGCCTGGTATGGTTCAGGAGGGGGGCCTTGTATCCCTTGTAATAGGAATATGGCATGAAAGGTCCTCTTTACAGTGAGATATGGGGTCAATAAGACCCCACATCTCACCTCTAGGCTGGGAAGCCTGAAATAAAAAATAAAAAATGTCAGAGTATTGTCAGGGTATTGCAGAGTATTGGGTATTGCAGAGTATTGCAGGGTATTGCAGAGTATTGCAGGGTATTGCAGAGTATTGCAGGGTATTGCAGAGTATTGGCAGGGTATTGTAGAGTATTGGCAGAGTATTGCAGGGTATTGCAGGGTATTGCAGAGTATTGGCAGGGTATTGTAGAGTATTGCAGTGTATTGCAGGGTATTGCAGAGTATTGGCAGGGTATTGCAGAGTATTGGCAGGGTATTGCAGAGTATTGCAGGGTATTGCAGGGTATTGCAGAGTATTGGCAGGGTATTGCATGGTATTGCAGAGTATTGCAGGGTATTTCAGAGTATTGGCAGGGTATTGCAGAGTATTGGCAGGGTATTGGGTATTGCAGAGTATTGGCAGGGTATTGCAGAGTATTGCAGGGTATTGGCAGGGTATTGCAGTGTATTGGGTATTGCAGAATATTTCAGGGTATTGGGTATTGCAGAGTATTGGCAGGGTATTGGGTATTGCAGAGTATTGGCAGGGTATTGCAGAGTATTGGCAGGGAATTGAGGGGTTCATTTTTGGTTAGCAGTGATGCGGGCACTGCAGATCCAGCCCACAGCGCTGCTGACACTGATCGGTACAGAGAGGGGAGGGAGGAGCTGGCATCATAACATGATGCCGGTTTGTTTACAAGTGATCGTTCCGTCATTTACCATGATCCATGATGATCCATGATCCATGATGCGCCGGGTCCTGTGGACCCGGTGGTCACGGAAGCTCTCAAGTGCGCGCCCCCAGGGGGTGCGTGAGAGCGGAATTCTGGGAGGACATCATATGACGGCCTCTCAGAGTTAAACAACCGCCCTGTAGCCATCATTCGGCTATGGGCCGGTTGTTAAGGGGTTAATATCCATACCAGACCTGAAGGGCCTGGTAAGGCATTTAAGGGGACCCCCATGCATTTTTAAAAAAAACTTTGGTTCGGGGGTTTCCATGTGGGGAAATCCCATGCTGTTTTTATCAAAATATGGGTCCCCAGGCATACAGCTCACAAAGAGCACCGTTCCCCCAAATGTGGGGGCCCATAATCACAAGGCAAGAGGCTCGCATTCAGTCCCCTCCAAGAGCCTCAGTCCCAGCTAGGTTTGTCACAGTCCACTTGCCAGGTCACTTGCCACGTCACCTGCCACGTCACCTGCCAGGTCACTTGCCACGTCACCTGCCGCATCACTTGCCACGTCATCTGCCACAAGTTGTAGATTGTCCACTTGCCACATCACTTGCCACATCACCTGCCACAAGTTGTGGATTGTCCACTTGCCACGTCACTTGCCACGTTGCCTGCCACAAGTTGTGGATTGTCCACTTGCCACGTCACTTGCCACATCACTTGCCACGTCACCTGCCACAAGTTGTGGATTGTCCACTTGCCACGTCACTTGCCACGTCACCTGCCACAAGTTGTGGATTGCCCACTTGCTACGTCACTTGCCACATCACCTGCCACAAGTTGTGGATTGTCCACTTGCCACGTCACTTGCCACGTAGCCTGCCACAAGTTGTGGATTTTCCACTTGTCACGTCACCTGCCACGTCACCTGTCACAAATTGTGGATTGTCAACTTGCCATGTCACTTGCCACTTCACCTGCCACGTCACTTGCCACAAGTTGTGGATTGTCCAGTTGCCACGTCACTTGCCACCTGCCATGTCACTTGCCACAAGTTGTGGATTGTCCACTTGCCCCATCACTTGCCATGTCACATCACCTGCCACAAGTTGTGGATTGTCCACTTTCCACGTCACTTGCCACTTCACCTGCCACGTCACCTGCCACAAGTTGTGGATTGTCCACTTGCCACGTCACCTGCCACATCACCTGCCACAAGTTGTGGATTGTCCACTTGCCACGTAACTTGCCACATCACCTGCCATGTCACCGGCCACGTCACTTGCCACAAGTTGTGGATTGTCCACTTGCCACATCACTTGCCATGTCACATCACCTGCCACAAGTTGTGGATTGTCCACTTGCCACGTCACTTGCCACTTCACCTGCCACGTCACTTGCCACAAGTTGTGGATTGTCCACTTGCCACGTCACCTGCCACAAGTTGTGGATTGTCCACTTGCCACGTAACTTGCCACATCACCTGCCATGTCACCGGCTACGTCACTTGCCACAAGTTGTGGATTGTCCACTTGTCACGTCACATGCCACGTCACCTGCCAGATCACTTGACACATCACCTGCTAGGTCACTTGCCACGTCACCTGCCACATCACCTGCCACAAGTTGTGGATTGTCCACTTGCCACGCCACTTGCCACGTCACCTGCCACGTCACTTGCCACAAGTTGTGGATTGTCCACTTGCCACGCTAGTTGCCATGTCACCTGCCATGTCACTTGCCACGTCACCTGCCACAAGTTGTGGATTGTCCACTTGCCACGTCACTTGCCACGTCACCTGACACGTCACTTGCCATAAGTTGTGGATTGTCCACTTGCCACGTCACTTGCCACGTCACCTGCCACGTCACCTGCCACAAGTTGTGGATTGTCCACTTGCCACGTTACTTGCCACGTCACCTGCCAGGTCTCTTGCCACATCACCTGCCACAAGTTGTGGATTGTCCACTTGCCACGTCACTTGCCACGTCACCTGCCACAAGTTGTGGATTATCCACTTGTCACGTCACCTGTCAGGTCACTTGCCACATCCATTGCCACAAGTTGTGGATTGTCCACTTGCCATGTCACTTGCCACTTCACCTGCCACGTCACTTGCTACAAGTTGTGGATTGTCCACTTTCCATGTCACTTGCCATGTCACCTGCCACATCACCTGCCACAAGTTGTGGATTGTCCACTTGCCACATCACCTGCCACGTCACTTGCCACAAGTTGTGGATTGTCCACTTGCTACGTCACCTGCCATGTCACCTGCCACAGGTTGTGGATTGTCCACTTGCCACGTCACTTGCCATGTCACCTGCCAGGTCACTTGCCACGTCACCTGCCATGTCACCTGCTACAAGTTGTGGATTGTCCACTTGCCACGTCACTGGCCACGTCACCTGCCACATCACCTGCCACAAGTTGTGGATTGTCCACTTGCCACATCACCTGCCAGGTCACTTGCCACGTCACCTGCCACAAGTTGTGGATTGTCCACTTGCCATGTCACTTGCCACTTCACCTGCCACGTCACTTGCCACAAGTTGTGGATTGTCCACTTGCCACATCACTTGCCACCTGCCATGTCCCTTGCCACAAGTTGTGGATTATCCACTTGCAATTGCTTAAAATATTTATTTTTTATGGTTTTTCATCATTTGCAATAGTTTTTGAGATTTTTAATGTAAAAAAAGGTCACCTTTAAAAACGCTTATAAACGAAAACACGGTAAAACGCGGTAGCTGCGTTTTGCCGTGTTTTGCGTCTGAAACGTGGAAACGTTTGCGTCTGAACCCATTTTTTTGTTTCTGGAAAAACGAGGTTAAACGCAACTGCCTAAAAACTGCAAAAAACTAGTCTGTGTACATGGACATATAGGATAACATTGAATGAGTTCAGGGGCAGTTGAAAAAAGTGTCCAACAGCCTCTGAACACACGTTTAACAGCATCTCGTGTGCATGAAGCCTAACACTGGGAAACACTTTTTGAAAAATAAACATTTGCATTTTATATACCTATAACTCTATATATCTGACCAAAATGAGGGACAAATGAGGAGGAAAGAGAAATCAGGGACAGTTGGGAGCTATGTACACAAACAGATTGAGCTGGATGGACCGGTGTCTTTATTTAACTATGTAACTATGTAACAGAACTGTTATGGGCCGGGGTGATCACAATAGTGCTAACTTATCCTGCAAGCGCTTTCCACCCTTTGTTAGGCTTTTATTTGTTGCTAATTAGCATTTCAACCTGGCACCCTTGGCTATCTCTTGATCAGCAATTTATGCTCTTGGTCTTTGTGTACCCTCTGTGGCCGCATGACACCCCTTGAGTCATATGCATCGCCCCTCTTTAGGCCCCCATCTAGAGGCTTTGGGAGTTAATATCTGGTGAATATCTAAAAAAAATCCCCCGAGAAAGCCTCTAGTGGCGAAACATGTTGGGATAGATACTCCATCGTCACCACTTCTGTGAAAGAAAAAATAAATTAACACTTCAGTGTGACACAACCAAAAGACAAGTTGCTTTTCTACTTTTCTATTATTTAAAAGTTTTTAACTTTGTATAAATAAAGATGTATTTTTTTTTAGATTTGTTTGTCTCTTTAAGTCTTTGGCACCTCTAAAATCCCCCAAAAACTTTTGTGTACATACTATATACTGTGGGATGTTGGTGCCTTTTGATTTTTATGGCTAAATCCGCACCACAACCCATATCAGTGTTACAATAGCGAATATTAATTTGCTGATATAACACACCTGGGTGGGCTCTGTTTGCATTCTCTGCACCCCGAGCCCACCCTATTTTGAAGCCTATTAGAGCCTCTGGCTCTAACAAGGTATTTAAAAAAAAAAACACCCACTCCCCATTGGAAACCATGCATCCTGCAAGGGGGAGGACACATGGATGGGGGGAGGCATTGATAATGGATGGGCTGCCCCTGATATAAAGCAAAACAATATCCTTGTGCAAATGTCAAAATAAATCAGGTAGTCCTCTTTTCACACAATACATTAATATAAGTCATGTAGTCCTATTTCCACACAATAATAAAATTCTGTTCTTCCACACAGATTCTGAATAGTTCATATGCAATAATCCACCCTTAAGTGCCAATCTTCCTTTTTTCTTTTTTCATGCACGGTGACTCCCACCACCATTCACCACTGTGCTCACCTCCAGTTGTGACCTGTTAATACCAGGTTCAAACACGCTTTCCCCTGCTGGGGGGCACAATCAGGCTTTTCTCCAATATTCCTCCTTGCTTTCGCTATTGATCTCTGCAATCGTACATTTCTCAAAATGATGCATGTGTGGTCCTTTAAATTTGCAAATATTTCTCTGTAGGTAAACTGCTCCCATGGATTACCAAAGCTCCCTCCGATTGACTTTTTCTACCCTGTTTTGTCTCTTCTTGATTGTAGAGATCACCACTGACAACAACATCTAGCAAACCGAATTCTTAGGAAAGAGCTCACATGTTGGTGGCACTGTGGCTCCCAGATCCAAAGGCTACAGTTCCAGCATCCACCAGTGGGTGTCTCCCAGCAGCCAGAAGGTCATATCACTAGTCATCACCTGATGATCATTGCAGGAAGTATATTTAAAGAGGAAGTAAACCCTTCCAAACAACTTGGACCTATAGGTAAGCCTAGATTAAGGCTTACCTGTAGGTCCAAGCAATATCTCCTAAACCTATATGGTTTAGGAGATATTTGCCCGAAAATGGGCACCGCTGTCTACGGCGCATGCGCCGTAGACAGCGGCGCGCATGCGCACTAAATGCGGCAAATCCAAGAATGGATTTGCCAAATTTGTCGACTCCCGTGCGCATGCGCGGGAGTGACGTCATCGCGGCTTCGCCGTATGACAGCGGCGGAGCTGCGAGGCGCGACTCCCGTGCGCATGCGCGGGAGTGACGTCATCGCGATTGCGCCGCTGTGATTCGTCGGAGCTGCGAGACGCCACAAGCAACATGGATGCGGCGGACTACAGGGGACAGCGGCGACTTCGCTGGCTCCTGTGTCAGGTAAGTGACACATAATGAGCTACTATGCGATGCATAGTAGTCCATTATGCTTTACCTTTGCAGGGAAAAAAAGAGGAAGTAAACCCATCAGGGTTTACTTCCTCTTTAAGCCCTGTCTGTCCTGCTCTGGTTGCCTTGTTTTTTTGGTCTCCATGTGCCCCTGACCTGTGTTCCTGTGATCCTGCATCCTATTTCCTGGACCAGTACCCCTGCCCTGCAGCCTAATCCCTTCCCATCTGCTCTCTCTGTCTCCTGTTACCCTTCCCTTGTCCTGTCTGGCTCCCAGCTCCCTCTGCTTAATCTCCTGTGTATAACCCTGGCTCTGCTACGATTACGATTTTGCATTCCATACTTGCTGTATATACTTAATTTAGGAAGTTGTTCATCGTATGTCACTATCTGTTTGGCTATCTGGTTTGTTTTACAGAGTTTGGTATGTTGGAGGTGCACTAACACTTATGTTATTCACTTATCTTTTAAATAAATTATGTTATTACTTTACATTGTACTTGTGCCTGGTATTCTCTGTGGCAGTCCACACATTTCTGGTCACACCAGTCCTGACATGAATGCAGCTTTAGATTGGAGATCCTTTGCATGTAATCAGGCACAGTGACGCTATACAGCAAGGGGCATGCAATCAGGTCCAGAGCTCCTATACTGCCAGGGGCATGTGATCAGGTCCAGTGGCTCTTATTCAGGCATGTTACATGCAATCATGTCCAGGTGCAGGAAGGTGCAGGCAATCAGGTCCAGTGTAGGTATGCAATCAGCACCAGATGAACAATGTTTCCAGCTCAGCTCCTCTCTGACTGCATCCCTCTGTACTCAGCCTTCGCCGATTTCTCTGCACTGATCCCTGTGCCAGCCTGCATTGTTCATCTGGTGCTGCCTTATTGCATACCTACACTGGACCTGATCACCTGGACCTGATTGCATGTAACTTACCTGCATAGGAGCCACTGGACCTGATTGCATGCTCCTAGCAGTATAGGAGCTCTGGACCTGATTGCATGCTCCTAGCAGTATAGGAGCTCTGGATCTGATTGCATGCCCCTGGCTGTATAGGATCGCTGTTGCCAAAGTGTAATGCACAATTGATTATCATTAACAGTTAACTTTTTCCATTAAGCCACTAGATTTCATTGAAAAGCCAGCAACTCTTATTGCTGTACAGATTTATTATGTAATGTAATCATTTAGAGATCAAGGGCAATCTATCTTGTCACATCTTAAAGATTTTTTTTAACATATTTCTTTGATGATTTAGTGTCTTTCTCAGGGCCAACTTCACGTCTTTATTCTTTAAACTGTAAATCAAAGGGTTTAGCATTGGAACAGTAGCTGTGTTGAAAAGTGAAAACATTTTATTGGAGTCCATATTGCCTTGCCATGTGGGTTTTAAGTACTGACAGCCCAAAGTGATGTACAGAAGAGACACAACTGTGAGGTGTGAAGAACATGTATAGAAGGCTTTATGCCTACTAGTGCTGTAAGGGATTTTTACTATGGAGAGAATAATAAAGACATAAGAGAAGAAAGTCAAAAGAAAGGGAAAAATAGAGAGGAAGAGTCCATTGATTAAAATGTAGAGTTCTAGCGATGATGTGTCATTGCAGGAAAGTTTTATTAAGGGCACAATGTCACAGAAGAAGTGGTTGATTTCATTGGATTTATAAAAAGTAAATCTTGATAAGTAGATGAGTATAGGAATAATCTGAGAAAAGCCAAGAACCCAGCACACGAAGGCCAAGATGAAGCACACCTTACAACTCATGACCATGTTATAGTGTAGAGGTTTGCAGATGGCCACATAACGGTCATAACTCATAGCTGTCAGGACAAACAAACTGTCACAGGAAAATGATGAAAAAATAAACATTTGGATCATACAAATAGTAAAAGATACAATTCTATTATGAGAAACAAAAATAAAAAGTATCTTATGAAGTGTGATAGTGGTTGAAGACATGTCTAGGATAGACAAGTTTCCCAGGAAGAAGTACATAGGAGTGTGCAGATGGCTTTCTAGACAGATCAGTAGAAGAATGGTCAAGTTACCTATAAGTGTGATAAGGTACATTGTTAACACCAAGAGGAAAATCGGGACTTGTAACTCAGGAACATCAGTAATACCTTTTATGATGAAGTATTTTAGTGTTGTGTAGTTTGTAGGACACATTGATTTTGCCACGTCCCTGGTTAAATATAAACAGCTAATCAATTTTCAGTTTTATTCAAACAAATATTAGTACACAGAATTTTTAAACTAGCATGATTCACAAGTATTGTATTTAGAACATTTCACATTTAGAACTATAGTAAAACCTTGGATTGCGAGCATAACTTGTTCCGGAAACATGCTTGTAACCAAAAGCACTTGTATATCAAAGCAAATTTCCCCATAAGAAATAATGGAAACTCAGATGATTCGTTCCGCAACCATTTATTCATGGGTCTTTCAGTTTATAGTCCATATAAAAAGATTATAGCAGGTTATGTAACCATAAAATGTCCATTTACAAATGGCAGCCTGCATATAGGGGATTAGAAGCAAAATCCAGAAGGAGCTGCGGAGTATAAAAGAGAACAGAGGCACCTCTAAGTGTAGCAATATGGTTACATTTAATGAAGATATAGCATTTAGAAACTCACATGGTTGATGATTAAAAGAGGAACATCTAAGTATGCGGGCATCTGGGGTAAAGCTGTCCACATAGACCATCCCCTGCACCACTGGCTCTCACTGCTATCAGTCTGCAAGGATGACTACCCTGCAGTAGAGCAATCTGAAAGCAAGGCTTGAACCGCTCATGGAGTGCAGCATGGAAGGGATGACGTTGATGGCAGTGGGGAGCACGGTCTGGACAGCTTTACCCCGGATGTCTGCATACTTGGACGTGCCTGTTTTAATCATCAACCATGTGAGTTGCTAAATGTTGTACCTTCATTAAATGTAACCATATTGCTACACTTAGAGGCACCTCTCGTCTTTTTTATACTCAGTTGTGACATGACACTACTTGTATATCAAGACATCGCTTTTATATCTTTGAATGGAAGATCCCTTAAGGGTTTTTTTTAGTAGCAAGATGGTATTCAAGGCAAGTAACAATCATTTCTTTAATAGTAATTCTTTATTTAATTGTAGTATCAAAAAGGGGATATGAAACATGAATGCATGGGAGTCATAAAAAGCAATTCTGGTCTTAACATAAAAAAAATCTTGTCAACATGGGAAAACCGCGCATAAACTCATTTAGTATATAGAAACAATAAACTTTTGAGCTTTACATGATATCCCTATGCGTTTCGACCTATATAAGTAACGGTCTTCTTCAGGGGTGTTAATTCTATATGAGAAAAAGAAAGTTTAAGTTATATTGTCTATAACTGTGGGGTGTCACAGACAGATCATTTCTGGCCTATTGATTACCATGCTATGAATAATGATGTCAGAATTAACTTGAATTGTTTTATCATTGCTTAGCCAATCAGCGCATATACATACACCAATTTAGTCAAACAATAACATATTTAAGTATATTGGAATTGTCATCTTTATTATTTATACGCAATCCAATGTGATTTTTAGCCACATGTTGTGCATATGCATCCTCATAATTTGTTTGTTATATATAAACAAAGAAATTGAATATAGCAAGGTAATATAAGTGGGTTGATGATTGTGGGGACTGTGATGGATGAGAAAGAGAAAAATATATATGTGTATATATATATCATAATGGAATGGCGTTAAATGAATGTGTGTGTGAAAAATGGGATATTGAGAATAAATGTGAGAAGAAAAAAAAAGAGAAAAAAAAAGTGCAACAGAACTGCAACAAAAGTGAAATTGTGTGCAAAGGATTATTTAGGAAATTGTGTGAATGATTTATGTTTAGAGCCATATAAGTGGTAAATTAATGAAGTGGTTAGTGATGAATGTGTGATGAATGTGTAAGGGAGCAATGCAAAGATGTTTAAGTCCAACAACCAAATACTAATTGTTTTACCTTCAATCATTAGAAAAAGTGATTGGGCTCCAAATTGGATGATGTTATATAGTATTGCGGCCATTAGAGCCTTACATCAACTTCTGTGGCTTAAAACTAGAGGTGAACATATATAAATGTTCTAATTAGTCTATGTTTGGGTTATAATCTAGAAACCAGCAAGCAAGCCTACAAGAAACGATCTGTCTGTGCAACTTACCTTGAACAAGAGTGTGTCAGTGTATCCACAAGTTTCACAGCCATCCAGGGATCTCTAAGGGATCAACTGGAGGCTGGGTGATATATATATATTCACTTACTAGTGATATAAATGGCATCAGCTGCCATGGCACTCCTCTCCTCCCTTTTAACCCCCCTGTGTTCCGGTGGTCGTGTTGGCCACTATGGTGTGACTCCCTCGGCATCCCGGAGGGTATTGGAGACCCCGGCGTCCATCATCATTGCTGTGGCAACAGTGGGATGCTCTGACTTGGAGTGCACCCACAAATGGCATAGCAGTCGCACAATGTGTTGATGTCACGCGCAATGGCATCGCGGTTGCACAACGTGATGATGTCACGTGCAATGGCATCGCGAGAGTGATCACTGGACACCGCCGGCACATTGAGGCTCCATCTAGCTGTGCACAATGGTAATGCACAGCTTGGAGCTTTACAGAGGGGAACTGCTGAAAAGCTGTATTCCCCCGTGTATCAGGAAGAAGGGGAAGCAAGGAGCACCCAACCCCAGGGGAGGACGGGGAAAAGGGGGAACCGGTGACCACCAAAGGGTGGAAGGCAAGAAGAGGAAAACAGCAATTAAAATTACATGAACTTAAAAAGACTCCATATATCCTAATGTAAATTCCTACTTAAAAAAACTGAATAGTTAATAAGAATATATTGATATATTATTAATATTAGAATCACCCATTAGATGGTAAATTGTTGTGTATGAATCACGAAAGGTTCCAATGATTTCCTACAAAATGTTCTACTAAAAACTAATGCAGCATGTCTGTCTAAGTGTAAGTATCTATTTCTGATCTCCATGCTGTACACATTTAGAGATCCTACACCAAAACTCTTGCTTAGTTTTTTTTTTCTTAGGCCCTGCACTGGCAGGACATTAGATAGACAATTCTTCGTGTTCCACAATTGGCAAAATGCTTTGGAATAAACATCTCGCCATTTGTAAGTAAAAAAGTTTTTTCTCTCCTGATGAGATAGCAATGTGTGCAGTGTCTGCAAGGGAAGGATCCGTATATTGGACAATGTTTTTTTGCAAGTGATTTGCCTAGGAATTCACTTTGCACCAATTTGTCTTTTATAGAAGGGGCTCGTCTATATGTGATCAGGGGTTTCTTAGAAACAAGTTGCTCAATATTTTGGTCGTCTCTAAGGATAGACCAATGTTTCTCTAGAATTTTTTTCATTTCCAAATGTTGGTTAGAGAAACGCATTATTATCCTTGTGGATTCAAAATTTGAGTTGCGTACAGATCTTGTTTTGTACAAGAGCTGGGACAGAGACTGCCAAATTGTTCTATTATAAGCCTTTCTTTCTTTGCATTTAGAGATACTGGCCATAGGGAATTGAGCTTTTAATGGAATGGGGTGAAAACTTTCAGCATTAAGTATTGTGTTGCCTGCTGTGTCTTTGCGGAATAGAGTGCTGTGTAGTTTACACTCCAAATCACAGTTCACCTGGATATCCCAAAAAGTTATTATTTTCTTGTCATGTGTCTTAGTAAACTTCAAATTGAAAACATTATGATTGATTTTGTGAAAAATCTCCCTGAGAGATTGCTCGGGCCCTTCCCAAATGACCAAGATGTCGTCGATGTACCTAAGACACATTTTTATGTGGCCCAGGTACTCAATGAGGTCCTCACCAGAGAAGAGGTATTGTTCCCACTCCCCCAGGTACAAATTGGCGTAGGATGGGGCACAACAAGTCTCCATCACTATGCCTTGTACCTGGAGGAAGTGGGAACCATCAAACATAAAGTAGTTATGATTGAGAATGTAGTCTAATCCTTTTATGATAAACTCATTCAGCACCTGATCATATCTTGAGCCTTGTTGCAGAATTTTACGTATGGTTTCCAACCCTCGGGAATGGCAGATTGAGCTATAAAGGGCTTCAACGTCAATCGTGATGAGAACTATATCAAGTCAAAATTTATCAAAAAATTTAGCTTGTCTTTAAAAACGCTCTCAAACCAAATTACTCTTAAACCAAGGTCTTATAAAATTGTCAAAACCACACAGCTTGGTATAGGAGATATTTATGATTGTGTGTGGTAGAGTTAATGGTTTACATAGTTACATAGTCAGGATGAAAAAAGACACAAGTCCATCTAGTTCAAGCAAAAAAATATAAACATACAGTCCCATATACATAATCCTATACCCATAGTTGATCCAGAGGAAGGCGAAAAACCCCAGTAAAGCACACTCCAATTTGATACAGCAGGGGAAAAAATTTCTTCCTGATCCCCCGAGAGGCAATTGGATATTATTATGTGTATCCAGGAAAGAATCCAGGCCTTTTTTAAAGCAATCTACTGAGCTGGCCAGAACCACATCTGGAGGAAGTCTATTTCACATTTTCACAGCCCTTACTGTGAAGAAATGTTTCCGTATTTTTTTAAGATAAAATCCTCTTTTCCTCTAGACGTAAAGCGCGCCCCCTTGATGACCATAAAATGAATAAGTCAACACCAAGTTCACTATATGGACCCCTTATGTTTTTGTGCATGTTGATCCTGTCCCCCTTAATCTCTTCTCAAAAGGGAGTAGATTCAGTTCCTCTAATCTTTCTTCATAGCTGAGTTCCTCCATGCCTTTTATCAGTTTGGTTGCCTTTTTGCAAACTTTTTCCTGTTCCCCATATCCTTTTTGTGAACTGGTGCCCAAAACTGAACTGCATATTCCTGATGAGGTCTTACTAATGGTTTAGTAGGAAAGTTTGCTCAACTCCCTGTGCTAACTAGGGTTTGGCTGTTAAAGTTTAATACATTTCTCAGCTTCCCAGATAGCAAGGATAACTTGCCACAATTTTGTAGAAGTGTTAAATTGTAAGGCCGCGTACACACGCGCGGACTGTTTGCCCAACCTTGTTCGTCAAACAGTTTCGGCAAACAGTCCGCTCAAAATTTGCATGAGCGGACTTGCCCACACACGAGCGGACTGTTTCAGCGAACTGTTTGCCAAACAGTCCGCTCAACTTTTGAAATGAACGGACTCGCCCACGTAAGGAGGAGGCAAATCCGCCCATTTCGAGCGCGTGTACAGGTAGGCGGGGCCCGCGAAGGAGACGTCGCGGGCTCCGCCGCCTGGAATGGGCTTAAAGGGGAACCCCAACGCCGAAAAAAATCGGCGTGGGGGTTCCCCCAAAGTCCACACCAGACCCTTGTCCGAGCACGCTACCCGGCCGGCCAGGAAAGGGGGGCGAGCGAGCGCGCCCCCCTCCTGAGCCGTACCAGGCCGCGTGCCCTCAACATGGGGGGTGCCTTGGGGAAGGGGGGGCCGCGCGGCCCCCCCACCCCAAAGCACCTTGTCCCCATGTTGATGAGGACAAGGGCCTCTTCCCGACAACCCTGGCCGTTGGTTGTCGGGGTCTGCGGGCGGGGGGCTTATCGGAATCCGGGAGCCCCCTTTAAGAAGGGGGCCCCCGGATACCGGCCCCCCACCCTATGTGAATGAGTATGGGGTACAATGTACCCCTACCCATTCACCTGTGAAATAAAGTACAAAAAAAAACACAACACAGGGAAAAAATATTTTATTGCACAGCTCCGGGGGTCTTCCGTCTTCGGGGGTCTTCTCGCCGGACTCCTCCGCTATCTGTGTGTAGCTCTTTTACTAGCGGAGGAGTCCGGCTTTCTTCCTCCCCGCCGCCGGCCTCTTCTCCCGACTTCGGGGGTCTTGTCCCCCTCTTCGGTTCTTCTGCCGGGCCACCGCGCCTTCTTCTAGCTCTTTTACAGGCGGTGGCCCGGTCTTCTGTCGCCGCTGCCTTCCGTTCTTCTGTCGCCGCCTTCGGTTCTTCTGCCGGGCCACCGCGCCTTCTTGTAGCTCTTTTACAGGCAGTGGCCCGGTCTTCTGTCGCCGCTGTCGTCGCCGCCGCCTTCCGTTCTTGTTCTTCTTCTTGTTCTTCTTCTTCTCCTGGAGATGTTGACTCGACAAGCTCTCCGGCCGGAATGCCAGAGCCGCGCTGTGCGGTCACTTATATAGTGACAATGGGGCGGTGTCACATGGTATATGTCACATGGGTTGGTCACATGGTGACCCCGCCCCCTTACGATGTCATAGTCCCCATGTGACATCAACCCATGTGACCAACCCATGTGACATATACCATGTGACACCGCCCCATTGTCACTATATAAGTGACCGCACAGCGCGGCTCTGGCATTCCGGCCGGAGAGCTCGTCGAGTCAACATCTCCAGGAGAAGAAGAAGAAGAACAAGAAGAAGAACAAGAACGGAAGGCGGCGGCGACGACAGCGGCGACAGAAGACCGGGCCACCGCCTGTAAAAGAGCTACAAGAAGGCGCGGTGGCCCGGCAGAAGAACCGAAGGCGGCGACAGAAGAACGGAAGGCAGCGGCGACAGAAGACCGGGCCACCGCCTGTAAAAGAGCTAGAAGAAGGCGCGGTGGCCCGGCAGAAGAACCGAAGAGGGGGACAAGACCCCCGAAGTCGGGAGAAGAGGCCGGCGGCGGGGAGGAAGAAAGCCGGACTCCTCCGCTAGTAAAAGAGCTACACACAGATAGCGGAGGAGTCCGGCGAGAAGACCCCCGAAGACGGAAGACCCCCGGAGCTGTGCAATAAAATATTTTTTCCCTGTGTTGTGTTTTTTTTTGTACTTTATTTCACAGGTGAATGGGTAGGGGTACATTGTACCCCATACTCATTCACATAGGGTGGGGGGCCGGTATCCGGGGGCCCCTTCTTAAAGGGGGCTCCCGGATTCCGATAAGCCCCCCGCCCGCAGACCCCGACAACCAACGGCCAGGGTTGTCGGGAAGAGGCCCTTGTCCTCATCAACATGGGGACAAGGTGCTTTGGGGTGGGGGGGCCACGCGGCCCCCCCTTCCCCAAGGCACCCCCCATGTTGAGGGCACGCGGCCTGGTACGGCTCAGGAGGGGGGCGCGCTCGCTCGCCCCCCTTTCCTGGCCGGCCGGGTAGCGTGCTCGGACAAGGGTCTGGTGTGGACTTTGGGGGAACCCCCACGACGATTTTTTTCGGCGTTGGGGTTCCCCTTTAAGCCCATTCCAGGCGGCGGAGCCCGCGACGTCTCCTTCGCGGGCCCGCCTACCTGTACACGCGCTCGAAATGGGCGGACTTTCCGAGCGGGAACAGTTTGCTCATTTCGAAAGTAGCCTACACACGGGCGGACTGTTCGCTCAAACACAGTTTCAGCGGACAGTTTTTCGGAATTTCCGAAAGACTTTGTCCGTCCAACTGTCCGCTGAAACTGTCCGCTGAAAGCCCACACACGGGCGGACTGTCCGCCCAAACACTGTTCAGCTGACAAGGTTGGGCGAACAGTCCGCCCGTGTGTACGCGGCCTAAGTCTGTTAACTTGCTGCACATTTTCACTGGCAAGTTGTACATTTGCAGAGCACTTGAAGCACAAGTTCTAGTTGACTCTTTTAAAATCTGTAGCAAATTTGCAGGGCAAGAGTTGTAGCAAAGTTGCAGTGGTGAGTCTACAGCAAGAGTTTTGCAAGTCTACAGCATGAAAATTAAGCCACAGTGACCCCTGTGGTGGGATGACTATTGCACAACATATTGTAACTGAACCAGAACTTGTGGCAGACTTGCAGAATGTTTTTAAAGAAAGTTGATCTGGAGTCAAGCAATGTGGACTTGCTGCAATTGTGCAACAAACTTGTGAAGCCTGGCAAGTCTAGCAATAGCTTAGCAAGTCATTTTCAAACTTGCAGCACAATTGCTTGCTATCTGGGTTATAGTTGGCACATTAAAGGAGCAAATATAAATAGCATCTCTACTAACTGGAAGTGAGTATAAAGCCAAAACGTATGTGGTACGTGATTGGTTAGTACCCCTGCCAAGTCTTTGATGTTGTTTGTGATCTGCTTAAAGACATTTATCCTCTATATCAGTGGTCTCCAAACTGTGGCCTGGGGGCAGATGTGGCCCTTTGCTTTCTATTATCTGGCCCTTTGGGCACTATTCCACCAACTTACATCAACTATGGTGCATAATTCCTCCCACTGTCCCCACAAAGGGAAGGGGAAAAAGGAAAGGGAAAGGGAATTGTTTCCAATGACACCAACGATGGGGCACAATTCCTTCCACTGAAACCAGTGTCTTCTGTTCTCCAAACGCAAACTCACCATAACCAGCCTTTAACCTCCCAATCACGAGGCGAACCACACAGATGTTGAGGCTTAAACATGCAGAGCATAAATTGTTTATTAAGTACAAAACATACACCTTTAAACACAGTTAGGGACACTCCCCTTAGCCTTATCATAGAGGGGTGTAGGGGACAAGGAAGAACCAATGGAACCCCAACACTTGTACATTCAAACAGAAACTACAGTTGAAACACAAAGGGATTATGACAAGCAGGTAGCCCCTCCTTACACATCCCCTGCTGAGATGCATCTCCACACCTTTTGTCTACGTGCCATGACATAACAGAATTAAACACAGTAAAAAGAGGGGGAGGATATGGAGAAGGGATGCAACTTACATAGGGACATCATTACAGTATTCCAACGCCATTTTGTCCCCAAGACTCGTAGCCCCATGTTTTGGGCACACCGCCATCTTGTATATGCCTTTATCAGTTAAAAGTACATTGTTTGTGGAATAAAGTATATATTTATCCCAGCCGGGCCAATAGGTTTAAGTAGACAGAAATGACTCCACAAGCCCGGTCACAGATACTGTGTTTACCTGGTTCCGATAAACCGGTGACCACGGACACAAATGTCTGGAGGTGGCATCTTCTCCTGGTTGTGGGAGATGGCAATTAGCCCTCCACATCTCCCATTGTGACCAATGATGTGGCACAATTCCTCCCACTAACACCAATGATGGGGCACTATTCCTCCCAATAACGCCAACAATGAGGCACTATTTCTTTCACTGGCACCAATTATGGTGCACTATAACCTTCCACTAACACCAACAATGGGGCAGTATTTCTCCCACTGACACCAATGATAAGGCACTATTTCTCCCACTGACCCCAATGGTGGGACACTAATACCAGGGAATTTTCTACTCCCATTGGCCACAGTGTGGCCCGCTAAACTTTGAAGCCCTTGCCCTTCGTTTATAAAGCTTAGAGACCCCTGCTCTATACTTATACTGGTGAGCTCTCTTCTGTAGACTAAACGTGAAGGAAGATACAACGTTTTAGGTTTTTACCAGAACAAGAATAGTTGAGAAAGGGGGACACTTGTTTTGATAACATCAATGATACAAAAAAATTCCATACTTTATCCCAGGGGTTTTTTTCTCAAACAATAGGTGCTGGAACCCAACTATGACCCCCAAATCCCCTCCCCTACAGACACCCTCCAAATCACATCAAATAGTGGGTGGGGTCAGTCAAATTTCACATACAGAAGGAGGGTCTTAAAGGGGCAATAAATATCAGGATTGCATTACATACAGAGTGTAGAGTTTAGGGGGGGTTAGACACAGAGTGCAGAGCTATCACTTGTAAACACAGAAACCAGACTTCTGTGTTTACAAGTGATTGTGGTGAGTAGGCACCAAAGGGTCTGAGCCAGAGTTCCACCTGAAAGAAGCCCTGCTTTATCCAAAATGGAAAAAAAACTTTGGGCTTTAGCTATGTTTGTTGCCCCAACACTTCATATTCCTGATATGAACCTGCTGTACCATGTACTTGTATAGGACTGTATCCTGTTTGTATTGCTTGCATTGTGTGAAATCCTTGGTGTTCCTGCTAGACCCCTTGCTTTCCTAATACAAACTGACCACACTAAGCAGGAGAGCACAACGTGGTCAGTTCTCAAGCTATGGTGGGAACTCAGTGTGCTCTTCTCCAATGATCAGACCTTTCCTTACATGCCCCTGCTGCACAGCCATTCACTAGGAAGCTCAGTGTGCTGCTCCTTCTCCTCCCACAGCTCTTATGCATATGAGAACAGAGAGAGTGTGATCAATTATAAAAAAGAGAAAAAACGGTATATATAACTTTTTTTATATCTGTACAAAAATGTTTTGTGCTTCATTTCTACTTTAAACTGAATGGGTTGTTTTACAAGGTGATCGTTTACAATCACTTTCATCTCTAGGATAGAATTTCTGCTTTCAGCTGTATATGTACTGAATCGGAAAAAACCTTTTTAAGGTATTAAAAAAAGAAAATTAAATTAAAGTGTTACTAAACCCAGGACCCTGGATTCATTATATCTGGTTTTCAATAGTACACAGAACATGGAAATGCAATTATTTTAGTAAATATAAACGGCTAAATACCTTTTCACATCAGCAGTATACAGCAGTCTTATGACTTCTATCAATATCTGGTTAAAGTTTGTAGGAGGAGTTTTCATTCTCCCTTGATGGAACTATGAGCCTACAGGACCCCTGATCCTCTGTATGGGCAGTGCTGATTGACCCTGTGCTGATCACATACACCCTCCCAAGAAAAAAAAAAACTGTCTAGCAATACACACCAAACTGAGAATGTGCAGAGTAGACATGTGCATTAGTTTTCATCCGAATTTCAGGTATTTTCATTATTGTATAACAAACGATAACGAAAGTGCAGAATCCAAAAAATGAAAGATCCGACATAAACAAATACTTTATTTTCATTTTCATTTTGACAACAGTTTGATATAGATAGGAGATTTGACATGACGCTGACAATAACAATCTGTGTCTATCAAACCTGTGGTCGAATGTGCCTAAGCTTACCTCTATTAGTCCTGGATTATTCTACATAGAGAGGCCCCCCCACCCCAAAGCACCTTGTCCCCATGTTGATGAGGACAAGGGCCTCTTCCCGACAACCCTGGCCGTTGGTTGTCGGGGTCTGCAGGCGGGGGGTTTATCGGAATCCGGGAGCCCCCTTTAATAAGGGGGCCCCCGGATACCGGCCCCCCACCCTATGTGAATGAGTATGGGGTACAATGTACCCCTACCCATTCACCTGTAAAAAAAAGTTAAAAAAACACAACACACAAGGGTTAAAATAGTTTATTGCACAGCTCCAGGGGTCTTCTGTCCGTCTTCGGGGGTCTTCTCGCCAGACTCCTCCGCTATCTTCTGCTAGCTCTTTTGCTAGCGGAGGAGCCCGGCTTTCTTCTTCGCCGCCGCCCTCTTCTTCCGACTTTGGGGGTCTTGTCCCCCTCTTCGGGGTCTTGTCCCCCTCTTCCGTTCTTCTTGCAGGGCCAACGCGCCTTCATCTAGCTCTTTTACAGGTGGTGGCCCGGTCTTCTGTCGCTGCTGTCGAGGCACCCCCCATGTTGAGGGCACGCGGCCTGGTATGGCTCAGGAGGGGGGTGCGCTCGCTTGTCCCCCCCTTTCCTGGCCGGCCCCCCACGCCGATTTTTCAGCGTAGGGATTCCCCTTTAAGTCCATACCAGGTGACGGGGCCAGCGACGCCTCCTTCGCAGGCCCCGGCTACCTGGAGACGTGCTCAAAATGAGCGGACTTTCCTTCGCGTGTGTGGGCAAGTCCGTTCATTTCAAAAGTATGGCGGATAGTCCGGCGGACTTAGTACGCCGTATTAGTCCGCTGAAAAAGTGCCGTGTGTGGGTAGCTCGTTCGGAAAGTCCGGCGGACAGTCTGGCGGGAAGTCCGTCAGACTAAGCCTGCCGGATAGTTGGCTACATGTGTCATTAGCTGGTCCGTTTGTTAGAGAACCTGAATTATTTAGCAATTAAGCATAAGCACAGCAGCAGAACAATAGTGAAGCAAGCTATAGTTCAACTTAACTTTTTTATAATAATCTGCTGCTATTGTGTTAGTGTTGTGAACGTGATAATGATACTAGTGTTGCTAGTGTTTTGGTAGCCTCAGAGGCTGCCCGTGTTGTGTGGGGCGGGGGGGGGGGGGATTTATTATTATAGATTCTATATTATAGATTGAGATTCTATATAGATTCTATATACCCTATCTTGTTACCTGTCTGATCAGTGATCACTATCACCAGTCCATTTTCTGTTTGAACTATATACATTCAATATGAACCACAAAGATTCAACAAAGCAGCGAAAAACATATAAACGTCAAATCTTTGGCTTACGGTGTCTGTCGAAAGTTCTAAGAAGATTTGACAGAGCAGCTAAACTATACGGAGTCACAAAGTTTAGCTGCTCCGTCGATTCTTCTTTGAACATTCATAAGCCTTCAATGACAGATTCGACCTTAATTAATTTTGATTTTCGGACGGATGCAATTTTTTACGAAAAATTAAATAAATAGAAAACGAATTTCGGGAGTAACTGTCACGTACCTGGTAGGAGAGCCCAGAATGCAGGGAGCGGCTCCTCGTAGGCCTCCGGCTCGAGAGCCCCTGGAAGTGGAGACAGGGATTCAAGAGTTCGGAGGACACAAGTGCCAAGCCGGAATATGATGGGTCGGACCTGCAGCAGCAAGAGATCCACAGAGGCCCTGGAGGGTAGATACCCGATAGCAGCTGGGGATGCGGTCACACCGTAGGCACGGGAGGATGACTGGAACAGCTGGCAGAGGTCCGTATGAACAGCAGGCTCTGGTGGTCAGGCGGGAACAGCGGGTGGCAGTCAGCGGGTTTCAGCAGGCACTAGCAATCAGGCTGGAACAACAGGTGGCAAAAGACGAGGTCGGGAACAAGCCGGGTCGGTATCAGGCGGGCAGCAGAAGTACACAGGAGATATGTACGACCGGGACAACAGATCGACCATGACATTGCCCCCCTCCAAGGGGCAGCCTCCGGATGCCCAACTGTGCCATCTTATCCGGATGAGATCTTTTGAAGGCAAGGATTAATCTTTTTGCATGTATGTTGGGTTCCGGTTCCCAGGAGTTTTCCTCAGGGCCATACCCCTTCCATTTAACCAGAAACTGAATCTGATTCTGTCTTCTCCTGCAGTCCAAAATGGATTCGACCTCGTATTCAATTTCTCCGTCGATCACCACAGGTGCCGGAGGGCTGGCATTTCGATTAGCAAAAGAGTCCGGGACTGTAGGTTTAAGTAAAGAAACGTGAAAGACCCAGCTTCTTAGACGGACAGGCCAACTTTAGGTTTAGGGTGGACAGCCAAACCTGATCCCCGACCTTGAGATCGAGTTCGCCACCTTCTCTTCTTATCAAAGACCTCCTTGTTGTATTCCTGTGTCTTGGTCAAAGTCTCTTGTATGAGCTTATTATAAGTTTTGAAGAAGTTGAGGTCTTCCTGTACCGCCGGTACTGAACATTCAGGGAGATTATTGGATAGAAAAAGCGGGTGAAAGCCAAAATTTGCAAAAAACGGAGATTGCTTGGTGGCGGAATGGATAGAGTTGTTGTATGCAAACTCCGCTAATGGTAAAAGCGATGCCCAGTCATCTTGGGAAAAAGAAGAAAAGCAACGTAGATATTGCTCCAGCGTTTGATTGGTTCTCTCAGTCTGGCCATTGGTCTGAGGGTGGTAGGCTGAGGAAAAACGGAGCTCAATTTTCAGGGCCCTACAGAGCGCTCTACAGAACCTAGACGTGAACTGCACCCCCCTATCTGAAGCCTCACAATCTCCCTAATAAAAGTCTTAGCCGTCTCTGCGGCCGAAGGGGTGCCCTTCATAGGCAAGAAGTGAGCCATTTTGGAGAGCCTATCCACCACCACAAAGATTGTGGAGTAATCCTCAGAAGGTGGCAACTCAACGATAAAGTCCATGGAGATCATCCTCCATGGTCTATCCGGGACGGGTAGCGGCTTCAGCAGCCCCCAAGCCTTCGATTTACTGCCTTTATTCCGAATACACGTGGTACATGCCTCCACATATTCCCTGCAATCTTTCTTCATCTGTGGCCACCAGAATGTACGTTGAAGCAAATCCATGGTTTTAAGTACCCCAAAGTGGCCGGCCAGCAGGTGGTCGTGACAGGAGCTGAGGACCGAGACACGCACTTCTTGGGGAACATAGATCCTGTCCTGGTGCCAAAGGAGACCATCTCTGGATGTTAGTGGAGTATCGGGTGAGAGGACCGGACCACTGGAGGCCTGCTTAATTTGGGAAAGTAAGTCTCCCTGGAGCAAAAGGAAGTTCCCTGAGGAGAGGATGGTGTCAGGAGATGAGGGACCCTCTGGTTCACTGTACATGCGGGACAGGGCATCGGGTTTAACGTTCTTTGATCCCGGAAGGTAAGTGATGTGGAACACGAATCTAGAGAAGAAGAGTGCCCACCTGGCCTGTCTTGGTTTCAGTCTTTTGGCAGTCTTAAGATACTCTAGGTTTTTATGGTCGGTGTAGACCAGGATCGGGTGGGTGGCACCCTCGAGGAGGTAGCGCCACTCCTCGAGTGCAGCCTTAATTGCCAGCAGTTCACGGTCACCGACATCATAGTTCCTCTCTGCCTCAGATAATTTGCGGGAGAAGAAGGCGACCGGATGCAGGAGAGACTTAAGCCCCTGTCTCTGGGAAAGCACCGCCCGACCGCTATTTCTGAGCAGGGCCGGACTGGGAATGAAAACCAGCCCTGGAAATAATTTCATACCAGCCCCATAGCATTATTATACCAGCCCAGCAGCATAACGTCATTATTTTCTTGTTCATAAAAAGAGAAAACCATACATTTTAAAGCATATTTGAAAAGTGCATTATATATATACATAGGGCACAGTGGTTGCATTTGACGGGCATAGTGGCTGCGTTTGACGGGCACAGTGGTTGCGTTTGACGATGCAAGGGCTGCATTTGGCACAGTGGCTGCGTTTGAGGGCACAGTGGCTGCATTTGACGGGCACAGTGGCTGCATTTGATGGCGCAAGGGCTGCGTTTGGAACAGTGGCTGCGTTTGATGGGCAAGGGCTGCGTTTGATGGGCACAGTGGCTGCGTTTGACGGGCAAAGTGGTTGAGTTTGAGAGCGCAGAGGCTGCGTTTGACAGGCACAGAGGCTGCGTTTGACAGGCACAGAGGCTGCATTTGATGGTGCAAGGGCTGCGTTTGGCACAGTGGCTGAGTTTGATGGGCAAGGGCTGCGTTTGAGGGGCACAGTGGCTGTGTTTGACAGAGCAAGGGCTGCGTTTGGCACAGTGGCTGCGTTTGATGGGCAAGGGCTGCGTTTGAGGGCACAGTGGCTGTGTTTGAGGGCACAGTGGCTGCGTTTGATGGGTACAGTGGTGGCAATTTATGGGCACAGTGAGGCTGCAATTGATGTTTTATTTATTTATTTTTTTCAGTTTGCCCCCCCCCAAAAAACTGCGTTTGGCACAGTGGCTGCGTTTGACAGGCACAGTGGCTGCGTTTGACGGGCACAGTGGCTGCGTTTGATGGCGCAAGGGCTGCGTTTGGAACAGTGGCTGCGTTTGATGGGCAAGGGCTGCGTTTGATGGGCACAGTGACTGCGTTTGAGGGCACAGAGGCTGCGTTTGAGGGCACAGTGGTTGCGTTTGACAGGCACAGAGGCTGCATTTGACAGGCACAGAGGCTGCATTTGACGGCGCAAGGGCTGCGTTTGACGGCGCAAGAGCTGCGTTTGGCACAGTGGCTGCGTTTGATGGGCAAGGGCTGCGTTTGACGGGCACAGTGGCTGTGTTTGACAGAGCAAGGGCTGCGTTTGGCACAGTGGCTGCGTTTGAGGGCACAGTGGCTGTGTTTGAGGGCACAGTGGCTGCGTTTGATGGGTACAGTGGTGGCAATTTATGGGCACAGTGAGGCTGCAATTGATGTTTTATTTATTTACTTTTTTCAGTTTGGGCCCCCCCCCCCCAAAAACTGCGTTTGGCACAGTGGCTGCGTTTGACGGGCGCAGTGGCTGCGTTTGACGGGCGCAGTGGCTGCGTTTGACGGGCGCAAGGGCTGCGTTTGACGGGCGCAAGGGCTGCGTTTGACGGGCGCAAGGGCTGCGTTTGACAGGCGCAAGGGCTGCGTTTGGAACAGTGGCTGCGTTTGATGGCACAGTGGTGGCAATATATGGGTACGGTGGCTGTGTTTAATGACACAGTGACTGCGTTTGACGGGCACAGTGGCTGCATTTGACGGGGCACAGTGGCTGCGTTTGACGGGGCACAGTGGCTGCGTTTGATGGCGCAAGGGCTGCGTTTGGAACAGTGGCTGCGTTTGATGGCACAGTGGTGGCAATTTATGGGTACGGTGGCTGTGTTTGATGGCACAGTGGCTGCGTTTGATGACACAGTGGCTGCATTTGATGGCAGTGGCACAGTGGCTGAGCTTGATGGCCCAGTGATGGCAATTTATGGATACAGTGGCTGCGTTTGATGGCACAGTGGCTGCTCTTGATGGCACAGTGGTGGCAATTTATGGGTACAGTGGCTGTGTTTGATGGCACAGTGGCTGCTCTTGATGGCACAGTGGTGGCAATTTATGGGTACAGTGGCTGTGTTTGATGATACAGCGGCTACGTTTGATGATACAGCACTGTGTTAGGGAATCAAATAAATTGCTTCCCTAACACTGACCCGCCTCTCAGCCAATCAGGTGCATCGGGTCTGGTTACCTGTCACCTGATTGGCTGAAGCGACAGGCGCTGTGATTGAATGCCTATCAGGCGTCCAATCATAGCAAGAGAGGACGGGAGAAGACATTGAGGACTTGGAGGGTGGGGAGCGTGGAGGACAGCGCTGACCCGAGGTAAGTGCCAGGTGGGGGGGGGGGGGGAGGGGGGACACTGGCAGCATCTGATGGTGCAAACTGGTGGCATTTGATGGTTACAGTGGCTGCGTTTGATGGCAGTGGCACAGTGGCTGCGCTTGATGGCACAGTGGTGGCAATTTATGGGTACAATGGCTGTGTTTGATGGTACAGCGGCTATGTTTGATGACACAGTGGCTGCATTTGATGGCACAGTGATGGAAATTTATGGATACGGTGGCTGCGTCTGATGGCACAGTGGCTGCGTTTGATGCACACAGGGGTGGCAATTTATGGGTAGGGTGGCTGCGTTTGATGGCACAGTGGCTGCGTTTGGCACAGTGGCTGAGTTTGAAGGGCACAGTGGCTGCGTTTGACGGGCACAGTGGCTGCGTTTGACGGGCACAGTGGCTGCGTTTGACGGGCACAGTGGCTGAGTTTGATGGGTACAGTGGTGGCAATTTATGGGCACAGTGAGGCTGCAATTGATGTTTTATTTTATTTTTTCAGTACTTTGCGCCCCCCCAAAAAAACTGCAAAAACATATTTAAAAAAGCACTTTTTTTAGCTGCAAAAAATGAGAGAGAGAGAGAGAGAGAGAGACAGAGAGAGAGAGAGACAGGGAGAGAGACGGGGGGAGAGAGAGAGAGAGAGAGAGTGGCTGCGTTTGACGGGCACGGTGGCTGCGTTTGACGGGCACGGTGGCTGCGTTTGACGGGCACGGTGGCTGCGTTTGACGGGCACGGTGGCTGCGTTTGACGGACACAGTGGCTGCGTTTGATGGGTACAGTGGTGGCAATTTATGGGCACAGTGAGGCTGCAATTGAGTTTTGTTTTATTTTTTCAGTACTTTGCGCCCCCCCCAAAAAAACTGCAAAAACATATTTTAAAAAAGCACTTTTTTTTTGCTGCAAAAAATGAGAGAGAGAGAGAGAGAGAGAGAGAGAGAGAGGGAGAGGGAGAGAGAGAGAGAGAGACAGAGAGAGAGAGAGACAGGGAGAAAGACGGGGAGAGAGAGAGAGAGTGGCTGCGTTTGACGGGCAGGGTGGCTGCGTTTGACGGGCGCGGTGGCTGCGTTTGACGGGCATGGTGGCTGCGTTTGGAGGGCACAGTGGCTGCGTTTGATGGGCACAGTGGCTGCGTTTGATGGGCACAGTGGCTAGGGTTGCCACCTGTCCAGGATTCACCCAGACAGTTCGGGTTTGGAATCATGTGTCCAGGTTTTGGACTGTCTGAAACCTGGACACATTATTTAGACTGGACTATGGCTAGGGTTACTGACTGCAGTTGTCTCAGCTGAGAGTGTCTGTTACATTTTTTTCACACTGCCCAAAGCCAACACTAACAAACCTCCCCCCCAAACACATACAGAGGGCAGAGGAGAGAGGGCTCAAACTGCACCTCTTCCCCCCACCTCTCTTTGTCTGCCCACACTCCAATCCCTGGCGCTGTGCCTCAGAAAAGGAAAAGTGGGGGCTGGAAATTTGAAGTCCAGCAGCCTCAGATCCATCTGGATGAGAGGTGTTGACTGCCAAGGGGTGAGTGAGCTCACCATCCATCCCTGTCTGTGACTGAAGTCTCCCCCTTCTCCCTCTTGCCTCTGAGTAGGGATGAGCCGAACACCCCCCGGTTCGGTTCGCACCAGAACTTGCGAACGACCCCCGCGTTCGGTACGAACGCTAGAACCCCATTGAAGTCTATGGGACTCGAACGTTCGAAATGGAAAGTGCTAATTTTAACGGCTAATATGGAAGGTAGTGTCCTAAAAAGGGTTTGGGGACCTGCCTCCTGCCTCAGGGGACATGGGTCACTGCAAAAAAAAGTTTTAAAAACGTCCGTTTTGGCGGGAGCACTGATTTTAATGACGATTAAAGTGAAAAAAAAAGTGAAATATTCCTTTAAATATGGTGCCTGGGGGGTGTCTGTAGTATGCCTGTGAAGTGCCACGTGTTTCCCGTGTTTAGAACAGTCCCTGCACCAAATGACATTAAACGGAAATAACACCATTTAAAACTGCTTGCGGTTTTAATGTTATATCTGGTTCCTGCAATATGGTTGAAAATCATTGAGAAAAATGGCATGGGTAGCCCTCCCTGCCCATTACCAGCCCCTTTAGGTCTTGTACGCATATTAAGGGGAACCCCGTACCCATATTAAAAAAAGGAAATGCGTGTGGCCCCCAGGCCCTATATACTCAGAACAGCAGTATACAGGCGGTGCAAACAAGATAGGGACTGTGTAGGTTTGTTGTGTTAAGTTGAATCTGTTTGTAATTTTCAACCGGTACATTTTTAAAGTGTAGCTCCAGTCAAAAAAACTATTTTAAAGCTTTTTGGAAAACATAGGGAAGGGTTATCACCCCTGTATAATTTGTTTTGTCGTCCATCTTTTTTCATCTCACTTGCTGCTGTCTCCTTGCGTTTGCAAGTAGGAGATGTTTGTAAGTTGGATGTTTGAAAGTAGGGGCCTGCCCTATATTATAGCGGTATGTACTGGGTACAGAGCACGCAGACAGCACGCAGACAGCACGCACTATCTCCTAACACTACTGACTGCAAGCTCTATTATTAACCACTTGACCACTGGGCACTTAAACACCCTTAATAACCAGACCAATTTTCAGCTTTCGGTGCTCTCACATTTTGAATGACAATTACTCAGTCATGCAACACTGGACCTATAGGAAATGTTTGTCCTTTTTTTCACACAAATAGAGCTTTCTTTTGGTGGTATTTAATCACCTCTCAGTTTTTTATTTTTTGTGCTATAAAAGAAAAAAGACCGAAAATTCTGCGAAAAAATGAATTTTTCTTTGTTTCTGTTATAAAATTTAGCAGATTAGTCATTTTTTCTTCATAAATTTTGGCCAAAATTCATACTACTACATATCTTTGGTAAAAATAAGTACAAATTGGTGGATATTATTTGGTCTTTGTGAAAGTTATAGAGTCCACAAGCTATGGTGCCAATATCTGAAAATTGATCACACCTGAAGTACTGACGGCCTATTTCCTTTTTTTTTTTTTTCCACAAAATTGTCATATTATCAGGTTATTTCACACACACAGCATATGCATACCACAAATTACACCCCAAAACACATTCTGCTATTACTCCCGAGTACGGCGATACCACATGTGTGAGACTTTTACACAGCGTGGCCACATACAGAGGCCCAACATGCAGGGAGCGCCATCAGGCGTTCTGGAGCACCCAGGCCAATTCTGACATTTCTCTCCTACATGTAAAAATCATCATTTATTTGCTAGAAAATTACAGAGAACCCCAAAACATTATATATATATATTTTTTTTTAGCAAAGACCCTGGAGAATACAATGGTGGTCATTGCAAATTTTTATCTCACACGGTATTTGCACAGCAATTTTTCAAACGTGTTTTTTTGGGGGAAAAAACTGTTTTGTGCTTAAAAAACAAACAAAAAAAACAGTAAAGTTAGCCCAATGTTTGCATAAAGTGAAAGATGAAGTTATGCTGAGTAAATAGATATCAAACATGTCACTCTTCAAAATTGCACATGCCCGTGGAATGGCGCCAAACGTCGCTACTTAAAAAATCCCCATAGGCGACGCTTTAATTTTTTTTTTACTGATTACATGTTTTGAGTTGCAGAGGAGGTCTAGGACTAGAATTATTGCTTTCGCTCTAACGTTCTCGCCGATACCTCACATGTGTGGTTTGAACACAGTTTTCATATGTGGGCGGGGCTTACGCATGCGTTCGCTTCTGCATGCGAGCACATGGGGACATGGGCGCTTTAATTTTTTTTTTTTTTTTTTATTGTTCATTTTACTTTATTTATTTTAGTTTGAAATTTTTTTCCCCAAAAATATATTTTTGATCACTTTTATTCCTATTACAAGGAATGTAAACATCCCTTGTAATAGGAATATGGGGTGACAGGTCCTCTTTACAGTGAAATCTGGGGGTCAATATGACCCCACATCTCACCTCTAGGCTGGGAAGCCTGAAATAAAAAATAAAAAAAAGATTCTGGCTTTGATCGTACTGGCGAGTTGGTAGAAGCACCGGAGGGCGGTGAGGGGTGGGGGGCGTCTATGGCTGGGTATTTCAGGGTATCACCGAGTATGGCTGGGTATCTCCGAGTATGGCTGGGTATGGCAATTTATGGCAGGGTATTGCAGAGTATTGGCGGGGTATTGGCGGGGTACTACAGAGTAATAGCAGGGTACTGCAGAGTATTGGGGGGTACTCCAGAGTAATGGCAGGGTACTGCAGAGTAATGGGGGTTACTGCAGAGTAATGGGGGTACTGCAGAGTAATGGCAGGGTACTGCAGAGTAATGGCAGGGTACTGCACTGCAGAGTAATGGCGGGGTACTGCAGAGTAATGGCAGGTACTGCAGAGTAATGGCAGGGTACTGCACTGCAGAGTAATGGCGGGGTACTTCAGAGTAATGGCGGGGTACTGCAGAGTAATGGCGGGTACTGCAGAGTAATGGCAGGGTACTGCACTGCAGAGTAATGGCGGGGTACTGCAGAGTAATGGCGGGGTACTGCAGAGTAATGGCGGGTACTGCAGAGTAATGGCAGGGTACTGCACTGCAGAGTAATGGCGGGGTACTGCAGAGTAATGGCGGGGTACTGCAGAGTAATGGCGGGTACTGCAGAGTAATGGCAGGGTACTGCACTGCAGAGTAATGGCGGGGTACTGCAGAGTAATGGCAGGGTACTGCAGAGTATGCACTGGTATTGCAGAGTATTGGCAGGGAATTGAGGGGTTAAATTCGGTGAGCAGCGATGTGGGCACTGCAGATGCAGCCCACATCGCTGCTGACACCGATCTCTTTCCCCTCCGCTGTACCGATCGGTACAGAGAGGGGAGGGAGGAACCGGCGTCATAACATGACGCCGGTTTGTTTACAAGTGATCACTCCGTCATTTGACGGAGCGCTCACGTGGTAAACGGCCGCGACGAGCGGCCATTTACCGTGATCCACAGGACCCGGCGGTCACGGATGCTCTCGAGTGCGCGCCCCCGGGGGCGCGCGAGAGCAGAATTCTGGGAGGCCGTTAATTAACGGCCTCTCAGAGTTAAACAACCGCCCTGAAGCCGTTAATCGGCAATGGGCAGTTGTTAAGTGGTTAAAGCTAGATCACTAGCTATATAGGTGAGGTGAATATAGTGGTGTATACTGCGGTCAGGGCACAGACAACAACCACTACACAGCAGCAAGATAGGAAATCAGCCAAAAACGATTGGTGTGTAACTGTGTTGAAGGTACACAGAACACCCACTGCTTCAGATGCTAACACACTACACGAGGGCGCCTCAAAGGCGGCCTTATATAGTGTGGGGCGTGCACTACACAGCCTGAGCTATGATTGGCCACAGGCAGGATGCCTGTGGCCAATCATGGCTCTCCTCGCTGCTGGCGCTGTGATTGGCCAAGCATGCGGGGTCACAGTGCATGCTTGGCCAATCATGAGGCAGCAATGCACTGCGCCACCGCAGTGCATTGTGGTCCGCGCGCGCGCCACTCGAATTTTGACGCGAACGGCCAAAACGTTCGGAATTCGCCGAACGCCCGAACAGCCAATGTTCGAGTCGAACGTACGTTTGACTCGAACACGAAGCTCATCCCTCCCTCTGAGTAAGTACACCAGGGTAAATCAGAGTTCTCAGAGCACCCTTTACATCAGAGTTCCCCTTTACACCAGAGGCCACATCAGAATCTTCTCTGTACATCAGAGTTCTCAGTGTACATCCTCAGTATTCCCAGAGCATCCCTTATGCTAGAGTCCCCAGAGTTCTCCCTTACATCAGAGTCTGCACAGAGTCCCCCGTTACAGTAAAAGGGAACTCTGAGTTCAGATGTAAAAGGGAACTCTGTGGATTCTGATGTAAAGGGAGACTCTTATTATTAACTTCATATGATTAGAAATGTTATTTAGTAGCAAAATATATGTGTAGTTTATACTATAAAAAAAAAAAGTGTTCGGGTTTGACTTGAAGAAAAGGTGGCAACCCTAACAGTGGCTGCATTTGACGGGCACAGTGGCTGCGTTTGGCACAGTGTCTGAGTTTGATGGGTACAGTGGTGGCAATTGATATTTGTTTGTTTTTTCAGTACTTTGCACCCCCCCCCCCAAAAAAAAAAACTGCAAAAACAAATGAAAAAATGCACTCTTTTTTTACTTGCAAAAAATAAGAGAAAGAAGAGAGACAGGGGGAGGGAGGGAGGGAGAAAGGGAGAGAGAGGGAGAGGGACAGAGAGACAGACAGGGAGAAGGGGAGAGAGAGACAGACAGGGAGAGAGAGAGACAGACAGGGAGAAGGAGAGAGAGACAGGGAGAGAGAGAGATAGAGAGAGAGTGACAGAGACAGACAGAGACAAAGTGAGAGCTCAGGGCAGGGGTACCTTCTTCTGTTCTGATCCAGGGGCGGCCGTCCTCCTATTCTCCTCGTGCAGACGTCTAGTGGGCGGGCCGAGTCAAAGCAGAAGAAATCAGCGGTGCTGGCGCCGCACAGCCTGAAATTCAATTAGGAGTCAGCGTCCTCATGCTCCTCCCCTCACTCTCAGGCATATCAATGGGCGGAGGCGGAGCCAGATCAGAAGAGGCGGAGCCAGATCAGAAGAGGCGGCACAGGCACACACAGGCAGTGCCAGTGCATAGCAAAGTGCGGCGGCCGCCGCTGCAGTTTATTGGGCTGACGCCAGCCAGCACAGGGACAAAAGCGGCCCCAGGGCACTGAGTACAGACGGCCTACCGGGAAATTTCCCGGTATCCCGGTAGGCCAGTCCGGCCCTGTTTCTGAGGCATCTACCTCCAGGATATATGGCAGAGTCGAGTCGGGATGCTTTAGGATCGAGGCTGACACGAACAAGTCTTTCAGGGTTTTGAAAGCCTCCTGTGCCTTGGAAGTCCATTGAAACTTCTGACCCTGTTTGGTCAGTCCGGTGATGGGGGAGATGATGGAGGAGAACCCCTTGATGAATTTCCTGTAGAAATTGGCAAACCCTACGAACCGTTGGACCCCTTTCTTATCAGAAGGAGCAGGCCAATTCAGGATGGCTGAAATTTTCTGGGGGTCCATCTCTATCCCCTTTACTGAGATAATCAGACCGAGGAATTGGATGCTTCGCTGTTCGAAAACGCATTTTTTCGGGCTTGGCGTACAGACCATGAAGATGGAGTCGGGTTAAGACATTCTTCACATGTTCCCGGTGCTCAGCTAAAGAGGAGGAAAAAATCAGGATATCGTCTAGATAAATTATCACAAACAAATCAAGGTAGTCTCTAAAGATATCGTTCACAAAATGTTGGAATGTGGCAGGGGCATTGCACAAACCAAAAGGCATAACTAAATATTCGAAGTGCCCAAAACGAGTTCGGAAGGCAGTCTTCGATTCATCGCCCCTTCATATGCGGACAAGGTTGTAGGCACCCCCAAGATCCAGTTTGGAGAATATTTCGGCTGACCCCAGTCTCTGAAATAGTTTGGGCACTAATGGTAGGGGGTAGCGATTCTTTATAGTGACCTTGTTAAGTGCCCGGTAGTCCACACATGGGCGTAAGGAGTTGTCTTTTTTTTCGACGAAGAAGATCCCCGCGCCTGCCGGGGAGGTGGAAGGTCGGATGAAACCCTTCTCCAAGTTGTCGTCCAAATAGGTTTTCAGGGTCCCCAATTCTGTTTCGGATAAGGGGAAAATTCTTTCGAAGGGAATCTCTGCCCCAGGGAGCAACTCGATAGGGCAATCGTATGGTCTATGTGGGGGTAAGGTTTCAGCGCCCTTCTTGCTAAATACGTCCAAGAAGTTATGGTAGTCCTTGGGTACAGCCTGTCGGACCTCAGCGTCCGTTTCTAAACAGAGTAGCGAAGAAGTGTCCTTGTTGTCAACTGGGAAACAGTGCTGAAGACAGGGGCCGAAGGGAACTCAATTCCTCCAGTGGACCAATTGATGTGCGGGTTGTGAGCCTTCAACCAGAGCATGCCAAGTATAACAGGGAATAGAGGAGACTTGATGATATCCAGACACAGAAGTTCCTGGTGAGTTCCAGCAACGATGGCAAGCAGTGGGGACGTCTCCTGAGTCACTGGGCCTGACTTGAGGATGGAACCGTCGGCCAGATATATTGAAAGTCCTTTTACCCTAGGCCGAAGAGGGATGTCATTACTTAAGGCAAAGGACAAATCCATGAAGCCACTGCAAGCCCCAGAGTCAATAATTGCGCTGGTTTTGACAGTCCTTCCTGAGAGCTGCAAAAGAAGAGGTACAGCCAGATGAGAGGTGTTATTAAGCAAGGCGGGGAGGAAACAGGAGGGATGAGAAGGCACTTACACATTTTGGCAGGGCAAGTGTGAACATAATGTCCCGGTTCTACGCAGTAGAGACAAAGATTGCCGGACCGGCGGCGTTGGCGTTCCTCAGGCGTCAGAGATGGACGAAGTAGCCCCAGCTGCATGGGTTCTGAAGAATCTGGAGTGGGCATAGCAGGAGCAGGAGGGACCGGAAGGTTGGAACTTGGGACACGTGGCATCATCCAGACAGGGCGAGAAGTTGTGGAAGAACGCTCCAGGCGACGTTCTCTTAGGCGTCTGTCTATCTGAACAGAGAGGTCTATGAGTGCTTCTAGGGTCTCAGGGATACCCACTCGAGCCAGTTCGTCTTTCAACGATTCTGAGAGACCCATGCGAAACTGGTAACGTAAAGCTGAGTTATTCCAGTCCGTGTCAGAGCTCCAGCGTCTGAACTCAGACACATAATCTTCCACGGGCCTGCGACCTTGTTGGAGCGCATGCAGAGCTGCTTCTGCGGTAGCAGCAAGCTGGGGGTCCTCGTACAGCCGAGACATCGCTTGGAAGAAGGCATTCAGAGTATCCAGAGAGGGGTCCTTCCGTTCCAGGAGACGATGGGCCCAGGCCTGGGGTTCGTCTGTCAGTAGTGAAATGACAAACCCCACTTTGGTTGCCTCGAGAGAGAAGGTCCGGGGTTGTAAAGCAAAAAAGAGTTTGCAGGAATTACGAAAGGCCCTGAATTTATTCCGGTTGCCGGAGAATCGTTCTGGAGTGGGAACCCTAGGTTCAGGCGGCATCATCACCACCGAAGGTGGAGCAGAGGGTCCGGAGACAGCTGGTGTTGAAGCAGATAGGGCCTGGACCTGTTCCTCCAGTCGGCCGTAACCTTCCTGCAAGTTCTTCACTGCTTGGGTAAGGCCAGCTAAGTGGCGGCAAAGCTCGTCCATAGGGGAGGCTCCTTGCGTGGGCTCAGACATGGCTGTCCTGTACTGTCACGTACCTGGTAGGAGAGCCCAGAATGCAGGGAGCGGCTCCTCGTAAGCCTCCGGCTCGAGAGTCCCTGGAAGTGGAGACAGGGATTCAAGAGTTCGGAGGACACAAGTGCCAAGCCGGAATATGATGGGTCGGACCTGCAGCAGCAAGAGATCCACAGAGGCCCTGGAGGGTAGATACCCGATAGCAGCTGGGGATGCGGTCACACCGTAGGCACGGGAGGATGACTGGAACAGCTGGCAGAGGTCCGTATGAACAGCAGGCTCTGGTGGTCAGGCGGGAACAGCGGGTGGCAGTCAGTGGGTTTCAGCAGGCACTAGCAATCAGGCTGGAACAACAGGTGGCAGAAGACGAGGTCGGGAACAAGCCGGGTCGGTATCAGGCGGGCAGCAGTAGTACACAGGAGAAGGCGAAGACGTGGTCAGACAGGCAGGAGGTCGGTGGCAGGCAGCAGTCAAACGAAGTCGGAAACAGGCCGGGTACGGTAATCAGGAACAAGCAGAAACAGATAGCAGGAATCACCGGACATGCTGTAGACAGGACAGCAAGAAGGAACAGAAGCTGGTTCCTTAAATAGCCCTTTGGGCGCCAAGAACGGTCGCACGGCGAGTCCGCGTGCCCCCGTTCGCATCATCGCGCACCCGCGTGCGCTCGTTTGTGCCATCGCGCACCCGCGTGCGCCTGTTAGTATCTATGTGCACTCGCGTGCGTTCGTTCGCGCTAACGCGCGCCCAAGGATACCAACGAGTTCTCTGCAAAGGAATCCTGCGGACAGGTTTCCTATGTACGACCGGGACAACAGATTGACCATGACAGTAACTAAATAAATGTATTAATTGTACGAAAACGAAATTCCGAAACAAAATATTTCAGTATGCACGTGTCTAGTGCAGAGTGCCCCCAAGGCTCTGCTCTATGAGGAGCTGTATGAGGACAGTGGAAAAAGGGAAGAATCAGAGAAGATCAAACAGCCTTTTTACACAATGTGGAGGTTTTACAGTGAGTCTAACAAGCATGCTTTACTGCATAAACAGACCGATTTTACTGTTGTGGGTTTAGTAACACTTTAAGTTTACACGCATATTAACTAGTCGGTAGGGCTAAATATTGAGTTGGCCCACCTTCTGCAGCTATAACAACATCAACTATTCTGGGAAGGCTGTCCACAAGGTTTAGGAGTGTGTCTATGGGACCATTTGACCATTCTTCCAGAAGTGCATTTGTGAGGTCAGGCGCTGCTGTGGACTAGAAGGCCTGGCTCACAGTCTCCGCTCAAATTCATCCCAAAGTTGTTCTATCGGGTTGAGGTTAGGCCAGTCAAGTTCCTGTATCCCAAATTTGCTCATCCATGTCTTTATGGGCCTTGCTTTATGCACTGGTCCAAATCATTTGGCGGAGGGAGGATTATCATATGAGGTTGGGCTTTGCCCCTTAGTTCCAGTGAAGGGAACTCCTAAGGCATCAACATACCAAGACATTTTGGACAAGTTTGTGGGAACAGTTTGGGGGTGCCCATTTCCTGTTCCAAGATGGCCTGACCTCAACTCAACAGAACACTTTGTCTATGTTCAAACTTTCCCATAGGCATACTTCTAAACCTTGTAGACAGCCTTCCCAGAAGAGTTGAAGCTGTTATAGCTGCAAAGGGTGGGCCAACTCAATATTGAATCCTACAGACTAAGACTGGGATGCCAGTTTAAAGTTCATATGCATGTAAAGGCAGGCATCCCAAAACTTTTGGTAATATAGTATAGCTCAGATAAGGAGTTGGACTTGACAGACATTGTTTAAAATAGTATATATTAAATTTGAAATAATTGCTGGCAAAAACCCCCCACAAAATAATAAAGCATTACCTCCACTGAATTTGGCGCATAACACACTGACATGGAAAAGTCCAGAAATACAATAAATCTGAGTTCATAAATATACTTTAAAATATGTAGAACTTACCTTACTGAAAGGCTGAACTTAACTGACATAAACTGTTTTTCAGCTCAACTATGCAATAAAAGCTTTCTCAACGAGCTTTCCCCTAAAATGAATAATACATATAAAAAATATAAAAAAAGAAAATACTACAACATTAACTATATGACCCAAAATAATCATATCTCAAGTAATGTTTTTGTTCTAAATTATACTACTTTTCTTGTCATAAATGTTAAACCTTCAATATACATCTCTGAAAATCTGGCCTGTGTTCTTCATGAATTGTTTCCATACAATAGATGGCTCATTGGTTTTTAGTTTTTTATACCTTCAAATTATTCTCAAGTGTAAATTACATTCTCAACTTTTCTCATAGGAGATTCTCATAGGAAAACAAATCAACAAATTGGAGAAATTTTAATTAGCAGATACATATCACTATAGATATAATTTGCAAAGCTACAAGGATCCACACTTGTCATTAAGATTCTCATAATCAGCATTGAATATCAATGAGAGTTGAAAATAACAGTCACATGGCTGAAAATATGGATTCCTGTGACAAAGGATCCACACTTGTCATTAAGATTCTTATAATCAGCATTAAATATCAATGAGAGTTGAAAATAACAGTTACATGGCTGAAAATATGGATTCCTGTGACAAATAACACATGCAAAATAGCTTAGTAAATTGAGCATTACCTGTGATAACAGCTATTATAACTGTTTAACACTAAAATCAAACATATAGAGTGGCAAGAAAAAGTATGTAAATCGCTTGGGATTAATTGGTTTGCTGCAGTAATTTTTCATAAAATGTGATCTGATCCTCATTTAAGTCAAAACAATAGAAAAACACAATGTAGTTAAACTGGTAAGACACAAACATGTCTAATTTCTTGTGTTTTTATTGAACACATTCATTAAAGATTCACAGTACTTGAGGAAAAATTAAGTGAACCGATATACTAATTACTTAAACAAAAGCTAACTGGAGCCATTTGTTTGCACACGGGCAGTCTAATTAATGAAATGTGTTTGGAGGTGCGGTTTAGAGCTACTTTGATTGATGAAAGGCACTCAAACATTTTAAGATTGCTGTTCATAAGAAGCATCAGCTGATGTGAACCATGTCATGCAGAAAGGAGCTCTCTGAAGAAATATGATCAAGAGTAGTTGATCTGCATAAGGCTAAAAAAGGGATACAAAACAATCTCAAAGTGTTTAAGGAGCCATCAGTTGACAGACAAATTGTCCATAAATAGAGAGAGTTTACTACTGTAGCTACTCTTCCTAGAAGTGGGCACCCTGCCAAGATGACTTCCAAAGCACAATGTAGAATCCTCAATGAGGTAAAGAAGAACCCACGAGTAACAGCTAAAGGCTTGAAGACATAACTGGCAAACGTCCCTGTGTCCTTTTTTCTCAATGGCACAATTCCTTCCAGCTGAAGACATTAAACAAGAGAAATAAGCACAGGAATAAAGGTGCCTCTTTTCTTCTCTTTGATGAGAAAGGATAGCTCCCACAGCAGAATCTGAAACATCCACTTCCACGATAAAAGGTAGTTCAGGATCATTGGTGCAGAAGTGAAAAAAGTCTTTAGCTCACTAAAGGTAGTCTGTGTCTCAGGTGACCACACAAAGGCATCTTCTTCTTTGACAGCTGTGTAATTGGTGCTATCACAATAGAAAAGTTTCTTATGAATTTTCTGTAGAAATTCTGTAGGAATGCCCAGGATGATAAGAAATTTTGGTAACAAAATCAACTCAAAGCTGATAGTCTCACTACTCCTTTATGTAAATCTATGATCAGTTTGGATACAGAATTGGATGAAATCCTCAAGATCATTAGGGGTATACTCTTGCAAACTCATCTTTTTCCTGTTCAGAGAGCCCTTGGTGGAACTGATTCTTTTGCTTTATTCGTTTCGTGCTTACGTCTTCAGAGGGCGTGGTGGGCATCCTCTGAAGACGTAAGCACGAAACACGTCAGAGCGTGGCCACGCAAGGTTTACGGTCGGTAGCAACGAACGATTCCCGGGACTCATCCAGTGGATCGTATAGAGGAAAAATTGATCGTTGGTGAGATTGTCGTTATGTTGAGTTGACACGCTTTTTATGCTGATTTTATCTTTATGTTGATTTAAGCGCAATTTGTAAGGGGAGAAGGTGTAAGTGCAATAAAGGGTATAACACTATATCAGATCTCTTGTGTATCCTTACATGTTGACGCTTAATGAGGAGATTTTGTCAGTGTGTGGATGAGTAAAGAGACCTGGAGGAGCAGAGAGATTGAAAGACCTAACATACAAAGCCTGTTTGCAGTACTGTTCTGGTAAGTGGCCAGCCATGGGAGATTGCACAAAGGTGGATACGGTGATGGTGTAGGACCGTTACTCCTTGTGACTGAAATAGATCTCTACGGTGGATGGCACCTCTTTGCTGACATTTCTACCGCTATCACCTTCAATTATGGACTTTTGCTAGCATGTGATAAGTGTGATGCTTATAATGTGATTAGTGGTGTTCTAATTTAGATCGCTTATTTTAAAATTGTTTAACATTTCACTCTCTATGACCTACAGGTGAGGTCTGAAAAGTGTTTTAGATTTATTGAGTGCTGTTAGTGTCTGATTTTTTTAATTAGCCACATTGTATACTATGGTGATCAAATACCACCAAAAAAAAATCTCTATCTGTGGACACATTTTGTTTGGGAACAACGTTGAACAACTGTGCAATTTTTAGTTAGTAAAGCAGTGCCGTAATGCAACAAATGGGATGGTCATAAAGGGGGGTAAATCTTCTGGAGGGCAAATTTTTAAAATGTATAGTGCCTACCATTATTTCCATTGGCCCAGACTGCAGCACCTGGCAGCTATGATCATGTGGGGAAAATGGGTCTCTTATAAGATTTCATAGAAATTGTGTTATGTTGTAAAAGAAAAGGTTGGGTCAAATTGCAGTAGCAAGTTAGTAAATTTTGGGGAAATAGGATCTACCTCTGTCCAAAATGGCTATTAGAATGGACATGACCAGAAAACATGTAACATATCTCCCTGGGCCATACAACATGTCTAGGGGTTCTGTGATGTAATGTAGGATTTGTGGTTGTCCTATACCAATGCCTCAAAGTCTTGAAACCCAACTCCTGGTATTTTGTGCATACTGATGTTTTATGTGCATAGTATAAAATCCTGTGTGTCTGTTCTGGAGTCAGATGGATCTGGAGGTCTTTCTCCCATTTCTCTGCGAAAAGTGGGTTAAATGCTTCAAATCGACGCAATGACGTCACTGCACGTCCTCCCATTCCCATCCATTGGGAGGGCATGCAGTGACGTCACCGCGCCGATTTGAAGGAGTAAGGGCTCCTATAGTACCGGCCGGTATTTCTTATACGCTTTTTAATCGACCTGATGGACTAACAATCTACTATTATAAAAGGTTTAAGGAAATCCTGGTACCGAAACTTTGCAGGTATATGAACGGAATTGGGGAAAAATATGACATAAGTAAAGAGGCACTGTTTGCCTCTATCACTGTCATATTAAAGGAAGGGAAAGATGAAACTAAGTGTGCCAGTTTCAGACCAATTTCACTTTTAAATGTAGATACTAAACTATTTGCAAAGGTACTGGCGAATAGAATGAAGACAGTAATGAATTTTCTGGTACATTCGGACCAGGTGGGGTTTGTGCCCGGTCGAGAGGGAAAAGATAATGGGGTTAGAACCCTATTATTGCTATCTCAAAGGGAGGAGACGGAACCCCCGGCTTTACTACTATCAACAGATGCCCAGAAAGCCGTTGACAGGGTTGATTGGGAATTTATGTTTCAGACAATAGAAAAAATGGGTATTGGTCCAAGGATGGTCAAGTGGATCAAAACACTGTATCAACATCCCACTGCGACTGTAAATATTAATGGGTTGCCCTCCCCTCCCTTTGAGATGGAAAACGGGACCAGACAGGGCTGTCCACTCTCGCCCCTCCTCTTCGTGCTTTCATTGGAACCTTTACTTTCGACGATTAGAAATAATCCAGAAATAAAAGGAATTAGGGCGGGGCAGGAGGAACATAAACTCGCTGCATACGCGGATGATGTACTATTTTATATCAGCAACCCCAAAAGTTCATTACTAAAAGTTATTGAGGCCCTTGACGACTATGGGAAAATATCGAATTTTAAAATTAATCAAATAAAATCGGAAATCCTCAATATAAACGTTAGCAAACAGGAAGAACAATTAATTCAGGGAAAATGTAAATTTAAGTGGGTAAAAGAACTGAAATACTTGGGAATAAAACTAGCACGCACGTTGGATAAGATGTTCCACTTAAACTATATCCCACTACTAAACGAAATCAAAGCGGAATTTAGGAAGGTAGCTAACGGATCTATATCTTGGCTTGGCCGAATAAATGTATTTAAAATGTTCATCCTTCCCAAAATATTATATAAATTTCAGATGTTGCCGATTAAGATACCCTCCAATTATTTTTTAAAATTAAATTCATTAATGAGTAAATACATATGGAATAATAAAAAATCCAGGATCTCCCACAGGGTATTAAAACAGGAGAAAAGGAATGGGGGACTGGCTGTCCCTGATTTGTACTATTATTACCAAGCCGCCTTATTGTCTAGAATAGTTGAATGGGTAAGGGGAAAAAGGAATGAAAAAAGGTGGGTAAATCTTGAAGGTATATATAGTAAGGCACAACTTAGGGAGATAATATGGAATCCCCCGAAATATAGGGCACTGGATATAAACACAAATGAGTTGACACGGATTGCACTTAAGATTTGGGATGGGGTATATAAAAGATTAAATGGACACTATAACTCACCGATGATAGCTTTAAAAGATAACGAATACTTTCCCCCAGGTAAAAGGGAGATAGGTGGGAATTGGATTAAAAAAGAAGGGTCACAATTAAATGATATAATTAAAAACGGGAAACTTATTCCACTTGAAGAATTAGTACACACTGGTTTTATGGTGAAAGATAGATGGCGATATCTCCAACTGGTACATTTTATACAAAGACTACCTCAGCCAGTTAGAGTTGAAAATGAATTCATGGGGTTAGAGCAACTCTGCAAGGCAGATAGAATTAAGGGCACAATATCAAGGCTATATGAGCTGTTGATACGGGCCAGCCAGAGGGAGATACCGCCATATATAAAAAAATGGGAACAGGAATTAGGGTCACAAAAAGATAAAGAGACGATAAACAAAATATTGAAAATAACACATAGTTCGGCAATAGAAAATAAGACAGCCGAGATGAATTATAAACTCATCTCGCGGTGGTACAATACTCCAGATAAAATGGCTAAATATCAACAAGGAACAACGGCTGAGTGTTGGCGTGGATGTAAAGCTATAGGAACAATGACACACCTATGGTGGGGATGTGCAAAAATTAAGATATATTGGGATGAGATCCTCCAAAGGATAAAAGAAATAACTCAAACAACTATAAAACCGGATCCCTGGATAGTGCTTTTTCATGGGACTGAGGGGGGATTTAAACAATACCAAGACACAATTATTCCACATCTCTTAAACGCCGCAAAAAAACTGATTCCCAGGAAGTGGTATGAGGCTGAATGCCCAACGATATGGGAATGGGTAGACGCAGTAGAGGGAATATTTAATTGCGAAAGTTTATGCATGAATGACGAAGATGAAAGAGCAGCATTTGAAAGAAAATGGAAAGGATGGAAAGAGTTTAAACAGGAATGGAGCTATGCAGCACAGCTGAGACCAAAAAGATAGGTATTAGAGGATGATATCTAGAAGAGGAACACTACTGACATGGTGGGGGTTGGGGGGGGGGAGTTTTTGGGGTAGAGGGTAAATAATTATAATAGGAAGGGAGAAGAAATAAGGTATACTTTTTATGATAAAGAAATAAAGTGACACATGAAATTTATTATTACTTTAAAAAAAAAAAAAAAAAAAGTGGGAGTAAATAAACCATAGCTACAATGATGTGAAAATAAATAAGAGACAGCGATGAACGTAAAGTTGATTCTAGTCTCGCTTCATGATTCGCTGATGGGGCTTTAAAAAAAAAAAAAAACAATATATTTCTTTTAATAAATACTCTTATGTTACAGAATTATGCTATGGTCCCCTTTCTTCTCATATGGTTTATGATTCCACAGACTGCATGATTTATGAAAGGAGCCTAGCACCCCGGAATACCTTTGAGAGACATCCTCTGAGTCTTCCACTCCTGATGTTAAAGGCCACGGCTGGGTTATAGCCAAATGCTGATTCGTGTTTGCCCTCTGGTAAGCGGCTTTTCATACAGTGGTGGGTTTTCACTCATTTATGGATCACAGTGGTGTTTACCCAATCATATATATGTTTGGTACCTATCCTGGATGACATATAATCGACACTAATCCTTTGGTCTATTGTGGACTTTGGTGCACATATTGCTGGCGCAGTTTTTAATTTCTTCATTTGAAATGGAGGATCCTCTAAGCCCTTGTACACACGGTCGGACATTCCGATGGACAATATCCGATAGGACCGTGTTGTCGGATAATCCGACAGTGTGTGGGCTCCATCGGACTGTTTCTGTCGGAGTATCCGATGGACCAAGTTTTCCAGCTGGGCTATAAAATTTTCCGACAACATGATCCAATCGGACTTTGTCCGATCATGTGTAGAGAATTCCGATCGGACAAAGTACCACGCATGCTCAGATCAAATTCCTAGACCAAAGCTATTGGCTACTAGCCTGAACGTAGTCCCGTCCTAACAAAATAACATCATCACGTTAAGTACGATCGGATTTTCTGACAACTTTGTCCTACTGTGTGTATGCAACAGTTTCGGACAAAATCCGTCTGACAAAATCTGACGGATTTTGTTGTCGGAATGTCCAACCGTGTGTACAAGGGCTAACTCTGGAGGAAAAGATGGGGGATTGGGAAAAAAATCCTGCATATGGACCAAGTAACTTATATCTTTCACGTACAAAGGCAATGTCTGCAAGGGTATTTTGTGAGATTATTTTTAACCCGTTCACCTCATCCTCTCATGTAAATCGAATGTACATCCAGTCCCCTGTACATTAACCCCTTACCTCTTTTATTCTGCACATCTGTATGTTAACCCCTTCATCTCCATCCTGCCACTGTATGTGACAAGTACATTAACCTCATCACCTCCTCCTCCCTCTGTTTATGATATTATAGTGCAACATTAACAAGCTCCATGCTTTAACCATTACAATACAAGCATGTATTTTATTTACAAAAAACAATAGCAAAAAACAAGATCACTTTAAGGTGCTTACTTTCCAAAAAGGGATTTTTTTTGGGGGGGGGGGGGGGGGGTTTCATACTGTCCTGGCATTTTTATATAGTATACTTTATATCAGACCATAAGGGAAACATGGTTTCTCAAGATTTTGATTTATATAGAATATCTCTAATAAGTTTGTAGAATATTATGATGCTAAAAAAAAGAAATTTATTTCATTTTCAAAAAAATAATGATCAAAAAAATTACAACTTCAAAATACTTGCCATCCCTCTTATTAAATACTTTGGACTGTCTACATTCCAAAAAGGGGTCATTTGGAGGATATCTGTACTGTCCTGATATTTTTGGGCCTCAAAAAATAAATGAGATGGGTCGTCAGTACATCAGGAATCAGGATTGATCAAAAATACTGTATACCATAGTTTGTAGACTCTATAACCTGCGTACAGACTAAATAATATACACTGATTTGGGATATTTTCACCAAAGAAAAGTAGCAGAATACATTTTGGCCTAAATCTATGAAGAACAATTATTTATTTGCAAAATTATATAACAGTGTTGTTTTTCTTTCAAAATGTTTGGGTCTTTTGGTTTATTTAGCAAAAAAATAAAAATAAAACATTGATAATTAAATACCACCAAAAGAAAGAAAGCTCTAGTTATGTGAACAAAATAATAAAAATTTAATTTGGGTACACTATTGCATGACTGTATAATTATCATTCAAAGTGTGACAGCACTGAAAGCTAAAAATTGGCCTGGGCAGGAAGAGGGGAAAAGTGCCATGTATTGAAGTGATTAATGATCATATACACAGGTAGGCTAATATCAAATATAGGCTAAATAACATACAAGTGTCAAAAGACTTTAATCAAATAAATTGGTGTCAAACTCAGTACTTGCATATATGAAACATATATCAATAAACATTTCCTAGATAACGGATTAAATAAACAGATATGCAGAGGTGTTAATGATCGTTAATTTTATATTTAGGTTTAAACACAGTCATTAATAAAGAAACAGCTGTGTAGGGGGAGTAAAACTGGGTGAGGAACAGCCAAACTCTGCTCCATGGCAAGACTGAGCACAGCAACAAGGTAGTTATACTGCATCAGCAAGATCTCACCCAGGCAGAGATTTCAAAGCAGACTGGTCGACCAAGAAACCTAATTCAGCAGATGAAAGACACATCATGCTTACTTCCCTTCAACATCGGAAAATGTCCAGTAGTGTAATCAGCACAGAACTGGCAGAAACCAGAGGGACCTAGGTACACCCTCTACTGTCTGGAGAAGTCTGGCCAGAAGTGGTCTTTGAAGAATTGTGGCCAAAAAGCCATGCCTTCAATGTAGAAACAAGGCCAAGCGACACAACTATGAACAAAAATATAAGAACTGGGGTGCAGAAAAATGTCACCAGGTGTTCTGAACTGATAATTCAACATTTTAAATATTTGGCTGTAGAAGGAGGCAGTTTGTTTGCCAAAGGGCTGGAGAGCAGTAAAATAGTGAAGCATGGTGGAGGATGCAAGTTTAGGGCTGCATTTCTGCAAATGGAGTTGGCCATTTGGTCAGGATCAATGTTGTCCTCATTGCTGAGAAATACATGCAGATACTTATCCATCATGCCATACCATCCTGAAGGCTTGTGATTGGCCCCAGATTTAGGGACAGCAGCAGTACAACAGCCCCAAACATACAGACAATGTTATTGAGAACTATCTTCAGTGTAAAGAAGAACAAGGAGTTCTGGAAGTGATGGCTTTGTCCCTACAGAGCCCTGATTTCATCATCATTGAGTCTGTCTGGGATTACATGAGAGACAGAAGGATGTAAGGCAGCCTACATCCTCAGACGATCTATGGCTAGTTCTCCAAGATGTTTGGAACAACCTACATGCCGAGTTACTTGATGTTTTGAAAGGCAAAGTGTGGTTACACCAAATATTGATTTGATTTGGATTTCTCTTCTGTTCATTTACTTTCCATTTTGTTATTTGATAAAAAAACAAACTATCAGCACTTCACTTCTATTTCTGAAAGCATCCTTCAGTTAAAGCATTTCTTCACACCTGCCTAAATTTTTTGCACACACACACACACACACACACACACACACACACACACACACACACACACACACACACACACACACACACACACATATATATATATATAAATAAAATAGAATTTTCTGTTTTATTTGGCTACTGTGTTAATTGTGTGGGGTCTTGCTGAGGGCTTCCTGGACACCTTTGTGGCACACACAGAAGCGAAGGGGTTACTCAGGGAGAGTTTAGGGCTCTCAGTAGGAACATATCAGATTTAGAACATACATGAAAAGTGGAGGAGATTCTGGGAAAGATCTCAGACTTGTGTATTGCATTAGTTGTACCAGAAAAAAAAGTCTAAAGCCGCGTACACACGTAGCCGTCTATCCGACGGACAGTCTGGCGGACTTCCCGTCAGACTGTCCGTCGGACTTTCCGAACGGGCTACTTGCCCACACACGGCACTTTTTCAGCGGACTAATACGGCGTACTAAGTCCGCCGTACTAAGTCCGCCGTACTATCCACCCTACTTTTGAAATGAACGGACTCGCCCACACACACGGAGGATAGTCCGCTCATTTCGAGCGCATCTCCAGGTAGGCAGGGCTCGCAAAGGAGATGTCGCTGGCCCCGCCACCTGGTATGGACTTAAAGGGGAACCCCAACGCCGAAAAAAATCGGCGTGGGGGTCCCCCCAAGTCCACATCAGACCCTTGTCCGAGCACGCTACCCGGCCGGCCAGGAAAGGGGGGACGAGCGAGCGCCGCGCGGCCCCCCCACCCCAAAGCACCTTGTCCCCATGTTGATGAGGACAAGGGCCTCTTCCCGACAACCCTGGCCGTTAGTTGTCGGGGTCTGCGGGTGAGGGGCTTATCGGAATCTGGGAGCCCCCTTTAATAAGGGGGCCCCTGGATACCGGCCCCCCACCCTATGTGAATGAGTATGGGGTACAATGTACCCCTACCCATTCACCTGTAAAATAAAGTACAAAAAAAACACAACACACAAGATAAAATAGTTTATTGCACAGCTCCGGGGGTCTTCCGTCTTCCGGGCTCTTCTCGCCGGACACCTCCGCTATCTTCTTGTAGCTCTTTTACTAGCGGAGGAGTCCGGCTTTCTTCCTCGCCGCCGCCCTCTTCTTCCGACTTCGGGGGTCTTGTCCCCCCTCTTCGGTTCTTCTTGTGTGTTGTGTTTTTTTGCCCATTAGTGCTGCATATTAGTGCAGCTTCATCAGTGCCCACCAGTGCTGCCTCATCAGTGCAGACTATGAGTGCCCATCAGTGCTGCGTTTCAGTGCCTATCAGAGCTGCCTCATCAGTGCCCATCAGTGCAGCCAATCTGTGAACATCTGTGCTGCTTATCAGTGCCACCTCATTAGTGCCCATCAGTGCATGCCAATTAAAGGGATTGTAAAGTGATTTTTTTTTTTTAAATAACAAACATGTTATACTTACCTGCTCTTCTAGGGTCCCTCGGCGGCTGTCTCGGCTTCCTCCCGCAGGTGCTTCTCACGTTCATGCGAGCTCCCTCGCATTGGGGAGAAGCACCTGCGGGTGCGCTCCCGTGATACAGCCGGTGGCTATAGCCGCTCGCTGTATCACACGGCCCCACCCCCCCGGTGCTCCGTGTCAGTGGGTGTGATTGACAGTAGCGCGAGCCAATGGTTGCGCTGCTTTCCATCCATCCACTCCAGCCAATCAGTGGCCAGGCTGAACAGTGGAAAGGACAGCTGGGGCGAGCGTGGGATTTTCGAGGGGTGAGGTAAGTAAAACGGGGGGCTGGGGGCGCAGGCACTGTCAGATGTTTTTTCACCTTAATGCATAGAATGCATTAAGGTGAAAACACATTTACCTTTACAACCCCTTTAATGAACATCAGTGCTTCCTATTAATGCCTATCAGCACACATCAGTGAAGGAGAAAAATTACCTGTTTGTAAAATTTTATAACAGAAACTAAGAAAAACATTAATTTTGTTTCAAAATTTGGGTTTGTTTAGAAGAGAATTACCCAGTGGTGATTAAATACCACCAAAAGAAAGCTCTATTTGTGTAAAAAAATGATAAAAATGTAATTTGGGTTCAGTTTTGCATCATAGCGCAATTGTCATTCAAAGTGTGAAAATGCTGAAAGCTGAAAATTGTCCTGGGCAGGATGGGGGTAAAAGTGCCCAGTAGGCAAATGGTTAAAATACATGGTTGACCTGTTTCCCTTACACTACATTGTCCTGAAGTGGTGTTGGGGACAGCCGAATAAACTAAATAGCTTAAAGGGGGACAAGTCAAATCTTCCAGATGTGTTAGGTGCTGACGTTTTTTCATGATTATCTTTTAAAGTCAGTGGAGTTTAGTGAAATGGATGGAGGGACAGGTAGCTACAGTATTTATATTTTTCTTTGTAGGCTTGGTTTGTGCTCAGTTTTTTTAACATGAGAGACAGAACTGATTCAACTAAAACCAGAAGGTAGATAATGGGAGCTATATCAGCCCCAGATTCCATTTCAAAGCCATTTTAACATCTTTATTTTTTAAGCTATAAATGAATGGATTTAGCATAGGAACGGCAGCTGTGTTCAATAAAGATAACATCTTTTTGGACTCCAGGGTACTGGATAGGTTTGGTGTCAAATATTGGCAAGCCAAAGTTGTGTAGAGCAAGGTCACAGCAGTGAGGTGTGAGGAACATGTGTAGAAGGTCTTCTGTCTTCCAGTACTTGTAGAGATCTTCAATATAGCATTTATTATAAAAATGTAAGGAATGAAGGTGAGGACAAAGGGTGTAAAGATCATGGGAAACAGTCCTTCTACGAAGAATAGAATTTCCAATACAGTTGTGTCATTGCAGGAAATTTTCATTACGGGGACAATATCACAGAAAAAGTGGTTTATTTCAATGGAGGAATAACAATTATACCTATACACTATAATAATAAGGAGGCAGGACCTGGGAAAATCCCATCGTCCAGCTTAATGAGGCCAATAGAGTGCACATTCTACCATTCATGGCCAGATGGTAATGCAAAGGGTGGCAGATTGCTATGTACCGATCATAACTCATGGCTGTAAGTATGAACAATTCATGACCAGCAAAAGAACCAAACAGGTACATTTGTATCATGCACTGAAGAAATTGAACAGTTTTATCACCAGTGATAAAGTTTATAAGAAGCTTGTGCAGTGAAATGGTACAGCAAGAAATATCTATAACAGACAAGTTGAACAGAAAAAAGTACATAGGAGTATGGAGCAGCGGGTGTCGGCAAGCAACAAGAATGGTCAGATTACCACTCAGAGTTATGAGATACATAATGAGGACCAGAAGGAAAATTGGAAACTGCAACTCGGGGTCATCAGAGATTCCTCTAATGATGAAATATTTGATAGTTGTCACATTTACAGTCATTTTGAAAACTGTGTTCTAGGAAATGGAACATATTTATTTGTCATGATATCTAGGAAACTTTTGAGAAAATAATTATATGATTTAACATTCTGTAACATACTATATAACTGATGACCTATACTGTAGATGTGTGTTATAGAATTACAGAATATTTCAACCTAAATACAATCATTGAATACATTACAGCTTACCAATGTGGTGACTACATTAGTTTTCTTTATTTATTTTCCTAATTTTCACTTGGTCATCCAGCCAGTAACATACTTTCTGTCTTAGCCCTTGTACACACGGAAGGAAAATCTGACGGAAAATGTCCGATCAGACCGCGTTGTCGGATATGTCTGACCAACAAAGTTTGAGAGCTGGATATAAAATCTTCAGACAACATGATCCGATGCGCGTCAGTTCCGATCGTGTGTAACCTAGTCTGACGGACAAAGTGCCACACATGCTCAGAATAAATTCTCAGACGAAAGGACTCGGTCAGGTAAAATTACCATTCGTAATCGATATACCACATTCGTCACGCTGCAATGTTAAAAATTCTTCAATGCAGCGCATTCTCTTTTTCTTTATAATGCTACAATAATGAAGTTGTTTTGCTGCTCATATTCACACACACTTCTCCTAAACTTATTTCTTTATTCTTTTTCCTCATTTCATGAATAAAATATTTTAATTCGTCACATCTCCCCAATCATTTTTTTTTTGTTTACATTTTGTGGTTGTTTTTTTTTAATCAAGATCTCTTTTTTGACATTTTGCTCATGTTTGTAATTTTTTTGTGTGTTTTTTGTGTGTCAACTTACCACAACACCATTATTATCTTTTTATTTTATTGTTTTCTTTTTTAATCTCTAGGAGGTTGTTTGGTGTTGGTGCCCCTTGTTTTAATTTGACTTTGTATTTTTGAAATGTACCTGCCTACTCACAAGTAAACTGTCCTTTTTGAAGTAAAACACATAGGCAAGTATTTATTGAACCCAAAAAAAACTTTATTTAGGTGTCATAAACAAATAAAGAGGGAGGCAGCGCTGGAGAAACTGGGGAAATTAGCGAAGCCTTTGGCACCCAGGGCACACATTAACTATTTAAACGCAAAAATTGGTGGCATGAGGAGTACATATCTGAGAGAGAACAGTCTGGTCCTGAAGTCCAAGAAACCCGGAAACAGCAGCAGATGACATCTATGTCCCCAGGCTGCGGTCATACAAGAGCCTGCATCTTCTGTCAGACCAGACTGAACCCAGGTCATCACTCTCTGGTCTTCCTTCCACGCTTCCTTCCAGGCTGTGGCTGTGGTGCTGGAGGTGTGGCAGAAAGAGGAGGAGGAGGAGGAGGGGGAGGAGCATGGTCCAAATCACACAAGTGTGTTGTTTGTGTGATTTGGCCCTTCAACCCCTTATTGAGTGTGTGGATAATTAGCTCCTCACACATGAGGTGTTGCCCCTCCTCCATTTGCTGGAGTTTGCAGGCAGCCAAGGTGGCAAAGGCTACTTGATAGGTGGGGGTGGCTTTGAGGGCCACTGAAGCCTCCCCAATTAGCTTGAGAGCTGACTCCTCCACATTCCCCCCCTTTCTGGCCCTTTTGGGTGGAAGGCAGAGGGACTTGTGATTCAGTCAGGCTCCTAGGCCTGCCCACCTCTTGGCTGCCACTTACCCCTGCCTCCTCCTGGCTGACACGTTCCACAGCCACCTCCTGGCTGCTGCATTCCACATCCACCTCCTGGCTGAGGTCTTCCTGTGTATAAAAAAGGGACATAGTTTTAGTTTTTGGTTCATCAAACACACACAATTTTCAGCTCTTGACTGTTGCAAATTGTTAACAAATAGAAAAGACTACCATTCTGAGCCCAGCATTTTTCATTCTTGGCCCAAATATTTTGGCCACTACTGTATATTGATATGTGAATCACTTTCTAAAATCGGCAATTAGTGAGCAAAAATCAAGTTAACATCATTCATTTTTACTTTAAAAATATGTAGAACAATACTACACCTGGCTCAAGCTGGGCTCCTCCAGTTCTTCCTGTCTGGAAGGCCCAGGTTGGGTGTCGGAAGCCTCAGCAGGGGTGGAATGAAGCGTAGAAAGAAGCGTGGAAGGAAGATTAGAGCGAGATTCCCTGACCTCAGCCTGGTCTGTAAGAAAATGCATCCTCTCATAGTACCACAGCCTGGGGACATAAACTTTATCTGTTGCTGCTCCAGTTTTCATGGACTCCAGCACCTTCTTGCGCTCCCTCAGATATTTACTCCTCAGGCCACCAATTTTATTTTTTAAATAGGCGATGTCTGCCCTGGGGACCACCGGTTTCACAAACTCCAGCAGTTTCTCCATCGCTGCCTGCCTCTTTAATTTGTTGCTGTAGTGGGGATGTGTAGCTTGCCACAGACAGGGCAGCTCCCTGTACTTGTCGATGAACAGGGGGAGAAAGCTGTGGTCATTAAACCCATCCATATTATTTTATCTACAAGACACAACACAAACAAACCCTAATGTCAAGCTAAACTCTCCTAATCTTGTCCCAATATAGGCCTCAATCTAGAAGCAGTATATGCTAGTGATGTATCAAGGTAAAATTGTACCTTCGTTTGAACGATCGGTGCGTCAGCTTCTCCCTCTGCTCACAGATCGTACGTACGTCACACGCGTGTTGCGTTTTCTATACAGTGAGCATGCGTGAAACTCCGCCCGCCCCTGACATTATTTCTAGTCTATTCCCCGCCCCTTCTCTTTCGGCGCAGTGGGGAGAGCACATGGCGGAGACACAGCAGCATGATAATAATTCCACTAATGAGGAGGAGGACGAGGAAAGCCCGGAGCCAGAAACGTCCCGATCCCAGAGGAGAAGATTTAAGGCCTCAAATATGTCTTTTGGAGAGATGTTGGAGATGGTGGACATATTGAAGAGGAACGACTATGATGGGAAGTGTGGACCTTACCCAAACCCAAATGTCAGAAAGGCCAAGATCATGACTAAAGTTGTGAAGAGTCTACAGAAGAATTTAGGGGTACAACGATCCAAGGATCAACTGAGGAAACACTGGTCAGACCTGAAACTGAGGAAGCACGATCAGTACAGAAGTATCAGGGCTGGCTTAGCCCTTTCTTCTCTGGGCTGGCTGCTCAGCTGTCGGCTAATTGACAGCTCTCTTCTCTCTCCACAGTTACCAGCTGTTCCTGAGGATGCTCGTCTGACCTGCCTACTTAAAGCCATCCAGCTCACTTCACCTCTGCCTTCGCCTTGGTCACATCACAAGAAACCATCTCCTGTGTTTTGTTTAAAGACTGGCTTGCTGACATCCCTTCTGGCTCCTTATCCTGCTTGCTGTTTCTCTACTTGGATCCCTGACTTCTGGCCTGGCTGACTACCCGATCTGGTTATTGAACTCTGGCCTGGCTGACTACTCTATCCGGTTACTGGACTCTGGCTATGCTTTGACTACGCTTTTTCTATTTACCTTTTTATTTTTATTAATAAACAAGTGTGATTTAATTGTACTTCTGTCTCAGTCTGATTCATGGTTTCTGACAAGAAGGATCAAGCGAGTTCTTCAAAAAAGTAAGTAGTTGTCGTGTGTTCATATTATTATTATTGATTGCATACTGCTCCATGTGCTTTGATTTAATGTTGTACAGTTTAAAATGGCCACTTTCATGTTCATGGATTCAATCGTTCGTAATAAACATCATTCGTTAGCCCACTCCAAAGACGATGTTTTGCCAAGTTGCACTTGACTACATTTGTTCACACAACAGGTAAGTATTCCAGCTTTAGAAAGTGTCAAAAATAATGTTTGCACCTTTGAACTCTGCCAAAAAACACAATTGTACAACACTTTCAAGCAATGTTTCATATTCCTATTTTTGCCCTCAAATATCTGTGTGCTAAGTATTGCTTTTTTACATTCTCATAGGGGAGAGAAGACGCGGGATGTCTGAGGACACCAGGGACCCCACACCTCCCAAAGAAGGGGAAATACCAACACCAGAAGCAGGGTAGGAGGAGGAAGGAGAGATTGTAGAGCTTGGCAAAATTGGCATCACAACAGATGAGTGTCTGAGACCACAGCTTGTGGTAAGCTAATCAATGTATGCCTGCATATTTATGATACACTGTGTTTTTTTGTTTATTTTTAGGTGATGGATGTTGTGGAAGAAGAATCGCATTTTACCAGGGAAAGTGCCCAGATCCTCATTGGATAGATAATGGGGTGCAATCGCGATTTAGAGAATATCCAGAAAAACATCAATGATGTTCAGCAAAAAAACAGAAGAACATCATTGATGTTTTAGGGAGAATCTGAAATACCCAAAACTAGCTAGCATCCGTTTTAATTTTTCCAAAACACTTTTAATCTGAAATACCCAAAACTAGCTAGCATCCATTTTAATTTTTCCAAAACACTTTTATATTTTTCGAAAAGCCAAATTTGGAAGATGCACACAGTGTGTCAACATGTGCCATCTCCCATCATGGGGATCAATGTACGCGTTTTGTGGGTGCAACCCCTTCCTTGCTACTAAAGGGGCTGAGATGAAGGGGTTACACCCCCAAAACACGTATATTGATACATCATGATGGGAGATAGCACATGTTGACATTAGGCATGGGATCAGGAGGAAAATGGCCACTTTTCGATTCACAATTTGTGTGCATCTTCCAAATTTGGCTTTTACAGGGGTGACACCCCATCTGATGTTTTTTTGTTTTATTTTTAGGTGATGGATGTTGTGGAAGAAGAATCGCATTTTACCAGGGAAAGTGCCCAGATCCTCATTGGATAGATAAGGGGTGCAATCGCGATTTAGAGAATATCCAGAAAAACATCAATGATGTTCAGCAAAAAAACAGAAGAACATCATTGATGTTTTAGAGAGAATCTGAAATACCCAAAACTAGCTAGCATCCGTTTTAATTTTTCCAAAACACTTTTAATCTGAAATACCCAAAACTAGCTAGCATCCATTTTAATTTTTCCAAAACACTTTTATATTTTTCGAAAAGCCAAATTTGGAAGATGCACACAGTGTGTCAACATGTGCTATCTCCCATCATGGGGATCAATGTACGCGTTTTGTGGGTGCAACCCCTTCCTTGTTACTAAAGTGGCTGAGATGAAGGGGTTGCACCCCCAAAACACGTACATTGATACATCATGATGGGAGATAGCACATGTTGACATTAGGCATGGGATCAGGAGGAAAATGGCCACTTTTCGATTCACAATTTGTGTGCATCTTACAAATTTGGCTTTTACAGGGGTGACACCCCATCTGATGAAGGCAATATCAGCACAGTTTGTATATACTCCAGTCTGTGTTTAATACCAGAACAGGCCATTATGAATACCTGGTAATGCCTTTTGGCCTTTGTAACGCCCCGGCAGTTTTCCAGGAATTTATTAACGATGTCCTCTGAGATTTGTTGCAGTTATGTGTGGTGGTTTATCTCGATGATATCCTCATATTTTCCAAGTCCCTGGAGAGCCACCACACAGATGTATGTCGTGTGCTTTAGAAACTAAGAGAGAACAATCTCTGTTGTAAACTGGAGAAGTGCGAGTTCCATCGTGAACAGGTTACATTCCTGGGCTATGTCATTTCCAGTGCTGGTTTTTCGATGGACCCAGAAAATTTTTCGTCAGTCCTACAGTGGCCTCGACCCGTGGGTTTACTTCCTCTGCAGAATTTCCTGGGCTTTGCCAACTACTATCGGAAGTTTATTCGTAACTTCTCGTCTCTGGTCAAGCCCCTGACTGATATGACCAGAAAGGACGGTAACCCACAGAGTTGGTCTCCGGAGTCCATTAAGGCCTTTGAGACTGTCAAGGCTGTCTTTGTTTCTGCTCCTGTTTTGGCACACCCTGATCCTACGTTGCCTTTTATACTAGAAGTTGATGCTTCTGAGACTGGAGTTGGCGCCCTTCTGTCTCAACATCCTAACTCTGAGAGCGCTATGCATCCGTGTGGCTACTTTTCCAAGAAATTGTTACCTGCTGAGTGCAATTATGAGATTGGTGACAAAGAGATGTTGGTGATCATTTTAGCCCTGAAAGAATGGAGACATCTCCTTGAAGGTACCACTGTGCCTATTCTTATTCTTACTGACCATAAGAATCTTACATTCTTGTCTGAAGTGACTCTCTCCCAGAAGCGCGCGATGGGCTCTTTTCTTGTCGAGCTTTAATTACATTGTCTCATTCTTACCCGGTACTAAGAATGTAAGGGCTGATGCCTTGTCACAACAATTTTCCTCCACTTCCAAGTCGGAGTCGGTTCTGGTTCCTATGATTCCTCCTGATCGTTTCTTGGCTACGGTTCTTACTTCTCCTTTGGGTGACAAAATTCTTGCTGTTCAGGTCCATGCTCCTCCTGATAAACCTTGTGACCGCTGATTTGTCCCAGAGAGTCTCCGTACTACTGTGCTCCAGACTTACCATTCTCCCAAGGCTGCTGGCCATCCTGGGAAGAATCAACTCATTTGGGCCATCTCCCAACAATTCTGGCCTAGTCTATGGGCTGATCTTACTGCCTTTGTAGCTGCCTGTCCCATGTGTGCTCAGAGTAAGACTCCACGACACCTTCCAGTGGGCCTCCTACAACCCATACCCAATGAAGAGAGGCCCTGGACCCACCTATTTATGGATTTCACTGTGGAATTGCCCAACTCCCAAGGCAACACTGTTATCCTTATGGTGGTTGACCCGTTCTCAAAGATATGTCATTGTATGCCACTTAAGAAGTTGTCTACCTCTAAGGAATTGGCTTCCATTTTTGCTCGGGAGATATTTCGCTTACATGGGCTACCCAAGGTAATTGTCTCAGACAGGGGCAGTCAGTTTGTCTCCTGGTTCTGGCGAGCCTTTTGTGCACAGTTGGGAATCCAGCTTGCGTTCTCTTCTGCATATCACCCGCAGTCTAATGGGGCCGCAGAACGAGCCAATCAGTCCTTGGAGCAATTCCTACGTTGCTATATTTCTGACCATCATAACAACTGGTCAGACCTATTACCTTGGGCAGAGTTTGCTCAAAACAGTGCCTTGAATTCTGCCTCCCGATTGTCTCCATTTATGGCGAATTCTGGTTTCCAACCTTCCATGTTGCCTGACTTGTTTGTTCCGCAGAGTATTCCTGCGTTAGAGGAGCATCTCCGTGGTCTTCGTTCCACTTGGGTACAAGTCCAGGAGGCTTTGTGTCATGCTAATGATAGGTACAGACTCCATGCTGACCGCAAACGCCTGCCTGCGCCTTCCTACCAGGTTGGGGACAGGGTCTGGCTGTCATCTCGCAACCTCCGGCTTCGTGTTCCCTCACTGAAGTTTGCACCTCAGTTTATTGGGCCTTTCTGTATCCTTTGCAGGATTAACCCAGTGGCTTATGCGTTGGACCTTTCTCCTAGTATGCACATCACAAATGTGTTTCATGTCTCCTTATTGAAACCGTTGGTCTGTAACCGATTTACCACCTGTACATTTGCAGTGCACCTGTAGCGCATAGTAGATTTGCCTTTAGTAAATAACACCCACAGTGATGTTTAAATTTCCCCAATCATGCCATTTTCATGACCCTACATATTTCTGCCATGGTGCTGAAAATGAGCAATATTTTTGTCAGTAATGCACTACATACATTAACAACAAAAACAAGGTGTGTGTGTAGCAGACCCACAACATAATAAGATTATCTGAAGAAGAGACTGTCACCCCATCACGCTCTGAAATTGGGTTTGTACTGTTGTAGAAAAAGGCCCAAAAACACAAAAAAAACCTAGGAGACAGACACCTTAAACAAAGCCAAGCAGTAAATGAAAACAAAGATTATTGGAGTTTGAAAGAAAAATTTATAAAAAAAAATGCCTCTCAGACATTGTCTGGCATATCAATGGCCCCCCTCCCCACAAAGTACTCCACATATCTTGTTCTGACCTTGCGGGCACTTTGGGGGGGGGGGGGGCAAGCCAGGACAACCAGCTTCAAGGGCCGTCAGGTTGGGATTTTCAGGTAAGTCTGCATCAGGCCCAACTGAGGCCACATAGTTTGGTGAGTGTTTTTTCAAAAAATTGTGCAGAATGCAGCACGAAAGCACAATATGATGGAGTTTATATTCCGCCATGTGGATTGGAGTCAAAAATAGGCAGAGTCGGCTGGCCATTATCCCAAAAGTGTTCTCCACTACTCTTCTGGCTCTGGCCAGCCGGAAATTAAAGATCCTCTGGTCCGGGGGTGAGGGTCTTCATCGGGAAAGGCCGCATCAGATGGTTTGCCAGAGCAAACGCCTCATCCGTGATGAAAACGAAAGGGAGTCCTTCCACATTCTCCTCTGGAGGTGGCAAGCCCAGACTGCCACTCTGGAGATGCCAGTAGAACGCTGTTCGTGCAAACACTCCACCATCCGACATCCGGCCATTTTTCCCCATGTCCACATACAGGAAGTCATATGTCGCTGACACCATCGCCAACATCACGATACTATTATACCTCTTGTAATCATAATAGTAGGACCCTGAGTTGGGAGTGGGATGATGCGGATGTGTTTCCCATCAATTGCACCTCCACAATTGGGAAAGTCCCAACGGCTGGCAAAGTGGGAGGCCACAGTCTGCCATTCCTGTGGCGTTGAAGGAAACTGTGGAGTCAAACAAGAAAAAAAATTAGTAATTTTGCACATCAACATTGCAAGCAGATTGGACACAAACATTTTTGGCCAAGATCAGTATAAAATTTTTGGAAATTAGTATTTAAAGCCAAAAGTATAAGGTCCCCTTATCAGATTCCTCATCCCCCCCCCCCATCTGATGGCCCATTGCAAAAAATTAGGGGGGTGTTTTGGACAGGTAACCCTCTCCACTTCATTGAGAGCTGAGTGCATAAATAATGTGTGATACTTTGGCCAGCCCCGCCTTACTTACACTATTGGCAGTCCACCGGACAGGTAAGACGTGTCATAAAACAAAAAAAGGAACAAATGATGGAAGCACATTTTGACATTCTGCTATTACCTATCAAGATAATAATAGGAGAAAAAAATGTAAACTGTAGCATTTGAAAGTATTGAGGCAGGCCCTTGCACTACATGCTTTGGTGAATTCATCCATAAATCTGACTACAAAAGAGGTAGGTATAGTGTGTATTGGGTTTGGCAAAGTCAGCAGATAGAGGATTGCTATCAGCTGACTTAGCAGTTGGGGGGAGGGGGGTTCCTAATTAGTTTTGCCCACCAAAAAAAAAAAATCGCACTCTGCATGAATTTAAGCACACACATAACATTTGTACACATTTTAGGGGGTGTTTAGGGGAAAGCAATACTATGGAGCTGACAAAATACATTGCTAAGTGACTAGGCTATAGGTTTATGGCCCCAGAAGAGCATGCTGGGGAAGTTTGTGAAGGCACATATGCATGTAGGACAAAAAAGGAACTTTAAAAGCTTCCAGCATGCATGAGGACAAAGGGGCACAGCATATCAATCACATCATATTGCAATCATGGTAATTAGGGAATGATGAAAGAAATACAAAACATTAGCAAACATTAAATACATAGAATGTGATGTTAAAGGAGAAAACTTACCTTAATATAGTCCTTCTGCAGGACCTGTATGATGGCAGAACAGGTCGCTGGAATAATGATTCCCAGAGCCAGGGGGGTGATGCCTGACGAGAACTTGAGGTCCTGAAGACTTCTCCCTGTTGCCAAGTACTGCAACATGGCGATGGGCCTCTGCTCCAGAGTGATGGCTTGCCACATGCAGGTATCCTGCCTGCTGATATAAGGGGACAGCAAAGCCAGCAGACGGTGAAAAAGGGGGTCCATCATCTGGAGATAATTCCTGAAATCATCAGGATTATTCTCACGGATCTCACGAAGCAAAGGCATGTGCGAGAATTGGTTATGCTGGAGCAACCAATTCTTGCTCCACGAACTCCTCCTCGCCCTGTTCATGGACTGGGCTTGTGTCAAAGCTAAAATCCCAACACCATGCCCCTCCACAGCATGAACTCTACAACGAGTACGTACATGAAACATGGCTTCAAAACAGTTGGCTGGTCAGAACGGACAACAGAAAGCACCGATAAACAGCAAGGCCTGAAAGAACGAACTGAAAACCAGAAACGAGTGGACAATAAGCACTGAAAATCAAAGCGTACTATACCAAGATATATATAGATATATAGTCCCCAATGACTAACAAATGCAAACTGACTACACGCACTGATAATCAGATAAGCATGAACTCTACAACGAGCATGAACTCTACAACGAGTACGTACATGAAACATGGGTTCAAAACAGTTGGCTGGTCAGAACGGACAACAGAAAGCACCGATAAACAGCAAGGCCTGAAAGAACGAACTGAAAACCCAGAAACGAGTGGACAATAAGCACTGAAAATCAAAGCGTACTATACCAAGATATATATAGATATATAGTCCCCAATGTATAACAAATGCAAACTGACTACACGCACTGATAATCAGATATGCACCGACAAGCACAAACTGAAGAGCAGTAACGATCTGAGGCACAAATCTGAAAAGCGCAAATCGTCTCTAGCCAAACTTCTACTAACATGCGATAAACACGAGATCAGCAGAAGGAGCCCAAAGGGTGCCGCACGTGGTGCTGAACTTCCCTTTTCTAGTCCCGTCATACTCAGTTTACGCCACCGCGTTCTTGTCAACCGGAAATTCCGACAACTTTGTCCGACCATGTGTATGCAACACCACTCCTGGACTAAATCCGGATTTTGTGGTCGGAATGTCCAACCGTGTGTACAAGGGCTTAGGGTGGCTCCTTTATTTATGGATTATCAATGGAGACATTCTTGGATAGCAGCACTGTCTAGGGAGGTTGTTGTTGGAAGGCTGGTAGATTCAGAACTTTATATAAGTGGCTAACAAGTCAAAGCCTAACTCCAGCTAACACATTTTGAGAAGTGACAGAAGCAATGGTGTTGATTTACTAAAATCGGAGAGTGCAAAATCTGGTGCAGCTGTGCATGATAGCCAATCAGCTTCTAACGTTAGCTTGTTCAATTAAACCACTTCAGGTACGCTCTATAGCAGTTTTACTGCTACAGGGCAGCACCTGTGCGCCAGATTACACGCAGTGGAAGCTGATCGGCGGGTGCATGGTACCCAATGCCCTCCGGCACCCGCCGATCGTTAGGCAGAGATGCAGAATAGCGATCTGCCTATGTAAACAAGGCAGACTTGCGTTCTGATTGAAGGGAAATGTTGGAATTTGTGTCCCTGCAAAGCAGGGAATACATTCCATCTTTTCTCCTAGTAAAAACATCTCACATAGTGTAGAAAAACATTGGCTAGGTACAGGGTTAACCCTGTGATGGTCCCTTATATTAACCCCTTTCCTGCCATTAGTACAGTGACCATGCATATTCTTTAGCACCGATCACTGTATTAGTGTCACTGGTCTCCAAAAAGTGTCATAAGTGTCAGCTAGTGTCAGAATGTCCCCTGAAATATTGCAGTCCTGCTATAAGTCGCTGATTGCTGCCATTACTAGTAAAAAAATAAAAAAATAAAAAATAAACTATACCAAAGTTTGTAGCTGCTATAACTTTTGTACAAACCAATCATTTTATGCTTAATATGATTTTTTTTTTTTACCAAAAATATGTAGCAGAATACATATTGGCCTAAATTTATGAAGAAAATAAATTTTTGTTCATTTTTTATTGTATTTGTTTTATAGCAGAATCTAAAATATTTATGTAGATTTTTTTGTTAAATTGCCTGTTTTTTTGTTTATAGGGCAAAAAATAAAAAAAACGCAGAGGTAATAAAATACCACCAAAAGAAAGCTCCATTTGTGGGGGAAAAAATCATACATTTTATTTGTGTACAGTGTCGCACGGCCACACAATTGTCAGTTAAATAATGCAGTACCGTATCACAAAAAATGGGATGGTCATGAAGGGGGATAAATCTTCCGGTGGTCAAGTGGTTAAGCTGTGCCAAAAAAAAGCCTGGAAGCTGATTGGTTTCTATGCAGAGCATTTGTAAGCACCCCTATCAATGTTAAATGGTTTGTCTAAACCCTCAAACTTCCACTTTTGCTGCACAGCTTGGTCTGTTAAAGTAAGTTAAAAAACAACAGTAGAATCAACAGGTAAAAAAGCTAATTCCGGAAATAGAGAAATATGTATACAGCTCCAGGTACAAATACCATGACCTCACCTGGACTAAGCACCAGTAAGGGGTTGTATTCAATAAAGACAATTTTCACTGGAGTGCGGCTCTCCGGATTTCCTCTATTGCACGTAATAAATCTAAGAGGGGCTCAGAAACAAACAAAGCCTGCTTTGCTAATGCTAGTGACATGTTGAATCATAAAGTATATGTCATTTTAGGTTTTGTCTTGAGGCCTGGTTCATACCTATGCATTTTTTGTGCATTTTCAGTTTTGTAGAAACACACTACAGTCCATTTAACATGATTTTCTATGGATGTAAAAAACAAGAAATATATGTGCAGAATGATGGTGAGTCAAGGGCTGGTCTATCAGAATCCCAGAAAAAATACAACAAAAATATGTAAGCCTAGTGCTTAAAAGCACAGCTAGTACCCCTAGGGATTTAGATCCAATAGACCAAGCAGTAGTTATATAATATATATTTATACTTTTTTGATTTTTTTTAGATATATATACTCTAGATTATGTATTTATGAAACGCTTATTTTGCCTCAGAAAAAGGACGGAAAGTCCGAAACATGACGGCAATATTCTTTACTGTACATATCGTCTAAAGCCTGCTCTATATCAAGCATCATCAAGTATCTTGTTTATATGCTACATGCATTACCTACCTATGTATCTTATAAAAAGTATATATATATATATATATATATATATATATATATATGTATATATATATATTTGAACTACTGCTTGGTCTATTGGATCTAAATCCCTAGGGGTACTAGCTGTGCTTTTAAGCGATAGGCTTCCATATTTTTGTTCTATGGATGTAGTTCACATCTGTGCATTTTATGGAAAGGGCCAGGGGCTTTTTTCTGGTTTTCGGTTCCATAGAATTCAATGGATCAAAATCGTGTATTGAAAAACGCAAAATGCACCTGCCATATGCAAACTGCAACCTGCATAGGTGTGCATCAGGACTTAATACTACTTTAACGCTAGTCAAACGGGTAAATGCATATAAGGGAGCTTTTACCTGCTAAAAAAAAATATTTCTGTTAATTCAATCTTGAGATTTAGGCTGGATTCACACCTATGCCTTTTTTGTGCTTTTTGCATTTTGCAGATTTGCACTAAAGAATGTGTTCCATAGGAAACCATGTTAAATGGGCTGTAGTGCAAATCTGCAAAATGCAAAAAGCACTAAAAATACATAGGTGTGAATTCAGCTGTACACAACTCTGCCACACAGCACAGGGAAAAAACTGATTTTTCCCTACTGCAGTTCAGTAACAGTTGCAGATCTTGTGCTTCTCCCAGCTTTTGACTGGAAAGTGAAAAAAGAAGCAGAACACCCATGAGCTCACATTGTTATCATTATGTTGTCTCCTCCTACCAAAATGCGCAAGTGGTGCTTCTTTACTTTCCAAGTATGAGCTGTGCAGTACAGAGTGCAGAGGCTGATAGAAAGTTAAATTCAGGTACTTACACTGCTTCACTAAAATAAATAAATAAATATATCACAGAATACAAAACTTCAATAATTTTCACCTTTTATATGGGTCTGGATTTCACCTTTATTACTTTCCCCTAATTTACCTTTATCATATACCTGTACTTTTCTAGATATTTGGGCTAACAAATACTCTGTTCTATAGCATTCGATTTTGGAAAATATGTTTTCCATACCTTAATATTTATATAAGCAACAGATCAAATTTGTATGCTATTTTTTGTAAGTCAAGGTAAGAGGCGAAATGGAAACGTCTTACAATTTTCTTTATCGAGTAAGCTTAAAACGTTAGTGGTAAAATGAAAAAGAATGGTGTAAGCTACAATAAAGAAGCCAATATTTCACATATGTCTCTCTAAAAATGTTTTCCTTTCATCTAAAGAACGCTCTTTTTGTATAAACACCTATCAAAGAGTCAAGATGCATCTGTCTATAACAATGTTGATTCTTCTGGCAGGGGCTTAACTAGAAATCACAGGGCCCCATAGCAAAATGTTGTATGGGCCCCCCCCCCCCACCAAAAAAAATGAACTAATGCCATTAAACAACAGACTACCACACCCATGTGGCACAGTACCCAGGCAACGGCTTATATTAATTTTGAACAACAAAGTATGCAGTATACTCTATGCAGCCCCTGAAGGGAACACATTGCTGACCTCCAGGCCTTTTAACCAATTTCTGTTCTGTTATATAAAATGAAATAGTTCAACTCACCATAATGCAAAATCAGTGGGATCCCTGAGCGTGTCACTTGCCATCATCGCCTGCCACCAGATGCAGATTGTAACTTGTCAAACGTTGCGGAATGTCACCTACCACATGTTGCGGATTGTCACTTGCCAAGTCACCTGCCACACATTATGGATTGTCACTTGCCACGTCCTGGATTGTCACTTGCCACACATTATGGATTGTCACTTGCCACGTCCTGGATTGTCACTTGCCACACATTATGGATTGTCACATGCCACGTCCTGGATTGTCACTTGCCACGTCACTTGCCACACATTATGGATTGTAACTTGCCACGTCCTGGATTGTCACTTGCCACACATTAAGGATTGTCACTTGTCACATCACCTGCTACACATTGCAGATTGTCCACTTGCCACGTCGCCTGCCACCAGATGCAGATTGTCACTTGTCACACGTTGCAGAATGTCACCTGCCACATGTTGCGGATTGTTCACTTGCCAAGTCCCGGATTGTCACTTGCCACATTACCTGCCACACATTACAGATTGTCACTTGCCATGTCCTAGATTGTCACTTGCCACGTCTCGGGTTGTCACTTGCCACGTCACCTGCCACACATTAAGGATTGTCACTTGCCACGTCACCTGCCACACATTACGGATTGTCACTTGTCACATCACGGATTTTCACTTGCCACGTCACCTGCCACATGTTACGGATTGTCACTTGCCACATCCAGGTTGTCACTTGCCACGTCACCTGCCACACATTACGGATTGTCACTTGCCACGTCCTAGATTGCCACACATTACAGATTGTCACTTACCACATCCTAGATTGTCACTTGCCACACATTATGGATTGTCACTTGCCACGTCACCTGCCACACATTACGGATTGTCACTTGCCACGTCCTAGATTGCCACACATTACAGATTGTCACTTGCCACGTCCTAGATTGCCACACATTACAGATTGTCACTTACCACATCCTAGATTGTCACTTTCCACACATTATGGATTGTCACTTGCACATCCCGGGTTGTCACTTGCCACGTCACCTGCCACACATTACGGATTGTCACGTCACGGATTTTCACTTGCCACGTCACCTGCCACATGTTACAGATTGTCACTTGCCACATCCAGGTTGTCACTTGCCACGTCACCTGCCACACATTACGGATTGTCACTTGCCACATCCTAGATTGCCACACATTACAGATTGTCACTTACCACATCCTAGATTGTCACTTGCCACACATTATGGATTGTCACTTGCACGTCCCGGGTTGTCACTTGCCACGTCACCTGCCACACATTACGGATTGTCACTTGTCACGTCACGGATTTTCACTTGCCACGTCACCTGCCACATGTTACGGATTGTCACTTGCCACATCCAGGTTGTCACTTGCCATGTCACCTGCCACACGTTACGAATTGTCACTTGCCACGTCCCTGGTTGTCACTTGCCACGTTGCCTGCCACACATTATGGATTGTCATTTGCCACGTCATGGATTTTCACTTGCCACGTCACCTGCCACATGTTACGGATTGTCACTTGCCACGTCCTGGGTTGTCACTTGCCACGTCGCCTGCCACACATTATGGATTGTCACTTGCTCTGCCACTTTCCTGCTGTGCCACAGAGTCAGCCAGCAGATTATCAGTCAGGCAGCAGAGAGATAATGTCATCTCTCTGCTTCCTGGCTGCCTGCACAGTGAGGGGGGAACTGCACTGCAGGGATGAGAGGGCGGCGAGAGATGATGTCATCTCTATGCTCCCTCGCCCGTCAGCTCCCTGATTGGCCAGCCCGCTCACGCCCACTCTCTCACCAGCGGACCGGCCACTCTCATCTGCCTCCCACTATCACCCGCGGAGCCCCCCGCGGACCCGCGGACTGTCCGCTCTCACCCGCGGAGCCGTCCGCGGTCCACCCGCGGAGCCGCGGACTACCCGCGGACCGCCAGCTCTCACCCGCGGAGCCGCCCGCGGACCACCCGCGGAGCCGCGGACTGCCCGCGGAGCCGCCCGCTATCTCCCGCGGAGCCATAGCGCCTGTCCTCACCGGGCCCCATTTGACTGCGGGCCCCATAGCGCCCGCATGTGCTGCTATGGCGGTAGTTCCGCCACTGTCTTCTGGTTATTGCTGTGTGCATGCTAACTGGGAATTAGGACCAGCTATCTGGGAGATAGCAGACAATTAAGTTATATTTATGTGTATGCAAGCATCATTTATTTAAAATTGTACTTTGTAAAATTTGACAAATACTTGGTTTTGCCAATTATAAAAACAGTTAAAACTTTGGGCCTTAAATTGATAGAGCATCTTAATATTTTTACAGTAAACCTTTTGCCTGATCTGAAACAATTTGCAGATGTTTTCATGAGAGGCTTTTGAAGAACATTTCTACCTACAACTTTGGCAAAAAAAGATGACACTAGAAGTCTCAAAAAATGTAGCAGCACTCGTACGTAAAAGTTCCAGCAAGACTTCACCCATTATAAATCCACCAATCCAAAAATGCAATTCTCGCCTTCGCACTCTCAAATAGACCTATTTTAAAAATTGGCAAGTGCAAAATTTGGTGCAGCTCTGAATAGAAATCAGATCAGCTTCCAGGTTTTATTGTCAAAGCTTAATTTAAACGAGCTGATTGCTTTCTATGCAAAGCTGCACCAGAGTTTGCACTCTACAGTTTTAGTAAATCAACCCTTATGCCTCCTTATCTGCTTGCAGTTGGTATTACTCTAAGTTTTTCCTCTGGTTTCCTTAACATAATATAACATAACCTTTCTGGTAAAATAAAAGGAACAATTATAATCTACTATAAAGAAGACACATTTTCACAACTAATTTATATAGATGGTTTGATTTTATCTCAGCATTAATATTCCTTTCATATCAAACCTGTATCGGAGGTTCTGAATCTAACCGACTCTCTGTAGCAATGTGGTTGTGTGTTCATTTGATTGGGTATATATTGCTTATATTAGCTTTTGACTCCCTAGCTGGTTTCAAAGATTCCCATTATCAGGGATTTGGAAATTGGCAATTATAATCTAAGAGGTCATTAGAATTTTCCAACTGTTTGTACACACATTAGTCACATGTATATATTTTAAATAAACAATTTATCATGATGTAACATTTTTTTAAATACCATGTTATTGTAGTTAAGATACATAGAGAGTACAGTATTGTAACAAAAAAAAACACTAAAGTTTTAAGCAAATGGGGACTTTGCTGTAGATCTCTAGGGTGGCAGAAATTGTGGTACAGGCCAGCATGATTTTTTCTGCATCTGGGCATCAGCAATGTTTTAAGCGAGAACTCAGGTAAGTGATTAGGGATGGCCCCTTACTTCCTCTTCTGGAGTCCCCTGCGAGTGCTCTCTGCCCCTTCCTCTTATGAGGTATTCATGTGACCATGCTCCCAAGATGGGCTGGGCATCCATAGGCACACACAGCAAGGCTTGCCCATGACCTCTGCTCCCTCCTTACAAGATTTGACTGACAGCAGGAGGAGCCCGTGGACCCTTATATTTATGTATATCAGAGGTAGGCAACCTCGGCCCTCCAGCTATTTTGAAATTACAAGTTCCATGAGACATTACAAGACCCTGACAATCACAGGCATGACTCCTAGAGGCAGAAGCATGATGGGATTTGTAGTTTGACCACAGCTGGAGTGCCGAAGTTGCCTACATCTAATGAAGATCCTTACGCACAGTGGTCCCAAAGTGAAATCTATTATTCTATAACTGTATTATTCATACTATGGTCTTCCCACAGATATACACAAATCCAATCTTGGCTGTCTCCTAAGGTAGCGGGCGCTGTTTCACAAAACGGATAGGGACTACTGCTCTAATGCCCTGTACACATGGTCGGACTTTCCGACAGAAAATGTGCGATCGGATCATGTTGTCGGAAAATCTGATCGTGTGTGGGATCCATCTGACTTTTTCAGTCGGAATTTCCGACTCACATAGTTTGAGAGCTGGATCTAAAATTTTCCAACAACAAAATCCGATCATTTAAATTCTGATCGGGTGTAGACAATTCCGACGGACAAAGTGCCACGCATGTCCAGAATAAATTACGAGATGAAAGCTATTGGCTACTGTCCTCTTTATAGTCCCATTGTACGTGTGCTACGTCACCTCGTTCTGAACGATCAAATTTTCCGACAACTTTGTCCGATCGTGTGTATGCAAGACAAGTTTGGGTCAAAATCCGTAAAAAAAAATCCAGATTTTGTCGTCGGAATGTCCAACCGTGTGTAGAGGGCATAGGAATATAGGAATTTAGGTGCTTCTGCAATATTGTCTATACATCATTATTAGCCATATATATACATATTGAGATATGTTTTCTACAATGACATATTTTATGTAAAAATGTGTCTGTCTTTTTTATATAAACTGAAATACATTTTTGTATTTTTATAACACCTTGTTACCTTATTTGGCACCACTCACAAAAGCCCAATGGGCAAATCTCTTCTTTTGTTTTGGTTCTAGGAAGTATTGGGAACTGAGTGCTGCCCTGGTCTAAGTACATGTGGCCCTTTCCTCATTTGCAAATATAAAGGGGCACAACACTCCACCCACTGATGACATTGGGGAGTGATCTTTCAAAAAGGGGTACTACCACCTGCTTTAATGAATGCATCAGTGTTTTGTTTAACATTGGACTTCTATTTACTCCCAGTAGTTGGGTTGTCTTTGCACATCTTAATCAAGACTTTCTAGATCCAGTTTGTAGCCAGAAAGGCCTCAGTACAGCTGGAATCACTTGAATCTTTTTCCAGAATTAGGTTTGACCCTCCATTATTTTATTATATATTTATTTACATGAATTTATCAGTAGGGTATTTACTATTAAGGTGAGTTAATGTGTATTCCTAAGTGTGGCTCAGGGTGAATTTTCATTACCAAAAGTGGTAATCATGAGCCACACTCAGGATCGCATCGCAGGATCCAGGCAAAGTTACTTACCCTGTTCCATCTTGCAATGTCTCCCTGCTGTGCCAAGCTCTGTTCTCTGAAAACATTGCGATGCACGGGGATGGAGCCCAGCACCAAATTCAAAAAGTTAAAAACACACAATACATACAGTGCACTTTAATCTTACAGATTACTTTACTGCATCAAATTATTTCACATCCCCTTTGTCCCTAGTGGTTTGTCCAGTGCCCTGCATGCAGTTTTATATTATATATACTGTTCTTTCTGCCTGGAAACTGGAGATTGTACATAGCAACCAAAACTGTCCCTTTACATCAAAGCAGTTTTAGACCAGTTAGAAAACAGCGATAATAAATTAGAATCACTTGCAGAATTGAGCGATAGTGATTTGTGGGGAAATCTGTCATCAAACACTGAAAGTAATGACAGCGACAATTCCGCAACTGAGCAAATTTCAGTGTTTTTGATTTGATTACATTATTCAATATATTTTTTTATTATTATATTATTATTTGTTATAATTATTTATAGTTATTTATTATATTATCATTTAGGATTTAGTGTTTCAAAATGTATCATACCCGGAATGTCAGATTTAAGTGTGTTATTCCTAAAAATTACAGGTCTAAATTATAAAATGACAACATTTCATGCAAAATATTGTACTGCTTTGAGCATCAAAAATCTGACATAATCATACCGCCAGGGAGGTTAAGAGCCTTGAACACCAAATAAAATCTATAGAGGGCTAATATATATGTCATTGACAAAAAAGGGCATGAGGAACAAAGCATTGGTGTACATGTGTTAATGTAAATTTTTTTTTTTTTAAATATTGTACAACAGGAAGAGAATGTGAAAAAATACCAATCTTTTGAATTACATGCTTTGGAGATGCTTTTAAGCTGTACGTAGTATTTTAGTACAATTTAACCCAACCCAATCTAATTCATTATCATTTTTTTTTTAAAAGCCAAAAGTTCCAGCACTGTGCAAGCTCTAGCCAGTGGTCCACACAAGACACCAAATAGTCCATGGGGTCCTCACTTCTAACCTAATGTTCACATTAGCCTTAGACCCCAAGTAGTCTGCAAACATATGGTTGAGGTTCTGCCTCTGATTGCTGCTTGCAGCTGTGTCTGTGGTCGCAAAAACAATTTATAAGCATCACTGAGGCAGCCACCAAAAAATGGAGGCACAGTGTGCATGAGAGGGGATATTGCCACTATCTGCAGCATTTCTTCTACCTCTGGAATGGTAACATGAGAACATGAGATTTCCCATTTTCTCCCTGCATCATGTATTGAAACGTGTAGATACCTTGTAATGTTTTATCTCTTCCATGATCTAAATCCAGTGATCTCACCAACACCCATGTACAGCTCCTCTGGTTTGGGAAGAATGAAATGTCCCCCTAGAAGTCTGCCCCATTTACCCCATCTTGTTCTCCTCCTCTTCCTTCTATTGCTTCTGCCTCACAAGGATGGAGGTAGAAGGTAAAGGATCTTGCTAGGTCTGACACAGCAGGAAGTCCTTCTCTTCTTCCTGATGCTGTGCCTCCCGTACTCTATCACAACAAGCAGTGTGTATATAGCAGGAGCACCAGAGGGATCATGTCAATAATCCATGCTGTGGCTTACTGTTTTGGTTTCTTCTTTAAATGGTGACAGAATGCTACACATGTCCTGAATTACTAATCACTGAAATGGTGAAAAGAACCCTAACTCCCCACAGTAGCAACACACACACACACACACACACAGTGCCTTGAAAAACTATTCATACCCCTTGAAATTTTCCACAATTTGTCATGTTATAACCAGAAACGTAAATGTATTTTATTGGGATTTTATGTGACAGACCAACACAAAGTGGAGCATAATTGTGAAGTGGAAGGAAAATCATAATTTCAAAATCGGGCACCCAGGGTGGATCCTATATCTGAACCCCCCCCCCCCCCCCCAGGCAGACAGGCAGTGCACCGCACGTCGACATCAAGTGATGTTTGGGTAGTATACTGGCAGATGATATAGTGCCAGGTTAGGTGATATAGTGCCAGGTTAAGTGATATAGTGCCAGGTTAAGTGATATAGTGCCAGGTGATATAGTACTAAATTAGGGTGATATAATGCCAGGTTAGGGTGATATAGAGACAGGCTAGGTGATATAGAGCCAGTTTAGGTGAGTAGTGCTGGGTTAGGTTATAGTGTAAAATTAGGTGATATACACTAGTGCCAGGTTAGGTGGTATTGGCAGGCTAAGTGGTAGTGCCAGGTTAGGTGATAGTGCCAAGTTAGGTGGTAGTGGCAGGCTGGGTGGTAGCGGCAGGCTAGGTGGTAGTGTCAGATTAGGTGATAGTGCCAGAATAGGTGACAGTGCCAGGCTAGGTGGTGGTGGCAGGCTAGGTGGTAGTGGCAGTGGCAGGCTAAGAAGTAGTGGCAGGCTAGGTGGTAGTGCCAGGTTAGGGTGATATAGTGCTAGGTTAGTGTGATATAGTGCCAAGTTAGGGTTATATAGTGCCAGGCTAGGGTGATATAGAGCCAGGTTAGGGTGATATAGAGCCAGGTTAGGTTATATACAGTAGTGCCAGGTTAGGTTATAATGCCAAGTTAGGTGATATACAGTAGTGGCAGGCTAGGTGGTAGTGCCAGGTTAGGTGATAGTGCCAGTATAGGTGACAGTGTCAGGTTAGGTGGTGGTTATATAGTGCCAGGTTAGAGTGAAATAGAGCCAGGTTATCGTGATATAGAGCCAGGTTAGGTGATATACAGTAGTGCCAGGTTAGGTTATAATGCCAAGTTAGGTGCTATTCAGTAGTGACAGGCTAGGTGGTAGTGTCAGGTTAGGTGATAGTGCCAGGTTAGGTGGTAGTGGCAGGCTAGTTGGTAGTGGCAGGCTAGGAGGTAGTGGCAGGCTAGGAGGTAGTGCCAGGTTTGCTGGTAGTGGCAGGCTAGGTGGTAGGGGCAGTGGCAGGCTAGGTGATAGTGCCAGGTTAGGTGGTAGTGGCAGGCTTGGTGGTAGTGCCAGGTTATTTGGTAGTGCCAGGTTAGGGTGATATAGTGCCAGGTTAGGTGATATTGTGCCAGGTTAGGGTGATATTTAGCCAGGTTAGGTGTTATAGAGCCCGGTAAGGTGATATACAGTAGTGCCAGGTTAGGTTATAGTGCCAAGTTAGGTGATATATAGTAGTGGCAGGCTAGGTGATAGTGCCAGTTTAGGTGATAGTGGCAGGTTAGGTGATAGTGGCAGGTTAGGAGGTAGTGGCAGGCTAGGTGGTAGTGCCAGGTTAGGTGAAAGTACCAGGTCAGGTGGTAGTGCAGGCTTGGTGGTAGTGGCAAGGGCAGGCTAGGACGTAATGGCAGGCTAGGTGGTAGTGCCAGGTTAAGTGACAATGGCAGGCTAGATGGTATTGCCAGGTTAGGTGATAGAGCCAGGTTAGGTGGTAGTGGCAGCCTAGATGGTAGTGCCAGGTTAGGGTGGTATAGTGCCAGGTTAGGTGATATAGTGCCAGGTTATTTGGTAGTGCCAGGTTAGTGTGGTATAGTGGTAGGTTAGGTGGTAGTGGTAGGCTAGGTGGTAGTGGCAGGTTGGGTGGTAGTGGCAGGTTAGGGTGGTATAGTGCCAGGTTAGGTGGTAGTGCCAGGTTAGGGTGGTAGTGCCAAGTTAGGTAATAGTGCCAGAGTAAATACATGACAACATGAATAGATAAGAGAATGCTGGTCCTGTCCCCTCTTCCTCCATCACCCTCACTAAAATTATGAATCTATGGCTGTCCCTGCTGCTGCAGAACCTCCTTCTCCCCCTCCCTGAAGTAAACATAAAGAAAAAAAAAACTCACATGAGAGCTAGCAAGCTGAGGACTGATTCTGGCTTCTTCTTCCTGGAACTGAAGTGAAAATGTAGTGGGTGGGAGGGGAAGAGGGAAGGGCTGCAGCACGGACAAAGCATTATTGGCTAACAGTGAGATGAGATGCAAATATTTGATGGTCGGGAGCGGGGGCACTGACATCATGCAGCCCTGCATCTTACTGCTGTGTGCACTGGTTGGTGATGTTGCTTTGCACACACACAGGGGCGGGCTTAGAGGTGGAAGCACTGCTGCTGGAGATGGCTCTGTCTTCTGTCATTATGATAAGCAGGAGACCCGGACTGCAAACTTTATATAGCGCTTGTATAGCGCTACCTATGGGGTCCTGACACACTTACAAACACATAAACATACAACATACACATATTTGGTCATTTTTTCGACAGGATCTAATTAACCCGATATACCTGGATGACATCATAGTGTTTGGAAAGACCCTAGAAGAACATGAGGCATCATTGAAGAAAGTCTTTGGCATAAGAAAGGGCTTAAACTATTACTGGAAGTGTCAGCTTTACAGAACTTCAGTCACCTATTTAGGCCATGTTGTCTCTGCCAGGGGAGTAGCTACTGCATGGCCTAGACCAGAGACTGTAATGGAATTAAGATCTTTCTGGGGTTTTGCTCCTAGTACCGAAGGTTTGTAGCTAATTTCACGAAGATTGCCGGACCCCTCAATAAATTGTTACAAGTTGTTTCGGGCAATGAAGAAGGCAAGATGAAGGTGAAGAAGTGTGGAATAAGAGGTAGGAGAGAATCCATTAGAGAACAATGGATTTGTTCATGTGAGGAGGCTTATCGGCATCTGAAGAGGAGTCTTATGCCTCATACACACGATCGGACTTTCCGACAACAAAACCGTGGATTTTTGGTCAAAGGTTGTTGGCTCCAACTTGTCTTGCATACACACGGTCACACAAATGTTGCCCAACAATTATGAATGTGGAAATGTGGTGACGTACAAGATGTACGATGAGCCAATAAAAAGGAAGTTCAATAGCCAGTGCGCCACCCTTTGGGCTCCTTCTGCTTGATTCCAAGCATACGTGAACTTGTGTAGACATGATCGGAAAGTCCGACAACAAAGTTTTGTTGGCGGAAAATTTAAGAGCCTGCTAGCATACGCATGGTCAGACTTTCAGCCAACAAGCTCACATCCAACATTTCCAGTCGGAAAATCTGACCATGTATATGTGGCATTACAGAAGCCCCGGTCCTGGCCTATGCCGACTCAACTAAGCCCTATGAGCTTCATGGGGATGCTAGTCAAGATGGGTTGGGAGGAATCCTCTACCAAGGACAAGATGGTGGGCACCAACCGGTGGCATATGTGAGCCGCAGCCTCATCCCCTCTGAGAAGAATTACCTGGTTCACAAATTGGAGTTCTTGGCCTTGAAATGGGCAGCAGTTGACAAGCTGAAGGATTATTTATATGGGGCCAAGTTTATAGTGAAGACAGAAAATAATCCTTTGACCTACGTTTTGACTTCTGTTAAGCACTGGCTGGATTTCAGTTTAGTTTGAAGTATCGGCCTGGAGCTGGCAACGGGGATGCGGATGCACTATCCCGTAGGCCTCATTGGCCAGTAGAAAAATCCAGAGAATGGACTTTTTTGCCTACAGAAGGAGTGCAAACTTTGTGCAGACGCTTGGTCCAACACTTGAAAGGAACTGTAAGAGCTGAATCTTTAGGAGTCCCTCCTTCTGGAGTGCCTCAGTTTTACTGTGGGCTGACTCAAGTGTGAGGTGAGGGTCTTCCTCGGCTATCAAAAAGAGATTTGAAAATTGATCAAGATCAGGACCCCCAATGCCACTTAGTCATTGAAACTTTGGCTAAGCAAGATCCAGTGTTTCTGTGGAAGAGTCCTGTGGTAGGCTCTAAGCTACTACACAGAGAGTTGAATAGGCTGCAACTGAGAGATGGTCTGCTATATAGGAAGGGCCCGCTGAGGAGTCAGAGGAAATATGGCAACTTTTCCTTCCTGAAAAGCATTGCAAATCGGTGTTGGTAGCCCTGCACAAAGAACATGGACATTTAGGCATAGAGAGGACTTCGCTTAGTTAGTTCTATTGGCCTGATGTGAGAAGGGAGGTAGAAAAGTATTGTCATTCCTGTTTACCCTGCATTCAGAGAAAAACTCTTCTAGTGCAAGCTGCTCCCATGGGACATCTGCAGAGGTAGGAGCCCATGAAATTAGTATGTAACTGTGTATTGACTTCCTGTGCCTGGAGCCTGATACAGGTGGAAGAAGTAATGTTCTCATTGTGACTGAACATTTCACTCGGTATGCCCAGCAGTGGCGGCCCGCCCATAGGGGGCGCCCGGGCGCCGCCCCCCCTCTCCCTAGGTGTAAAAAAAAAAAAAAGTAAAAAAAAAAAAAAAAAAAAAAAAAAGTAAAAAAAAAAGTAAAAAAAAAAAAACGGGCCCTTTAAGACATTTAAAAAAAAAAAAAAAAAAATGTCATTTAACAATTTAACATAGTGTACTGTGGCGCCGGTCACAGTGCACTATGAGAAGTGCCACGTCCATGCAATCACAAGATTGCATTCATGGCGCTTCATTTGCGGGTTAAAAACCCGCCTTGTGGCGCACTGCAGAACGCCGACTAGCTTCCGCCCGTAAAATCACTGTGATTCTACGGGCGGGAGCATTGTCATTCTTAGACAGGCAGTCACTTCCGGCTTTCGGCTGCTTCACGAAACCCGGAAGTGACGTAGGCAGCTCCGTTCCTTAGCCCGAGCGGAGCTGCCAGACAGTGAGAGGTGAGTCACCGCATAAAGGCTTTCTAGCCTCTACTTTGTGGAGAATGTTCGTGCATTTAGCTGAATGAATGCAAAAAGCTTTCACAGCCAGAAAGGTTTCCCCAGGCCAGGCGACTTTTGCCGTGGCCAATCAGAGAATGAGCTCTGAAGGGGGAACTCCACGCCAAATTTCTGAAAAAAAATTTGACGTGGGTTCCCCCTCCGAGAGCATACCAGGCCCTTAGGTCTGGTATGGATTCCAAGGGGAACCCCCTACGCCGAAAAAACGGCGTGGGGTTCCCCCCCAGATCCACACCAGACCCTTATCCGAGCACGCTACCTGGCCGGCCAGGAAAGGGGGTGGGGATGAGCGGGCGGCCCCCCCCTCCTGAGCCGTACCAGGCCGCGTGCCCTCAACATGGGGGGGTGCCTTGGGGGAGGGGGGGCGTGCGGCCCCCCCACCCCAAAGCACCTTGTCCCCATGTTGATGAGGACAAGGGCCTCTTCCCGACAACCCTGGCCGTTGGTTGTCGGGGTCTGCGGGCGGGGGGCTTATCGGAATCCGGGAGCCCCCTTTAATAAGGGGGCCCCCGGATACCGGCCCCCCACCCTATGTTTGACATCAACCCATGTGACCAACCCATGTGACATCAACCCATGTGACACCGCCCCATTGTCCCTATATAAGTAGCAGCGCAGCGCGTCCCTGGCATTCCGGCCAGGGAGATCGTCGAGGCAACATCTCCTGGAGAAGAAGGAGAAGAAGAAGAAGAAGAAGAAGAAGAAGAACAGGCGGCGGCGGCGGCAGCAGAAGACCGGGCCACCGCCTGTAAAAGAGCTATAAGAAGGCGCGGTGGCCCGGCAGAAGAACCGAAGAGGGAGACAAGACCCCCGAAGTCGGGAGAAGAGGCCGGCGGCGAGGAAGAAAGCCGGACTCCTCCGCTAGCAAAAGAGCTACAAGAAGATAGCGGAGGAGTCCGGCGAGAAGACCCCCGAAGACGGAAGACCCCCGGAGCTGTGCAATAAAATATTTTAACCCTGTGTTGTGTTTTTTTTTTGTACTTTTTTTCACAGGTGAATGGGTAGGGGTACATTGTACCCCATACTCATTCACATAGGGTGGGGGGCCGGTATCCGGGGGCCCCCTTATTAAAGGGGGCTCCCGGATTCCGATAAGCCCCCCGCCCGCAGACCCCGACAACCAACGGCCAGGGTTGTCGGGAAGAGGCCCTTGTCCTCATCAACATGGGGACAAGGTGCTTTGGGGTGGGGGGGCCGCACGCCCCCCCTCCCCCAAGGCACCCCCCCATGTTGAGGGCACGCGGCCTGGTACGGCTCAGGAGGGGGGGGGCCGCCCGCTCGTCCCCACCCCCTTTCCTGGCCGGCCAGGTAGCGTGCTCGGATAAGGGTCTGGTGTGGATCTGGGGGGGAACCCCACGCCGTTTTTTCGGCGTAGGGGGTTCCCCTTGGAATCCATACCAGTTCTAAGGGCCTGGTATGCTCTCGGAGGGGGAACCCACGTCAATTTTTTTTTTCCGATTACATAAGGGGCGTGTTTTATGAGAAGTGGGAGGGGCCAAAATGGTGGGCGGGGTCATGATGGGCGGGGTTTGGCGCCCCCCCATCCAAAAACTTCACCAGCCGCCACTGATGCCCAGGCTTATCCTACTAAAGATCAAGAGGCTATTACTGTGGCAAAGGTCCTTGTGGAAAAGTTCTTCATTACGGACTACCTGTTAGGATACATTCTGATGAAGGAAGAGATTTTGAAAGCTGACTAATACATCAGTTGTGCAAGTTGCTGTGCATCAGAGAGGAGGGAGGGAGGAGACATTCCTCTCTGCATAATTTTACAATGAGCCAGTAAGGAAGTGGTTAAGGAAAATAATAATTGTTTTGGTTGCTTTTATTTGTAATTTGTAATTTCCACTGATTTGTAATCTGGTATTGCACATCATTGTTTTTCGTAAAATTTTATTTCACAAACATTTAGTACAGGGAACTTCCATTAAACATTTGAGTGGGTAGACTGTGCACTTTGTAAGTACTCTTTGCACTCTGCAAGTGCAGTTGCACTCATTTTCCCTAGAGCTTAGTAAATATGGTAAAACTTTGTGATTTTTGTCATCCAATCTTGTGCAAGCCAAATTGCTGTTTTTTTTTTCATTTTTAATGTACCTGATATTCTTTCCAAAGTGAAGCTTTACCACCTTTACATTTACTAAGGGAAATGAGTGCAAAAGCAAAATGCACAGTCGATTTGCCTTTAGTAAATTCACCCCAGTGTTTTCAAATGTACTGGGTGAAAGGAATTGTACACCTTGACAACCACCCTGGTTTATGCAGGCAGACCCTTGGACCCGTGAGAGACCAAATGAGACCCAGGAAACAAGCTCAAGTGTGTGTCCATAACATCACTGTCTTTATAGAATACAACAGTAGTATGCTATTATATATATATATGCTAGTAAAAATAAATGTCTAAGGGTTATTCAAACTTTACACTCAGTACTTTCTTATCAAGAGTTAGGCTGCTTGACTAGATAACAAGAAATAGCTGATGACTTGTTGACACAGATTCAGCTTAACCACAATATCTCATAGGGTGTGGTTCTATGCAAACTGCTAGTCAAGCTGACCTTTTCAGAACTCACACAGTTCTGCTTGTAAAATGGAGGGGAATCTAAGATGGAGTGAGTTGTTTATACATTCTCTTACAATGGGCTTTCTAAGAAGACCAGCAATGGCAGATCACTTTTTGACTAACTAAAACTCTGTACAAAGCCATATTAATTATAAGGCATTGACCACCTTCTGGCAAATTTAGTTGTGTAAAATGTAAATCTTTATTAACCAGTTCCTGACCAGCCACCGTGTAAGTATAAACAGAGCAGGGGAAGTGATATCATCGCCCCTCCTGGAACTCTTTTTTGTTCCAGAGAGAGTAGTGACAACATCTCAGAGTAAGCACACCAACACTACAATGACACCAATTTATGTAGGTACACTTGTCATCCCCCCGATCGCCCCCCCCCCCCCCACAGTTAACTCCTTCACCCTCTGTCACTGTGTCACTCAGTACAATGTTCATATTTTTTTTGATCAGTGTATTGGTGTCATTAGTTACAAAAATCAGTGTTAGGCAGCGTACACACGGGCGGATTGTCTGTCCAACTTAGTCCGCTGAAACGTGTTTCAGCAGACAATCCGCTCGTGTGTGGGCTTCAGCTGACTTTTTCGGCGGACAGTCTGGCGGACTAAGTCTTTCGGAATTTCCGTAATTTTGTCCGTCCAAACTTGGTTTTGTCCGTCCAAACTTGGTTTCAGCGGACAGTCCGCTCGTGTGTAGGCAAGTTGGACGGACTAAGTATGGCGCATGCTCAGAAAGGATTTACACGGCCGAAGGTTGCATTGCAGTGTATTGGACGTCGTTTTTCTAGTCCCGTCGTACGTGCTGTACACGTCATCGCGCAAGCTTTCAGCGGACTGTCTGTTCATCGTGTGTGGTCAAGTCCGTTCATTCAAATGTTGGACGGACTTTCTGTCGGATTGTCTGACGAACTTAGTTGGGCAGACAATCCGCCCGTGTGTATGCGGCCTTAGGGTACTTAGTGGTAAGCCCAGATAGGTCTAGGGAACCCTCCTAATAAAGGTTTAACCCCTTGATCACTCCCTTTCACCAGTGATCACGGTATTAGTGTCACGGGTGATGCCGGTTAGCTCGTTTTTTTTTTATAGCGTCAGGGCACCCGGCGTATATTACCTAAATAATATAATATAATAGTATTACTGATATCACCGGCGGGTGTTTTATTTTTACTATGTTTTATTGTATTTGCTTTGTAGGTATGGTATGCCTTACTGTTATACTGTAATGTTACTTTGTTTTATTGTTAATCAACACTTGCTTAGCAGGTATGCCATTCAGCTGTAGCACTAATTTATTTATATTGACAGCAACAGCGTTTACTCCCAAGATACATAAATCAGTGACTCCAGACATGGTGGTTCCATCAGCTGACCATAGAGCTGATCAGAGACCAGAATGGCTCCAATCATCTCATCTCTATGGCCTAAGAAAATGGAAGCTATGAGCATTTCATTACTTAGGTTTCGCTGGATATAACAGCTCCATTCGGAAATTGAGAAAGCATTTTATCACACTGATCTTGGTGTGGTCAGATTCTTTGATGGCAGAGGAGAGGCCTAGGGTCCAATAGACCCCAATTTTTTCAAAAAAGAGTACCTGTCACTAATTATTGCTATCATAGGGGATAATTCCCTGAGATAACAATAAAAATTATATAAAAAAATGTTTTTTTTAAGGAACAGTCTAAAAATAAATTAAAAAAGCAAATAAATAATAATAATAAAAAAAATCACTCCTGTCCCCCCGTGCTTACGCGCAAAGGCGAACGCAAGCGTTGGTCTCGTGTCATATGTAAACAGCAATTGCACCATGCATGTGAGGTATCACCATGAAGGTCAGATCGAGGGCAGTAATTTTAGCAGTAGACCTCCTCTGTAAATCTAAAGTGGTAACCTGTAAAGGCTTTTAAAGGCTTTTAAAATGTATGTAGTTTGCACATGTGCTGATTCTTATCCAACTTGTAATGTTAATTTACTGCAGGGATGAATGGCCCCCTGGTGGCTTGATATCTGTGTTGACACCATTGTGCCAGAGAAGTAAAAGAGTGGAAGACCCCCTGGTGGTGGAGAACAAGATAGACAGCAGAATGCCGATAGTTTGATGCGATTTAACAAAGGAGTGGAGGTGAGAGTTCTGAGAGCCCAGATTTGGATCTCCCTGATTGTTTTGTTCTCTTCTATGTGTGGGAACCAGCTTCTTCCATATATATTTACTGAGACATCTTTCTATTTATTATTTGGGAGACTTTCCATATCCGAATTGATGAGATGATGCATGCGTTTTATAGTATTTAGTATTGCCATATGCTTTTTTTTTTTTCACTCAGCACCGCTACTAGTGACTTACTCCGTGTTGCCTATAATCATTTATATATTCGAGTTTAATTTCCTATATACACATTATTGTTTGCGCAGGATCATTATGTACTTTATTTATTTATGTAGTATTATGTGAATACTATTAGACCCTGCTGCATATATATAGCACTTTTAGGTGTATTTATACGTGTATATTTTATATCACTTTGAGCACTTTATTACTGATGATAGTACTTTATTATCAATGACACTTTATTACTGAGGTTAGCACTTTATTATTGATGATACTGATTTATTTGTAGTGCACTGGTTTTTATATTATTAGCACTGATAACATTATTAAGAGCTATCAGGCCTTATTTATTTATCATTTATTTTTCTTATACTTTTATTATTTAATACACGTAGAACTTTCTCATGTGTTTAGTAGCGCAAAGGCTATCTATACACATTGTTTCACCACATGTGTGAGACTTTTTATGAGCCTAGCTGTGTGCAGGACCCTGAAAACCAATCACCGCCTTCAGGCTTTCTAAGGGCATAACAGAAGCAACAGAATGTATGTTAAGATATAATTTCACATATGCCCATGGCATGTTAGAGCAATATATCATTTGGTGACAACTTTCTGTAAAAAAATTATAATAAAAAAAAAATTTCCAGAAAAATATAATATATTCCATGGACTCAACATGCCTCTCAGCAAATAGCTTGGGGTGTCTACTTTCCAAAATGAGGTCATTTGGGGGGTTTTGTGCTATCTGGCTATTTTATGGCCTTCAAAACTGTGATAGGTAGTGAGGAGTAAATTTATGCACTTAGAAATCCAATCCTGAAGGGGGTGCCTGGTTTTCAGGGTCCTGTATGTGGCTAGGCTCCCAAAAAGTCTCACACATGTGGTATCCCCATACTCCGGAGAAGCAGCAGAATGAATTTTGGGGTGTAATTCCACATATAAACATGGCATGCGTGAGCAATATATCATTTAGTTACAACTTTGTGTAATCACTTGTGACAACAAGCCTCTCAGCAATTTTCTTGGGGTGTCTACTTTTCAAAATGGGGTCATGGGGGGGGAGTTGTACTGCCCTGCTCTGTTAGCACCTCAAGAAATGAGATAGGCAGTCATAAAATAAAAGCTGTGTAAATTCCAGAAAATGTACCCTACTTTGTAGACTCTATAACTTTTGCGCAAACTAACAAATATATGCTTATTGCTTATTTTTGTTTACCAAAGTCATGTGGCTGAATACATTTTGGCCTAAATGTATAACTAAAATTTAGTTTATTGGATTTTTCTTATAACAAAAAGTAGAAAATATAATTTTTTTCAAAGTTTTCGGTACTTTTCCATTTATATCACAAAAAATTTAAATCACAGAGGCAATCAAATACCATCAAAAGGAAAGCTCTATTTGTGGGAGAAAAAGGATGCAAATTGTGCTTGGGTGTAACATTGCATGACAGCGCAATTACCAGTTAAAGCAGAGCAATGCCAAATTGTGCTCTGGTCATTGAGAAGCCAATTCTCCAGGGCTGAAGTGGTTAAAAACATTGTCTTAAGAAATGATAAAATTATGTGTGCAGATACTAGATATTCAATTTAAAACAACACCACATTAGCTGAGGCTCATTTTCAAAGCTCTTTTAACATCTTTGTTTTTTAGGCTGTAAATGAATGGATTTAGCATAGGGATAGCAGCTGTATTAAATAAAGATAAAAGCTTCTTAGACTCCAGGGTACTAGATAGGTTTGGAGTCAAATATTGGCTGGCTACAGTAGTGTATAGCAAAATCACAACTGTGAGGTGTGAGGAACATGTGTAGAAGGCCTTACGCCTTCCAGTACTTGTAGAGATCTTCAATATAGCATTTATTATAAAAATATAAGGGGTGAAGGTGAGGACAAAGGGCATAAAGATCATTGGAAGCAACCCCTCTATGAGGAATAGAAGTTCCAAAACAGTCGTGTCATTGCAGGAAATTTTCATTACGGGGACAAGGTCACAAAAGAAGTGGTTGATTTCAATGGAGGAATAGCAAGTATAGCTGAATACTATACAAAAAGGAGGGAGGATTTGGCAAAACCCCAACATCCAGCTGAGTGAGGCCAAGAGAGTGCACATTCTACTGTTCATTATCCTGTGATAATGCAAAGGCTTACATATTGCTACATAGCGATCATAACTCATGGAGGACAGTATTAATAATTCAGTAATACCAAGGGATCCAAACAAGTACATTTGTATCATACACTGGGAAAATAGAACCGTTTTATCCCCAGCAATAAAATTTAGAAGAATTCTATGTAAGACAATGGTAGAACAATAAATATCTATCACAGACAAGTTACCCAAGAAGAAGTACATAGGTGTGTGGAGCACTGGATGTCGGCAGGCAATGAAAATGGTCAGATTACCACTCAGAGTTATAAAATATGTAAGAAGGACCAGAAGAAAAATTGGAAACTGAAACTTGGGGTCATCAGAGATCCCCTTAATGATGAAATATTTGATAGTTGTATGATTTACAAGCATTCTGACATTGTGTACTTTATATCTGAAATGAATCAAAAGTAAATTTTTAAGTAGATTTTATTGCCCCTCACCCCATGATGTGTTTATGACATTGCAGTTTTTTTGTAAATTGCAGTTTTTCATTTTTGCTCTCTATTATGTATCAGGATTATTTAATCAAACTATTAAGCAAATTAAGAATACCGTGTAATGTTCTGTCTCAAGCTATATAACTGGTAACAAAAAAGTATGTATTATATAAGAAAAACATCTAGAATTTAAGAAGATAGATTTGTATAATTTAAACCTTTTTTTCTAGATAATGTATCTATCCATGCAACATTTATATTTGTGAAATATGTTCTTCCATCATAATATGTATTAGCAACCAGTTAAAATGAACTTCTTTTGTTTGCTTCCTTTTTTCCCTGTTACTTATACTATTGAATCTGTTTGATAGTTGCAAAAAAAAATTATGGCGATTTTGGCAATAATCTTATCAACTGCCTGTGCTACACTGCAGGACCACACCAATCTATGTACTTTGCAAGAAGACATGGGTGGTTTCCAGTGGTCCTGTCCTATTTCTGCTGTCCTAATACAGTTTGGTGAATGAATGAAGGACAGGAAGTGTGTTATTGATATGATTACTAAGGATAAATGAAGGAAAAAAGCCTTATAGAATGAAAACAAATGCAGTTACCACATCTAAGCATTAGTAAGCAAAATTATATAACACTTTTGGTTTCAGGTTTAATTACACTATAAATTCTAAAAAGCAGCTTTCTGTTGGTTGAACTCAATAGACATGTGTTTTTTTTTTATGTGACTGTGGGGTTGATTTACTAAGATTGGAGAGTGCAAATCTGGTGAAGCACTGAATAGAAAGCTTAATTGTCCAAGCTTAATTAAACAAGCGTATTGGTTTCTATGGAAAGCTGCACCAGATTTTGCACTCTCTAGTTTTAGTAAATCAACCCTCCTTGTCTGCTTGCAGTTGGCATTACTCTAATTATTTCCTCTGGTTTCCTTAACATAATATAACATAACATTCCTGGTAAAATAAAAGAAAGTAATATAATCTACTATAAAGAAGACAATTCACAACAAATTTATGAAGATTTTATCTCAGCATTAATATTCCTTTCATATCAAACCTGTATCAGAGGTTCCGGATCTAATTAACTCTGTAGCAATGTGGTTGTGTGTTAATTATATTGCTTATATTAGCTTTTGACTCCGTAGCTGGTCTCAAAGGTTCACATTATCAGGGAATTGGAAATTGGTAATTATAACCTAAGAGGTCATTAGAATTTTCCTACTGTTTGTGTATACATTGTACATATGTATATATTTTAAACAAACAATTTATTATGATGTAACATTTTTAAATACTATTTTAGTTAACATACATAGAGAGTACATAGAGAGTGACAAAGTGTGTTCAAAAAAAACTAACTTTGCTGTCCATCTCTAGGCTATAATACTGGGAGTTAGGTACATTATGGCCTTATTCAAAATTTCTTAGTCAGAAACTATGGTACAGGCCAGCATGTTTTTTTTTCTACTTTTGAGTATCAGCAATGTATCAAGCAAGGGCTCAGGTAAGTGTTTAGGGATGGCCCCTTACTTCCTCTTCTGGAGTCCCCTGCGAGTGCTTTATGCCCCTTCCTCTTATGGGGACATTCATGCGAACATGCTCCCAAGACGGGCTGTGCATCCATAGACATAAACAGCAAGGCTTGCCTATGACCTCTGCTCCCTCCTTACAGGATTTAACTGACAGCAGGAGGAGCCCATGGACCTTTATATTTATGTAGATGCTTGCGCTGGGTGGTCCCAAAGTGAAACCTATTATTCTATAACTGTATTATTTATAACTTCTTCAATCTTGGCTGTTCCTGAGTAAGTGGGCACTGTTTTACGAAATGCATAGAGATTACTGCTCTAAGAATATATGATGTTAAGTGTTTCTGCAATATTGTCTATACATCATTATTAGCCATATACATGCATATACATATATATTGAGATATGTTTTTTATGATGACATATTTAATGTCAAAATTTGTCTGTATTTTTTATGTAATATGAAATACATTTTTGTATTTTTATAACACCTTGTTACCTTATTTGACACCACTCACAAAAGCCCAATGGGCAAATATTTTCTCTTGTTTCGGTTCTAAGAGGTATTGGGAATTGAGTGCTGCCCTGGTTTAAGTACATGTGGCCTTTTCCTCTTTTGCAAATATAAAGGAGTACAACACTCCACCCACTGATGACATTGGGGAGTGATCTTTCTAAGCCCTTGTACACACGGTCGGAGATTCCGACAACCAAATCCATCTGAGTTATTCCGACGGATTAATTCTGGACGAGGTCCAGAAGTGATGTTGCAGACACACGGTCGGACCAAGTTGTCGGAATTTCCGGTTGCCAAGAACGCGGTGACGTAAGCCGCGTACTGCGGGACTAGAAAAGGGAAGTTCAGCACCACAGCCGGCAACCTTTGGGCTCCTTCTGCTGATCTCGTGTTTATCGCGTGTTAGTAGAAGTTGTGAAGTTAGTAGAAGTGGTGAGAGACGATTCGTGCTTTTCAGATTAGTGATTCAGTTCGCTACTTCTCTTCAGTTTCTGCTTGTCTTTGCGTATCTGATAATCAGTGTGTGTAGTCAGTAAGTATTTGTTTCTCATTGTGGACTATATCTTGGTATAGTACGCTTTGATTTGCATTGCTTATTGTCTGCTTGCTTCTGCTATTCATTTCGTTCTTTCAGGCATTGCTGTTTATCAGTGCTTTCTGTTGTCTGTTCTGACCAGCTGACCGCTTTCCAACCATGTTTCATCTACGTACTCGTCGTAGAGTTTGTGCTGTGCAGGGGCTTCGTGTTGGGGTTCTTACTTTGACACAAGCCCGGTCCATGAACAGGGAGGGGAGGCGTTTGTGGACCAAGAATTGGTTGCGCCAGCATGACCAGTTCTCGCACATGCCTTTGCTTCGTGAGATCCACGAGAATAATCCTGATGATTTCCTGATGAATCTCCAGATGGCGGACCCTGTTTTTCACCATCTGCTGGCTTTGCTGACCCCTTATATCACCAGGCAGGATACCTGCATGCGGCAAGCCATCACTCCGGAGCAGAGGCTCATCGCCACGTTGCGCTACTTGGCGACTGGGAGAAGCCTTCAGGACCTCAAGTTCTCTACAGGCATCTTCCCCCAGGCTCTGGGGATCATTATTCCAGAGACCTGTTCTGCTATCATTCAGGTCCTGCAGAAGGACTATATGAAGGTAAGTTTTATCCTTTAACATCACATTCTATGTATTTCATGATTGCTAATGTCTTGCATTTCTTTCCTCATTCCCTAATTACCATCATTGCAATATGCTCTAATTCATATACTCTGCCCCTTTGTCCTCATGCATATTTGCCTCACTAACTTCCCCACCATGCTCTTCTTGGCCCATAAAACTATAGTCTAGTCACTTAGCTATGTCTTTTGTCAGCTCCATAGTATTGCTTTCCCCTAAACACCCCCTAAAATGTCTACAAATGTTATGTGTGTGCTTCAATTCATGTTTTTTTTTGGTTGTGCCAAACTCATTAGGAACCCCCCTCCCCCCAACTACTAGCTCAGCTGATAGCAGTCCTCTATCTGCTGACTTTACCAAACCCAATACACACTATATCTACCTTTTTTATGGTCACATTTATGGATGAATTCACCAAAGCATGTAGTGCAAGGACCTGCCTCAATACTTTCAAATGCTATCATTTTTTAATTTTTTTCCCCTATTATTATCTTGATACGTAATAGCAGATTGTCAAAATGTGCTTCCATTTTGTTTTCTTTTTGGTATTATGACACTTATTACCTGTCCGGTGGGCTGCCAATAGTGTAAGTAAGGAGGGGCTTCCCAAAGTATCACACATTATTTAGGCATTCAGCTCTCAATCAAGTGGAGAGGGTTACCTGTCCAAAACATCCCCCCCTCATTTTTAGCAAGGGCCCATCAGATGGGGGGGATGGGGGGGGTGATGACTCTGATAAGGGGACCTTATACTTTAGGCTTTAAATACTCAGTTCCCAAAATGTTATACTGATCTTGGCCAAAAATGTTTGTGTCTAATCTGCTTGCAATGTTGATTTGCAAAATTACAAAATTTTGGTCTTGTTTCACTCCACAGTGTCCTTCAATGCCACAGGAATGGCAGACTGTGGCCTCCCACTTTGCCAGTCGTTGGGACTTTCCCAATTGTGGAGGTGCAATTGATGGGAAGCATGTCCGCATCGTCCCACCACCCAACTCGGGGTCGTACTATTTTAACTACAAGGGGTTTAATAGTATCGTGATGTTGGCGGTGGTGTCTGCAACCTATGACTTCTTGTATGTGGAGGTGGGGCAAAATGGACAGATGTCAGATGGTGGAGTGTTCTCATGGACGGAGTTCTACTGGCGTCTCCAGAGTGGCAGCCTGGGCTTGCCACCCCCAGAGGAGAATCAGGAAGGTCTCCCGTTCGTCTTCGTCGTGGATGAGGCGTTTGCCCTGGTGAACCATCTGATGTGGCCTTTCCCGAAGAGGACCCTCACCCCGGACCAGAGGATTTTTAATTTCCGCCTGTCCAGAGCCCGAAGAGTGGTGGAGAACACCTTTGGAATACTGGCCAGCTGATTCCGCCTTTTTATAATGCCTATACACATGGCGGAATACAAAATCAATCACATTGTGCTGGCGTGCTGTGTTCTGCACAATTTCCTAAAAAGACATTCTGCAAACTATGCGGTCTCAGTTGGCCAAGAAGCAGACTTGCTGAAAAATGAGAACCTCATGGGCCTTGAAGCTGCTCGTCCTTGCTTGCCCCCCCAAAGCGCCCGTGAGGTCAGAACCCAATACATGGAGTACTTTGTGGGTAGGGAGGCCATTGATATGCCAGACAATGTCTGAGCGCCATTTTATGAATACATTTTTCTTTGAAACTCCAAGATTTGTTTTCATTTACTGCTTGGCTTGGTTTCAGGTGTCTCCTAGGTAAATTTATGTTTTTTCTTGTTGTGCCTTTTTCACCAACAGAGCAAACCCAAGTTCTGAGCAAGATGAGGGGACAGTCTCTTCTTCAGATAATATTATTATGTTGTGGGTCTGCTACACACACACACCTTGTTTTTGATAACTAATGTATGTAGTGCATTACTGACCAAAATCATGCACATTTTCAGCACCATGGCAGGAAAATGGCATGATTGTCAAAATTAACACATCACTGTGGGTGTTATTTACTAAAGGCACATCCACTATGCACTACAAGTGCACTGCAAAAGTGCATCTGAAACTGCACTTGGAGTGCAAAGTTGAGTTGCCTTTAGTAAATAACATCCATTGTCACCAAAAACAACAATTTTACTCCAAATACTGCTTTTGAACATTGAAAAAGGAAGCCACACATTGTTGATAATTTAACTTTTTAATCAAAGCACATTCACATGTGCGTTTAGCAAAGGGTTTTACAACAAACCAACATATTGGGTGTATCAAAAACATTATTTGAGGTCGTTTTTGGGTAACTTGGTGTTTTGGTGTAAACAGGCATGTATCAAAGCGTAACATACAGAACACAGGAACTTACAAAGTTCAACTTTGAAAAGTGAAGACAATATCAGACATGAGTATGTACAAACTGGGCTGATATTGCCTTCATCACATGAGGTGTCACCCCTGGAAAATCCAAATTTGTAAGATGCACACAGTGTGTCAACATGTGCTATCTCCCATCATGGGGGATCAATGTACATGTTTTGGGGCTGCAACCCCTTTATCTCAGCCACTTTCCACAAAACACGTACATTGATCCCCCATGATGGGAGATAGCGCATGTTGACACACTCTGTGCATCTTCCAAATTTGGATTTTCAAAAAATACAAACGTTGTGGTTTAAAAGCCAAAAAATAAAAACCTAGCTAGTTTGGGCTGTTTCACACTCTCCCCAAAAACATCAATGATGTTGTTCATTTTATTTTTAACATCATTGATGTTTTGCTGTATATTTTCTAATCCCGATTGCACCCCATTATCTCCCCAATCAAGATCTGGGCACTTTCACTGGTAAAATGGGATTCTTCTTCCACATCACCTACAAAACAAAGCAAAAAAACACACCATGTATTATAAATATGATGACATACATTGATGAGCTTACCGGAAGCTGTGTTCTCCGACACTCACCTGTTGTGGGGACAATTTGTCCAACTTCAACGATCTCTCCTTCCTCCTCCTCCTCCTCCTGCTCCTCTGCTTCTGGTTTTGGAATTTTGCCTTCTTTGGGAGGGGTGGGGTCCCTGGTGTCCTCATACTTGCCGAGTCTTCTCTCCCCTATGAGAATGTAAAAAAAAGAATAATTAGCACACAGAGGGCAGAAATAGGAATATGAAACATTGCTTGGAAGTGTTGTACAATTGTGTTTTTTGGCCGAGTTCCAAGGTGAGAACATTATTGTGGACACTTTGTTAAGCTGGAATACTTACCTGCAGAACGATGTTTCTTACGAACAAATGAAACCATAAACTTGAAAGTGGCCATTTTAAAATGCACAACATGAAATCAAAGCACATGGAGGATGTATGCAAGCAAGAATAATCATATGAACACACGACAACTACTTACTTTTTTGAAGAACATGCTTGATCCTTATGTACTGCTCGTGCTCCCTCAGTTTCAGGTCTGACCAGCGTTTTCTCAGTTGATCCATGGTTCAGCGTACCCCATAATTCTTCTGAAGACTCTTCACAACTTTATTCATGATCTTGGCCTTTCTGATATTTGGGTTTGGGTAAGGTCCATACTTCCCATCATAGTCGGTCCTGTTCAGTATGTCCACCATCTCCAATATCTCTCCAAAAGACATATTTGAGGCCTTAAATCTTCTCTTCCTGGATCGGGACGTTTCAGGCTCCGAGCTTTCCTCACCCTCCTCCTCGTTAGTGGAACTCTGATTGCGCACCTGCGTTCTCTCCGCCATGTGCCTTTCCCACTGCGCGGGAAGCGAAAGGGCGGGGAATAGTCTAAAAAGTACGTCAGGGGCGGGCGGAGTTTCACGCATGCACACTGTATATAAAACGCAACACGCGTGTGTCGTCCGTACGATCTGTGAACAGAGGGGGAAGCTGAGGCGACGAACGTGCAAACGAAGGTAAAATTTTGAACTTGGTACATCACTAGGCTATACTGCTTCTAGATTGAGGCCTGCATTAGTGGAGTTTAGCCTGACATTAGGGTTTGTCTTGTGTTCTGTCTTGCAGACATTATGGACGGGTTCAATGATCATAGCTTCCTCCCTCTGTTCATCAATAAATACAAGGAGATGCCCTGCCTGTGGCAAGCGACACACCCTCAGTATAGTAACAAACTAAAAACAGGGGTGAACAGCGGTGCTAGATATGGTGATAACATAAAATTATATAGCAACTGGAATATAGGTATACATAAAATGTGTGTGAATAAGCACACATAATATTAAAACATTTGTTAAAAAATAATGTCCAGAAATGATCCGAGATCTTGTATGATTAGCACCTGGAGGCAGCTCCCTTAGAGTGAAGCGATAAGTTCTGTGTAGAAATGGGAACAGAGGGGCACCAGACTGAGTGCAGTATAAATCATATATTTAATAAAAACAAGTAGTAACTCACAGGTTAAATTAGATGAGTTCAGTATGTGGTGAAAATCGCCAGTCCTGGAGTCTCATAAAAGTCTTCTCTTTGCAGCCTGGGGCACTGGTGTGATCTTACAGGGATCCAGAGAATGCTGGGAACCAGGAGGCAGGAAACAAGAATCAGCTGGTCGTGACTTCACAGGAACAGGAAATGTGATTATTCAGTGGCAAGGAATGGTAATGCATTTCGAAGCTACAGCTTCTTCATCAGACCATGATTGGCTGGCAAACCTGGCAGTCTTATATTACAGAGGAAATAGAAACTGATGGGCTGGCCAGCCCGTCAATCAAATACACAGATTCAAAGAGGTAGATGGCTGGAGACCGAAGTGAATGTAAATATGAGTAAGAAGCTTGCTGATTAATAGTGGAAGATACGTTTATAACGTTTGCAGAAATCGATCAATTCACTAATTGATTAAATACATAAATATAAAATGTATAAATATACCTCAAATTTAAAATGAATACATTTTTATAAGTAAATTAACAAAAAAATTAATTAAGAAAATTATTAGCAATTTGGAAATCAATTGATTATTATAAATTATAATGAATTAATAAAATGGTGAGAATGGAGGAAAGAGAGGACTCTATGCTAGGTATAATATTAAGGTTCTAAGCTATATCATGACCAAAAATACTTCTCAAAAAGATAAAATCGAATCTTCAGATAATACATGGTTAATGGATAATGCTGGTGATACCCACTGTGTATATATGTGTGCACACATATAGTCATACATATACACACACAAATACAATGACAGCTCATTTTGTATTTGTGTGTGTATATGTATGACTATTAGACATGTGCAGAGTAAAATATTTCGTTTCGGAATTTCGTTTTCGTCCGAAAACTTAATTTATTTAGTTACTCCCGAAATTCGTTTTTATTTATTTCGTTTTTCGTTCAAAAATTGCATTCGTCCGAAAATCCACATGAATTACGGTTGAATCTGTCTTTGAAGGCTTATGGTGTCTGTCGAATGTATAAAGAAGATTCGACGGAGCTAGTATATAGCATACTTTAGAACCCCTGTTAAAGTCTATGGGACTCCAATGTTTAAAATCTAAAGTGCTAATTTTAAAGACTAATTTGCAAGCTACTGTCCTAAAAAGTGTTTGGGGACCTGGGTCCTGCCCCAGGGGACATGTATCAATGCAAAAAAAAGTTTTAAATACGGACGTTTTTTCGGGAGCAGTGATTTTAATAATGATTAAAGTGAAATAATAAAAGTGTAATATTCCTTTAAATTTCGTAGGGGGGGGGGGGGGTTGTCTATAGTATGCCTGTGAAGGGGCTCATGTTTCTGGTGCTTAGAACTGTCCCTGCACAAAGTGTCATTTATGCAGGAAAAAAAGTCCTTTAAAATCACTCGCAGCTATTATGAATTGTCAGCTCCCGTAATACAGAGAGCACTCATTGAAAGTCATTGATAAAAAAAAAAAAAAATAAATAAAAAAAAAAAGCGTGGGGGTCCCCCAAATTCAATTACCAGGCCCTTCAGGTCTGGTATGGATATTAAGGGGAACCCTGCCTCAAATTTATGAAAAAATTTGACGTGGGGTTCCCCCTAAATATCCATAACCAGACCCTTCAGGTCTGGTATGGATATTAAGGGGAACCCCGCGTCAAATAAAAAAAAAAAATTGACGTGGGGTCCCCCTAAAAATCCATACCAGACCCTTTATCCGAGCACGCAACCTGGCAGGCCACAGGAAAAGAGGGGGGGACGAGAGAGCGGCCCCCCTCCCTCCTGAACCGTACCAGGCCACATGCCCTCAACATTGGGAGGATGCTTTGGGGGTCTGTGACCCCTCAAAGCACCTTGTCCCCATGTTGATGAGGACAAGGGCCTCATCCCCACAACCGTGGCCGGTGGTTGTGGAGGTCTGCGGGCGGGGGGCTTATCAGAATCTGGAAGCCCCCTTTAACAAGGGGACCCCCAGATCCCGCCCCCCCCTGTTTGAAATGGTAAGGGGGTACAAAAGTACCCCTACCATTTCACAAAGAAAGTGTAAAAAAATTGTTAAATAAGACAAACACACTTTTGAAAAATTCCTTTATTAAAAATAAAAAAAAATAAAAAAAAATAAAAAAAGATTACAGCGGTGGTAATCCATTCTTGCTATCCAGCGACGGACGGTCATCTCTCCAGCGATGGCTCATCTCATCCAGCGCAGCGTATCCATCCTTCTTCTGTCTCCGCGGTGGAGACACTGCAAGGATTCCGGCGGCCTGACGTTTCTTATATACGGAGGGCGGGGCCACCCGTCACCTGACCCCGCCCCCCTCTGACGCAAGGGGAAACCCGGGGTTCCCTGTGACATATGGGTGACCCCGCCCCCCTCTGATGTAACGGAAACCTGCCTGTGTTACATCAGAGGGGTGCGGGGTCACCCATACGTCACAGGGAACCCCGGGTTTCCCCTTGCGTCAGAGGGGGGGGCGGGGTCAGGTGACGGGTGGCCCCGCCCTCCGTATATAAGAAACGTCAGGCCGCCACAATCCCTGCAGTGTCTCCTCCATGGAGACAGAAGAAGGATGGATGGACTGCGCTGGATGAGATGAGCCATCGCTGGAGAGATGACCGTTCGTCGCTGGATAGCAAGAGTGGATTACCGCCGCTGGAATCTTTTTTTTATTTTTTTTATTTTTAATAAAGGAATTTTTCAAAAGTGTGTTTGTCTTATTTAACTATTTTTTTACACTTTCTTTGTGAAATGGTAGGGGTACTTTTGTACCCCCTTACCATTTCAAACAGGGGTGGGGCCGGGATCTGGGGGTCTCCTTGTTAAAGGGGGCTTCCAGATTCTGATAAGCCCCCCGCCCGCAGACCTCCACAACCACTGGCCACGGTTGTGGGGATGAGGCCCTTGTCCTCATCAACATGGGGACAAGGTGCTTTGAGGGGTCACAGACCCCCAAAGCATCCTCCCAATGTTGAGGGCATGTGGCCTGGTACGGTTCAGAAGGGAGGGGGGCCGCTCTTTCGTCCCCCCCTCTTTTCCTGCGGCCTGCCAGGTTGCGTGCTCAGATAAAGGGTCTGGTATGGATTTTTAGGGGGACCCCCATGTCAATTTTTTTTAAATTTGAGGCGGGGTTCCCCTTAATATCCATACCAGACCTGAAGGGTCTGGTTATGGATATTTAGGGGGAACCCCACGTCAAATTTTTTCATAAATTTGAGGCAGGGTTCCCCTTAATATCCATACCAGACCTGAAGGGCCTGGTAATTGAATTTGGGGGACCCCCACGCTTTTTTATTTATTTATTTATTTATTTATTTTTATCAATGACTTTCAATGAGTGCTCTCTGTATTACGGGAGCCGACAATTAATAATAGCTGCGAGTGATTTTAAAGGACTTTTTTTCCTGCATAAATGACACTTTGTGCAGGGACAGTTCTAAGCACCAGAAACATGAGCCCCTTCACAGGCATACTATAGACAACCCCCCCTACGAAATTTAAAGGAATATTACACTTTTATTGTTTCACTTTAATCATTATTAAAATCACTGCTCCCGAAAAAACGTCCGTTTTTAAAACTTTTTTTTGCATTGATACATGTCCCCTGGGGCAGGACCCAGGTCCCCAAACACTTTTTAGGGCAGTAACTTGCAGAATCTTTTCTCTCTGTCAAATCTTTTTTCTCTGTCGAATATTTTCTCTATATAATCTTGGACTAATAGAGGTAAGAGGTATATTTATACATTTTATATTTATGTATTTAATCAATTAGTGAATTGATCGATTTCTGCAAACGTTATTAACTTATCTTCCACTATTAATCAGCAAGCTTCTTACTCATATTTACATTCACTTCGGTCTCCAGCCATCTACCTCTTTGAATCTGTGTATTTGATTGACGGGCTGGCCAGCCCATCAGATCTCTCTGTTTCTATTTCCTCTGTAATATAAGACTGCCAGGTTTGCCAGCCAATCATGGTCTGATGAAGAAGCTGTAGCTTCGAAATGCATTACCATTCCTTGCCACTGAATAATCACATTTCCTGTTCCTGTGACGTCATGACCAGCTGCTTCTTGTTTCCTGCCTCCTGGTTCCCAGCATTCTCTGTATCCCTGTAAGATCACACCAGTGCCCCAGGCTGCAAAGAGAAGACTTTTATGAGACTCCAGGACTGGCGATTTTCACCACATACTGAACTCATCTAATTTAACCTGTGAGTTACTACTTGTTTTTATTAAATATATGATTTATACTGCACTCAGTCTGGCGCCCCTCTGTTCCCAATAGTAACAAACTAAAGAGGCAGGCAGCAATGGAGAAACTGGTTGAGTTTGTGAAGCCGGTGGTCCCCAAGGCAGACGTCAACAATTTAAAAATGAAAATCGGTGGCCTGAGGAGTACATATCTGAAGGAGAGGAAGAAGGTGCTGCAGTCCATGCAATCTGGTGCTTCAGCAGATGACGTGTCCCCAGGCTGTGGTATTATAACAGGATGCAGTTTCGGCCAGACCAGGCTGAGGCCAGAGAATCACTCTCTACTCTTCCTTCCACGCATCCTTCTATGCTGCATTCCACACCCGCTGAGTCTTCTGACGCCCAACCTGGGCCTTCCACTCAGGAAGAACTGGGGGAGCCCAGCTTGAGCCAGGTATAGTATTGTTGTACATATTTTGGGAGTATAAATGAATGATGTTAACTTGATTTTTGCTCACTAATTGCTGATTTTAGAAAGTGTTTCACATATCAATAGACAGTAGTGGCCAAAACCTTGGGGACAAGAAAGAAAAATGCTGGACCCAGAATGATAGTCTTCTCTATTGGTTAACATTTTGCAACAGTCTTGATGTGAAAATTGTGTGTGTTTGATGAACCAAAAACTAAAACTATGTCCCTTTTTCATACACAGGAAGACATCAGCCAGGAGGAGGGTGTGGAATGCAGCAGCCAGGAGGTGGCTGTGGAAAGTGGCAGCCAGGAGGAGGCGGGGGTAATCGGCAGCCAGGCGGTGGGTGGGCAAAGGAGCCTCACAGAATGCCAGGTCCCTCCCCGCCACCTTCCACGCAAAAGGGCGAGAAAGGGGGGGAATGTGGAGGAGTCGGCCCTGAGGCTGGTTGGGGAGGCATCAGCGGCCCTCCAAGCCAAACCCACCTATCAAGAGGCCTTTGCTGCCTTGACTGCGTGCAAGCTTGAGAAAATGGAGGAGGGGCAACAGCTCTTGTGTGAGGAGGTAATTATACACACCCTTAACAAGGATCTGTTGGGCCAAATGACACAAACAACGCACTTGTGTGATTTGGCCCATGCCCCTCCTCCTCCTCCTCCTTCTGCCACACCTCCAGCACCACAGCCACAGCCTGGAAGGAAGCGTGGAAGGAAGACCAGAGTGTGATGACCTGGGTTCAGTCTGGTCTGACAGAAGATGCAGCCTGTTGTAGTACCACAGCCTGGGAACATAGATGTCATCTGCTGCTGTTCCGGGTTTCTTGGACTTCAGGACCAGACTTCTCTCCCTCAGACATGTACTCCTCAGGCCACCAAGTTTTGCGTTTAAATAGTTGATGTGTGCCCTGGGGGCCAAAGGCTTTGCTAATCTCCCCAGTTTCTCCATCGCTGCCTCCCTCTTTATTTGTTACTGACACCTAAATAAAGGTTTTTTTTTGTTTGAAGAAATACTTGCGTATGTGTTTTACTTCAAAAAGGACAGTTTATTTGTGAGCAGGCAGGTACATTTCAAAAAAACAAAGTGAAATGAATAACAAGGGGTGCCAACACTAAACAACCTCCTGTAGATTAAAAAAGAAAAAGAAAATATAAAAAATATAATAATGTTGTGGTAAGTTTACACACAAAACACTAAATATAGGTGTCATAAAAGTGTACTGATTTTCCAGCTTGCTGGCTAATAATTTTAAACTCTTAAAATCCTGAATGAACCAAGATATACTAAAATAATAAACCCAATAAATAATATCGTGCTAAGAATCAGTCAATATTAAATGGTGAATACAAAAGTGAATATAAATTTTCCAGCGTGCTGGTTAATAAATTAAAAAATAAGAATAAAAATAAGAATAGAAAATATATATAAATGTGAATTCCACAATAAAATAAATAAATTAAATAAATTAGATAGCTGAGGTAAATGGATGAATAATTGATGCTATGTTACTAAACTCAATAAATAATCAACAGTGAAATTCTAAAAAATACTCAAAGTGCCTGTGACTGTGGTTATGGCGTAACCAAGTGCCTTGGTGTGCAAATTCAATAAAATGACCATAAAATAAAACCAAAAAATTCAAATTTGTACAGTTGTGAACACAAGTGAAAAATGAAAAGTGCAACGAATATATACACTGTGTTAGGTTTCAAAAAATTCCCAAGTAGAGATAAGAAAATTGGGAAAATTACAAGTATAAGTAATAATAGAGATTTAGTCCATAATGTGAAAAAAATCTTGCGGTGACAAATCAGATATGAAAGTCTAATTGGGTAAAAATTGAAAGTAAAAATAAAAATTAAATAGTAGAAAAAGATTTTCTATGTATAGAAGAGTGGAGGGAGTAACTTCACTATCCGTTCGTATTTATGAATTTTGCTCTCACCAGAGATACGACCCCGTCCGGGGTGGATCAGCCTCCACAGTATAAGCCACTGTGTCGCTTCTTGGGCTGTCTTTGCTGTAATGCTGGGAAGAACTTCATTTCACTCTTTTACCTTACATGGGACAGCTCATTCTGCTGCTGCAAGCTATTGAGCCTACACAGGGATTGCCTTCTCTGACCCCTTTTCACATATCTGCAGTATTGCACACATTTATCCTTATCCGTTTTACCATCACACCAGGTACAACATCCCCACGGAGGAACGAGGGATCTTCCCAGCATTACAGCAAAGACAGCACAAGAAGCGACACAGTGGCTTATACTGTGGAGGCTGATCCACCCCGGACGGGGTCGTATCTCTGGTGAGAGCAAAATTCATAAATACGAACGGATAGTGAAGTTACTCCCTCCACTCTTCTATACATAGAAAGTCTTTTTCTACTATTTAATTTTTATTTTTACTTTCAATTTTTACCCAATTAGACTTTCATATCTGATTTGTCACCGCAAGATTTTTTTCACATTATGGACTAAATCTCTATTATTACTTATACTTGTAATTTTCCCAATTTTCTTATCTCTACTTGGGAATTTTTTGAAACCTAACACAGTGTATATATTCGTTGCACTTTTCATTTTTCACTTGTGTTCACAACTGTACAAATTTGAATTTTTGGTTTTATTTTATGGTCATTTTATTGAATTTGCAAACCAAGGCACTTGGTTACGCCATAACCACAGTCACAGGCACTTTGAGTATTTTTTTGAATTTCACTGTTGATTATTTATTGAGTTTAGTAACATAGCATCAATTATTCATCCATTTACCTCAGCTATCTAATTTATTTAATTTATTTATTTTATTGTGGAATTCACATTTATATATATTTTCTATTCTTATTTTTATTCTTATTTTTTAATTTATTAACCAGCACGCTGGAAAATTTATATTCACTTTTGTATTCACCATTTAATATTGACTGATTCTTAGCACGATATTATTTATTGGGTTTATTATTTTAGTATATCTTGGTTCATTCAGGATTTTAAGAGTTTAAAATTATTAGCCAGCAAGCTGGAAAATCTGTACACTTTTATGACACCTATATTTAGTGAGTTTAAAAAGGTATAGCGCCATATCTATTTTCTCTATCTTACCTTTCTTACTGTTCCATCCATTAGGATGGAAACAAAATAGAGGCTGCTCTTACCTACATTACATTATATTATATATACTCTCTGTTTTACAAATCCCATAGCGCGCCCTATCCTTTTATTTTTATTTACACACAAAACACACCCCAAAAAATGGAAAGATGAGCAAACTGTCAAAAAAGGAGATGTTTATGAAAAAACAAACAAACACAAAATTCATCCAAAAAACAATAAACAAAAAATAAAATTGTGTAGATGTGACGAATTCAAAAATTTTATTGCTGAAATGAGTAAAAAAGAGTCAGGAAATACGTTCGGGAGAAGTGTGTGTGACTATGAGCATCAAAAGAAGTTCCTTCTTGCAGCATTGTAAAGAACAAGAGAATGCGCTTTATGAAAGAATTTTTAACATTGAAGCGTGACGAATGTGCTATATCGATTACGAGCAGTAGTTTTACCTGAGCGAGCGCTTCCGTGCCCAAATTGGATTGTGAGCATGCGTGGCACCTTGTCCGTCGCAGTAGGCTACACATGCTCAGATCATGTCAGATCGGAGCATTTTGTCGGAAAGTTTTTCCGGCAAGTTGGAAAAGTTGGTCCGTCGGATATTCCAACAGTCCGATGCAGGCCACACACAGTTCTAATATCCGACAAAACGCTCCGATAGGAAACATTCCGACTGAATTTCCGACCGTGTGTACAAGGGCTTAAAGGGGTATTACCACCTGCTTTCATGAGTGCATCAGTGTTTTCTGTAACATTGGGCTTCTTCTATTTACTCCCAGTGATTGGGTTGTCTTTGCACATCTTAATCAAGACTTTTCAGATCCCATTTGTAGCCAGAGAGGGCTCAATACAGCTAGAATCACTTAAATCTTTTTCCAGAATTAGGTTTGACTGTCCATTATTTTTATTATATATTTATTTATATAAATTTATCTGTAGAGTATTTACTTTTTTTATATTCACCTGTGTGTATGCCACTCATCCCTCCTCCTCCCTGTCTCCTCCAAGGCAGCCAGCATGTATATGTTTTGTGGCCCCTGGCACTCGGAGATTCGTTGGAAAAAAAATATATATGTTCAAATTATCAGGCAGGCCATTGGATACCGGAAAGTGGGCCGCGCGTGGGCCATGAGCTGGCTGAACATGCCATGACTATCGAACCTTCAATCTACGGATTGTCCCTGATTAGTATACAACTCCCAGTATTGAGGATGCTCTCCAGTGCCTTGCAGGGGCCAAGTGGTTTAGTGTGCTAGATTTAAAAAGTGGGTATTACCAAATACTGTTGCACCCTGAAGATAAAGAGAAGACCGCCTTCATCTGCCTACTTGGGGTTTTAGAATTTAATCAGACTTTCAGGGGTACCAGCGTCATTTCAACAAATTAATGGAGAAAACTGTGGGAGACATGAATTTGATTGAAGTTCTGGTATATCTGGACGACATCACAGTGTTTGGAAAGACCCTAGAAGAACATGAAGCATGATTGGAGAAAGTTTTTGAAAGGCTACATGAGGTAGGGCTTAAACTCTCAATGGAAAAGTGTCAGTTTTACAGAACTTCAGTCACCTATTTAGGCCATGTTGTCTCTGCCAGGGGAGTAGCTACAGATCAAGGTAAGACAAGATGAAGGTGAAGAAGCCTGGAATAAGAGGGAAGAGAGAATCCATTAGGGAAAAATTGACTCATCCATGTGAGGAGGCTTATCCGCATCTGAAGGGGAGTCTTACAGAAGCCCCGGTCCTGGCCTATGCTGACCCAACTAAGCCCTATAAGCTTCATGTGGATGCTAGTTGAGATGGGTTGAGATGAGTCCTCTACCACGAACAAGACGGTGGGCTCAGACCAGTGACATATGCGAGCCGCAGCCTCATCACCTCTGAGAGGAATTACCCTGTTCAAAAATTTGAGATTTTGGCCTTGAAATGGGCTGTAGTTGACAAGTGTCAAAAACCATGAAATCAGACTGAGACAGAAGTACAGTTAAATCATACTTGCTTAATAATAAAAGTAAAAAGAACAAATGCAGTCAAAGCATAGCCTAGGTTCAGTAACCGGATAGAAATTTCAGCCAAGCCAGAAGTCAGGGATCAAAGTAGTGGAACATCAAGCAGGATCTGGAGCCAGAAGTGATGTCAGCAAAGCCAGTCTTTAAACAGGAATGCAGGAGATAGTTTCTTGTGATGTGACCAAGGCAAAGGCAGAGCTCCTCTGGACTGGACAGCTTAAGTAGGCAGAACTGATGAGCAGGATCATCAACAACTGAGTAACTGTGGAGAGAGTTGGGAGCTGGAAATTAGCCAACAGCTGAGCGGCCAGCCCAGAGAAGGAAGGGCTGAGCCCAGCCCTGACAGTACCCCCTCCTCAATTACCACTCCCAATCAGAGGACCACCAGGTTTGAGGGGAAAATGTCTATGTAAATCACAGAGGAGGAGAGGGGCATGTATGTCTGAGGATGAGACCCAAGAGCGTACCCTTTCCAATGCACCAGATACTGTATGCGCCCACAGAACCTACGGGAGTCAACAATGGACTGTACTTCATACTCCTCATGGTTCTCAACCTGTACAAGGTTAGGACGTGGCACTGAGGTGGTAAAGCGGTTGCAGACCAAAGGTTTTAATAAGGAGACATGAAATACATTTGAAATACGCATATTAGAAGGAAGGTCTAATGCGTAAGCCACTGGGTTAACCCTGCGAAGGATAGAGAAAGGCCCAATAAACCAAGGTGCAAACTTCAGTGAGGGAACACAAATTTCAAGGATTCGAGATGACAGCCAGACCCTGTCCCCAACCTGGTAGGAAGGCGCCGGCAGGTGTCTGCGGTCAGCATGGAGTCTGTACCTATCATTAGCATGATGCAAAGCCTCCTAGACTTGTGCCCAAGTGGAACGAAGACCACGGAGATGCTCCTCTAATGCAGGAATACTCTGAGGAACAAACGAGTCAAGCAACATAGAAGGTTGGAAACCATAATTTGCCATAAACGGGGACAATCAGGAAGCATGATTCAAGGCACTGTTGTGAGCAAACTCTGCCCACAGTAATAGGTCTGATCAGTTGTTATGATGGTCAGAAATATAGCAGCGTAGGAATTGGTCCAAGAACTGATTGGCTAGTTCTGCGGCCCCATTAGACTGCGGATAATACGCAGAGGAGAAAGCAAGCTGAATTCCCAACAGTGCACAAAAGGCTCACCAGAACCGAGACACAAACTGACTACAACAAAAAAGGGGGATTACCTTTCAAGTAAAAGATTAACTATACCCGAAAAGAAAAAGACAGCTACTATGGCTGTAGTGGACAAATATAGGCGAGTACTAGTTAATTCAAACTTTTTATTAGTTAACAAAAACAGATCACATAAGTATAAAATCACATTGCCCTATGACTAAAATACATCCGACCCTGCTGGACTTCAGATAGTGACACACAAAAGAGTCCAACACGTGCACCCTTAGTGCGTCCTACAACCAATGATCAAGATACATTTAAATTGGAAGTGAAGAAAAATTGTTGTAAAAAGGCATCAGCCCTTACATTCTTAGTACCGGGTAAGAATGAGACAATGTAATTGAAACTTGACAAGAAAAGAGCCCATCGTGCCCTTCTGGGAGAGAGGCATTTAGCCTCAGACAAGAATGTGAGATTGTTATAGTCAGTAAGAATAAGATTTGGCACAGTGGTACTTTTGAGGAAATGTTTCCAATCTTTCAGGGCTAAAATGATCGCCAACAGCTCTCTGTCACCAATCTCGTAATTACACTCCACAGGTGACAATTTCTTGGAAAAGTAGCCACAAGGATGCATAGCGCTCCCCGAGGTAGGACGTTGAGACAAGACGGTGCCAACACCAGTCTCAGAAGCATCAACCTCAAGGATAAAAGGTAACATAGGATTGGGATGTGCCAACACAGGAGCAGAAACAAAGGCAGCCTTGAGACTCTCAAAGACCTTAATGGACTCCGGAGACCAACTCTGTGGGTTACCATCCTTTCTGGTCATAATAGTGAGGAGCTTGACCAGAGATGAGAAGTTACAAATAAACTTCTGATAATAGTTGGCAAAGCCCAGGAAATGCTGCAGAGGATGTAAACCCACGGGTCGGGCCACTGTAGGGCTGCCGAAAGTGTCTCTGGGTCCATCGAAAAACCAGCAGTGGAAATGACATAACCCAGGAATTTAACTTGTTCACGATGGAACTCACACTTCTCCAGTTTACAATAGAGGTTGTTCTCACTTAGTTTCGGAAGCACACGGCAGACATCTGTGTGGTGGCTCTCCAGGGACTTGGAAAATATGAGGATATCATCAAGATAAACCACCACACATAACTGCAACGAATCTCGGAAGATATTGTTAATAAATTCCTGGAAAACTACTGGGGCGTTACAAAGGCCAAAAGACATTACGAGGTACTCATAATGGTGTGTTCTGGTATTAAATGCAGTTTTCCACTCTGCCTCCTTAATCCTCACAAGATTGTATGTCCCTCTCAAATCAGGCTTTGTGAAAACCTTTGCTCCCTTAAGGTGGTCAAATAACTCTGTGATCAATGAAATCGGATAGGCATTCTTAATCATGAAATGATTGAGACCCCTATAATCAATACAAAGTCTCAGTTTACCACACTTGTTCGCAAAGAAGAAACCAGCACCAGCAGGAGATGAGGAATTGGGGATGAAACCACAAGAAAGTGCGTCTGCAACATAGTCCTCCATGGCCTTATCCTCCAAGACTGACAAAGGGTAGACTCGGTCAGGAGGGGGTATAGCACCAGGTTGAATGTCAATTGCGCAATCATACGGCGGTCTAGAGGCAAACTACCAGCTTGACCTTTGTTAAAGACATCGCTAAAATCGCAGTACTCCTCCGGCAGGGAGGAGAGTGAAGAAGTGCACAGGACCTTGGCTACCTTCTGGAAGTATGTCTCACTGCATTGTGGTGACTAGGAGAGAACCTCAGAACGGAGCCAATCAAAAAAGGGGTTGTGCCTCTGTAACCAAGAATAAACAATAAGCAGTGGAAACTTAGGGAAATAACTTGGATTTGGATTATCTCATGGTGTAGAGCCCCTACGGCCATGGACAACGGAACTGTCTCATGAGTCACATGGGCAGACTGTAGAGGTCTCCCGTCTAGGTCCTCAATGGCAAAGGGAGTGTCACACAGCTGCCGCGGAACCAAGTGCTTTGTGCCAAAGGCAGCATCAATTAACAGGCCTGCAGCCGCAGAGTCGATTAGAGCCTTTATCTCTGGACGACTCAGCCCAAGAAAGGGTGACCAAAACCAGGGCTTATCTTTCTGGATAACGCCACCTAAGGTCTGTCCGTGACAGGACCTCAAGGTTCGAGCGTTCCCTGGACAGGTAGAACAAGACTTCAAATAGTGACCTGCCTGGCCACAATAAAGACACAATCTCTCCCTCCTCCTAAAGGCTCTCTCATCTGCAGAGAAACGTGTGAAGCCCAAGTATTCATCTTCATTGACTAACTCGGTACCAGGAGGCATGGGGAGTGAGGGAGGCACAAGTGGGACTGCAAAGCTCGGAGGCAAACGTACAGGAGGCTTCTGCAAGCGCTCCTTAAAAAAATACATCTTTCTCTGAGCCTGGAGTCAATGAGGACGGCAAACATGATCAACTTCTCCAGCTCAGTGGGTATATCTCTGGCTTCTATCTCATCCTTGATGGAATCCGAAAGACCATGAGAAAAGGCAGCTAAGAGGGCCTCATTGTTCCAAGCAACCTCTGCTGCCAGTACGGAATTCAGTGGCGTAGTCGGCAACAGTTCTTGTACTCTGTTTGATGGACATGAGGCACTTGGCAGCAGAAGCGGAGCTTGTGGGAATGTCAAATACCTTTTTAAAGGAGGCAACAAACTCAGGGTAACTCAAGACAAGAGGTTTCTGCATCTCCCATAGAGGGTTTGTCTAGGCCAAGGCTCTCTCAGAAAGCAAAGATATCACAAAGCCTACTTTGCTTCTGTCCATGGGAAATGCTTGGGGCAGCATCTCAAAGTATATCTCAACCTGGTTGAGAGACCCTCTGCATTTAACTGGATTGTCCCCTAATCGATGGGCAAGTGGAACGGAACCAGACATACCTCTTATAGCGGTAATAATCAAGGCGGGTGCCTGCACAGAGACTGGCTCAGAAGCCAGGGTGGCCGGCAACTTAGGTTGTACCAGAGCAGCCACAGTGGGAGATTCCAGATGTGGCGTGCAACTCAGGAGCATTTGTAAAGCTATGGCAAACTGATCCATGCGATAATCTTGCTCATACAATCTGGAAAAAATATTACCAACAAGTGGATTTACTATATCTTCTGAATTCAAGGCAGACAGAAGTACAGTTAAATCACACTTGTTTAATAATAAAAGTAAAAACAACAAACGTAGTCAAAACAAAGTTCAGTAACCGGAACGGATAGTCAGCCAAGCCAGAAGTCAGGAATCAAAGTAGTGGAACAGCAAGCAGGATCTGGAGCTAGAAGGGATGTCAGCAAAGACAATCTTTAAATAGGAACGCAGGAGATAGTTTCTTGTGATGTGACCAAGGAGAAGGCAGAGCTCCTCTGGACTGGACAGCCCAGAGAAGGAAGGGCTGTGTCCAGCCCTGACAACAAGCTGAAGAATTATTTATGTGGGGCCAAGTTTGTAGTGGAGACAGACAATAATCCTTTGACCTACCTTTTGACTTCTGTTAAGCTGCATGCCACTGGACATCGATGGATAGCTGCACTGGCTGGATTTCAGTTTAGTTTGAAGTATTGGCCTGAAGTTGGCAACAGAGATGTGGATGCACTGTCCCGTAGGCCAGTAGAAGAGCCCAGAGAATGGACTTTTGTTCCTACAGAAGAAGTGCAAGCTTTGTGCAGAGGCTTGGTCCAATGATTGAAAGGAACTGTAGGAGTTGAATCTTTAGGAGTCCCATGGGACATCTGCAGGGTCAGGGGCCCATGGAGCTAGTGTGTATTGACTTCCTGTGCCTGGAGCCTGATACAGATGGAAGACGTAATGTTCCCATGGTGACTGACCATTTCACTTGGTATGAACAGGCTTACCCTACCAAAGATCAACAGGCTACTGAGAAAGAGATTTTGAAAGCCGACTAATACATCAGTTGTGCAAGTTGCTGGGCATCAGGGAGGAGGGAGGGCGGAGGGAGGAAATGTTCCTCCAGCAACGGCAGCTCACTTTTTCACTATCTAACTAAAACTCTCTATAAAGCCACATTAATTAAAAAGCAACGTCCACCCTCTGGCTCATTCAGTTGTGTGAAATGTAAATCTTTTTTAAAAATGTGCACAGATACTAGATATTCAATTTAAAGCAAAACCACATTAGCTGAGGCTCATTTTCAAAGCTCTTTTAACATATTTGTTTTTTAGGCTGTAAATGAATGGATTTAGCATAGGTATAGCAGCCGTATTAATTTAAAATAAAAGCATCTTAGACTCCAGGGTACTAGATAGGTTTGGTGTGAAATATTGGCTGGCTACAGTAGTGTATAGCAAAATCACAACTGTGAGGTGTGAGGAACATGTGTAGAAGGCCTTACGCCTTCCAGTACTTGTGGAGATCTTCAATATGGCATTTATTATAAAAATATAAGAGGTGAAGGTGAGGACAAAGGGCATAAAGATCATAGGAAGCAAACGTTCCGTATGAGGAATAGAAGTTCCAAAACAGTTGTGTCATTACAGGAAATTTTCATTAAGAGGACAAGGTCACAAAAGAAGTGGTTAATTTCAATGGAGTAATAGCAAGTATAGCTGAATACTATACAAAAAGGAGGAAGGATTTGGAAAAACCCCCAACATCCAGCTGAGTGAGGTTAAGAGTGCACATTCTACTCTTCATGATCCTGTGATAATGCAAAGGCTTACTTATTGCTAAATAGTGATCAGAACTCATGGATGACAATATTCAGTAATAACAAGGCATCCAAACAAGTATAATTGTATCATACACTGGGAAAATTGAACAGTTTTATCTCTAAGTAAGACAATGGTAGAACAAGAGATATCTATCACAGACAAGTTACCCAAGAAGAAGTACATAGGTGTGTGGAGCACTGGATGTCGGCAGGCAATAAGAATGGTCAGGTTATCACTCAGAGTTATAAGATGTGTAAGGAGGACCAAAAGGAAAATTGGAAACTGCAACTTGGGGTCATCAGAGATCCCTTTACCCACTTCCCGACCGACGCACAATGATGTACGTCAGCAGAATGGCACGGGCAGGCAAACTGGCGTACAGGTACGTCCATTTGTATTTTCCACCCTGCCATCGTCTCACGGGGAGGCTGAACGGGGAGATGCCGATGTAAACAGCATCTCCCCATTGTGCCTAGCAACAAGTGACACTGATCTCTGCTCCATGTAATTGGAGCAGAGATCAGTGTTCACTAACACACAGCCCAGCCCCCCACAGTTAGTAACACGCCCCTAAGACACACTTAACCCCTACACTGCCACCCCCTGGTTAACCCTTTCACTGCCAGTGTAATTTACACAGGAATCAGTGCATTTGTATAGCATTGATTGCTGTACAAATGACAATGGTCCCAAAAATGTGTCAAAAATGTCCGATGTGTCTGCCATAATGTCGAAGTCACAATAAAAATTGCCGATCGCTGCCATTACCAGTAAAAAAAAAGTTATTAATAAAAATGCCATAAAACTATTCCCTATTTTGTAAACGCTATAAATTTTGCGCAAACCAATCAATAATCGCTTATTGCAAATTTTTTTTACCAAAAATATGTAGAAGAATCCGAATCAGCCTAAACTGAGGAAAACATTTTTTTTTATATATTTTTGGGGGATATTTATTATAGCAAAAAGTAAAAAATAATGCTTTTTTCCAAAACTGTCGCTCTATTTTTGTTTATAGCGCAAAAAATAAAAACCGCAGGGGTGATCAAAGACCACCAAAAGAAAGCTCTATTTGTGGAAAAAAAAAGGACGTTAATTTTGTTTGGTAGCCACTTTGCATGACCACGCAATTGTCAGTTAAAGCGATGCTGTGCCGATTCGCAAAAAGTGGTCTGGTCTTAAGCTAGCAAAATGGTCCGGTCTGAAAGTGGTTAATGATGAAATATTTGATAGTTGTTTGCTTTACAAGAATTTTGACAATGGGGGTTATTCACGAAAGGCAAATTCACTTTGCACTATAAGTGCAAACTACAAATGCAAAGTGCACTTGAAATTGCACTGAATGTGCACCTGGAAGTGCAGTTGCTGTAAATTTGAGGTGTAGATCTGAAATGAGGGGAAGCTCTGCTGATTTTATTATTCAATCATGTGCAAGCTAAAATGCTGTTTTTTATTTCCCTTGCATGTCCCCCTCGGATCTACAATGACTGCAATTCCAAGTGAACTTCGAGTGCACTTTGCACTTGTAGTTTGCACTTGTAGTGCAACCGTGGATTTTCCTTTCGTAAATAAACCCCCATTGTGTACTTTATATCTGAAATTAAACAAAAGTACATTTTTAAGTAAATTTTATTGCACACCACCCCATGATGTGTTTATGACATTTTTTGTAAATTGCAGTTATTCATTTTTGCTCATGATTATTTATTAGGATTATTTAATCAATGTTTATAAACTATTAAGCGAAGTAACAATACCGTGTAATGTTCTGTCACAAGCTATATAACTGGTAACAAAAAAAGTATGTGTTATATAAGAAAAAAATCTAGAATTTAAGAAGGTAACTTGGTATCATTTAAACCTGTTTTTCTAGATAATTCATGTAACCATACAACATATAAATGTGTTAAAATATGTTCTTCTATTATAATATTTATTAGAAACCAGTTAAAATTAACGTCTCTTGTTTGCTTCCCTTTTTCCCTGTTAATTATACCATTGAATCTGAATGATAGGTGCAAAAAATGTATTGTGATTTTGTCAGTGATCTTGTCAACTGCTTATGCTATACTGCAGAACCACATCAATCTATGTACTTTGCAAGAACACATGGGGGAGTTTTCCAGTGGTCCTGTCCTATGTTTGCTGTCCTAATACGGTTTGGAGAATGAATGAAGGAAAAGAAGTGTGTTATTGGCATGATTACTAAGGGAAAATAAACAAAAAAAAGCCTGACAGAAAGAAAACAAATGCAGTTAACACATCTAAGCATTGGTAAGCAAAATTATATCACAATTTTGGTTTCAGGTTCAATTACAATTTACATTCTAAAAAGCAATTTTCTGTTGGTTAACTCAATAGACGTGTGTTTTTTCAATGCAACTATGGGGTTGATTTACTAAAATAGGAGAGTGCAAAATCTGGTTGCAGCTCTGCGTAGAAACCAAATCAGTTTCCAGGTTTTATGATCAAAGCTTAATTAAACAAGTTGTTTGGTTTCTATGGAAAGCTGCACCAAATTTTGCACTCTCCAGTTTTCCAGTTTTGTCCTCTGGTTTCCTTAACATAATATAAAAGGAAAAATTATAATTTACTATAAAGAAGACAAATTTTCACAACAAATGTATAATTTAATTTTATCTCAGCATTAATATTCCTTTCATATCAAAATCAGAGGCTCCCAATTTGACTGACTGTAGCAATGTGGTTGTGTGTTAATTTGATTGGGTATATATTGCTTATATTAGCATTTGACTCCCTAGCTGTTCTCAATGGTTCACATTAGCAGGTAATTGGAAATTGGCAATTATAATCTAAGAGTTCGTTAGAATATTCCTACTGTTTGTGTACACATTATTCATATGTATATAATTAAACCAAACAGTTTATTGTGATGTAACATTTTTTTAAATACCATTTTATTGTAGTTAAGATACATAGAGAGTACAGAACTGTAACAACGTACAAAAAATGTTGTAAGCAAATGAGGACTTTGCTGTCAATCTATGGGCTATAATGCTGGCAGTTAGGTACATTATGGCTTTATTCAATTAAAAATACAGTGTATAAGTTAAATTGTTGAGTCTTGAAGAATATTGCAAAATGCTGGGAAGAATACCATAGGAAAAGGAGCTGCCATATATGAGTGTTACTATCTTGGGTTTTCCAGTGAATCAAGTTCAGCAACAGAGATTACTTAGCTCCCTCATTTCCCTCTGCCAGGACAAGAGGGAGTGGAGCTAATTTTGTAAACCAAAAAAAAAACAAATTCTGCCCACTGCTGATAGGATTAAAAACAACCTTGTATTTCCTTGGTTTGCCTCCCTCTCAGCAAACCAAAGTATTGTCTAGCTATGAGTAAGGGGAAGGAAGTTAAAGAAAGGGAGTTTTGGCATAGCAAGAAACTTTAATCCAAAAAATTTGTATTCAGGTGAAGGAGGGGGGGGGGGTCAGAAATTGTGGTACAGACCAGCATGTTTTTAATGTCAAAATGTGTCTGTCTTTTTTATGTAATATGAAATACATTATTGTATTTTTATAACACCTTGTTGCCTTATTTTGCACTACTCACAAACGCCCAATGGGCAAATCTTTTCTCTTGTTTTGGTTCTATATTATATTGGGAACTGAGTGCTGCCCTGGTCTAAGTGCATGTGGCCTTTTCCTCTTTTGCAAATATAAAGGGGCACAACACCCCACCCACTGATGCCATTGGGGAGTGAGCTTTCTAAAAGGGGTATTACCACCTGTTTTCATCAGTGCATCAGTGTTTTCTGTAACATTGGGCTTCTTCTATTTACTCCCAGTGATTGGGTTGTCTTTGCATCTTAATCAAGACTGTCTAGATCCAGTTTTTAGCCTGAAAGGGCTCAATACAGCTGGAATCACTTAAATCTTTTTCCAGAATTAGGTTTGACCCTAATTATTATTTTATAATTATTATATTATTATTATTATAATTATTTCTATAATTATTTTATTATATATTTATTTGCATTCATTTATCTGTAGGGTATTTACTATTAGGGGTGAGTGAATGTGTCTGGGTTCAGTTTGCAGGGCGTTCAGCAAACCCATCTTAAAGTCTGAATATTAAGAGCCTTGAACCCCAAATAAAAAAGAGGGCTAATATATATGGCATTGTCAAAAAAGGGCATGAGGAGCGGAGCATTGCCATGGAGTGTATGTGCTAATGTAAAAATATATATATATTTTTAAATATTGTACAGCAGGAAGAGGGTGCACCTTTTAATGTGGAAAAATACCATTCTTTTCAATTACATGCTTTGGAGATGCTGTTAAGCTGTACGCAGTATTTTAGTACAATTTAACCCAACCCAATCTAATTCATTACAATTAAAACTTTTTTTTTAGATTGTTTTTAATTGTGGTAATAATGTTGTTTCTCGGTAACAAAATCACCTGCTGTGCTTAAGGTTCTCACAGATAACACATTGGCTGCAGAGAAAGCCAGAAGCTCCAGCAGTGTACAAGCTCTAGTCAGTGGTCCACCCAGGACACCAAATAGTCCATGGGGTACTCACTTCAAGGCTAATGTTCACATTAGCCTTAGACCCCAAGTAGTCTGCAAACATATAATTGTGGTTCTGCCTCTGATTGCTGCTTGCATCTGGGTCTTTGCTAAAACTATTTATAAGCATCACTGAGGCAGCCACCAAAAAATGGAGGCACAGTGTGGATGAGAGATAATACTGCCACCACCTGTAGCATGTCTTCTAATTGGTACATTTCTTGCTCCCTCTGGAATGGTAGTATGAGATTTCCCATTTTCCCCCTGCATCATGTAACAAAAAGTGTAGATACATTGTAACAGTTCTTCTCTTCCATGGTCTAAATCCTGGGGTCCTGGCACAGGCATTTCAGCAAGAATGAGGCCATTGTCACAAATTGCTTGCAGTTGAGGTCCTCAAGTCCTGGGTGTTTCTGAAGAAAGCAGTGATCCCACCCCACCCATATATAATTCCTGGGGGTTGGGAAGAACTGTCCCGATGGAAACCTGCACCATTTCCTCATCCTATTTACTACAAGGTCCTCTCCTTCCTTTGAACTTCTCCACTTCCTTCTTAGAGGAACAGTGGACATGAAAGAGGATATTCTATCTACACTCTACACTATCCATAGCATCTCTTCTAAATGGTGCATTTGTGCGCCCTCTGGGATGGTACTGTGAGATCTGGCATCTTCTTCTTCTATTGTGTATCCAGAGGGTGGACACCCTGTAATAGCTGCTCTCTTTAATTAACTGGGGTCCTTTCTTTAGCCTGAGTGAACCTATTTGCTACAAATTGCATGCAGCAGAGGACCTCAAGTCCTGAGGAAAACGGTGATCTCAACACCAGCCATGTAAACCTCTGGTTTGGAAAGAATGAAATGTCCCCCTAAAAGTCTGCCCCATTTACCCCATCTTGTTCTCCTCCTCTTACTCCTATTGCTTCTGCCTCACAAGTAGGGATGAGCTTCGTGTTCGAGTCGAACGTACGTTCGACTCGAACATTGGCTGTTCGTCCGTTCGGCGAAATCCGAACATTTTGGTCCGTTCGCGTCAAATTCGTGTGGCGCTCACGGCCCACAATGCACTGCGATGGTGCAGTGCATTGCTGGCTCATGATTGGCCAAGCATGCACTGTGACCCCGCATGCTTGGCCAATCGCAGCGCCAGCAGCGAGGAGAGCCATGATTGGCCACAGGCAGGATGCCTGTGGCCAATCATAGCTCAGGCTGTGTAGTGCACGCCCCACACTATATAAGGCCGCCATCGCTGCGGCCTTGTGTAGTGTGTTGGCGTCTGAAGCAGTGGGGGTTCTGTGTACCTTCAACACAGTACACACCGATCATTTTCGGCCGATTTTCTATCTTGCTGTTGTGTAGTGGTTATTGTCTGTGTGCTCTGACCGCAGTATACACCGCTATATTCACCTCACCTATATAGCTAGTGATCTATCTTTTATAATAGAGCTTGCAGTCAGTAGTGTTAGGAGATAGTGCGTGCTGTCTGCGTGCTCTGTACCCAGTACATACCGCTATATCCACCTACATAGCTGTTCTCTATTTGAGCCCACTTGCCATCTGCAGGAGTTATTGGAAGTTGTGTGTGCCTCCAGCACAGCACAGTATACATCTGTATATACCCCTTTATCTCTGGTCTTCTATAATAAAGGCATCTGCAGGAGTTAGTGGGTGTTGTGTGCCTCCAGCACAATATACACTACCCAACTGCTGTTTTACCCAACTCCCTTCAGGCCATTACCATGTCTGGAAGGCCAGCAAGGAGAGCAGACAGGCGTGAGCCGATAAAAGAGGGCAGGCAGGCTCTGTGTCTAGAGACAACAGTGCTGGTCGTGGACGCGGTGCATTGTCATCAGCACGTGGCCATGGGACATGCTTGTCCTTCTTTTCGGCAGCTGGACATGTTGAACCGCAACATGCCAATGACTTGGTAGAGTGGATGACCAAGCCCTCTTCATCCTCCTCATCCTCTCTCACCCAGTCTCAGGGTAGTAGCAAAGCAGCTGCCAACGCATCGTCTTCCCTCCTCTCAATGTCATCATCAGTGACTCCTTCCCTAGACCCACCACGTCCTCCTGAGGAGTCTCCTGAACTCTTTGAGCACAGTGTTGGGTACATGCTCCAGGAGGATGCCCAGTGTTTTGTGGGCTCTGATGATGACACTCAGCTAGAGGAAGGCAGTAGCGTGAGCGCAGAGAGAGGGGATGCTCAAGAAGGACAGCAATCTGGCAGTCATGTTCCACAAGCTGCAGCATACTGCCAGGTTTGCTACAGCGATGAAGAGGGAGGGGATGATGAGGGCACTGACTCCACGTGGGTGCCTGGAAGGAAGGAGGAGGAGGAGGAGGCACATGTCCAACGAGGCAGGATGCCCTCCGGGGGCCAGCTTAGCGGCAGCACACCGATTGAATCACACCGCAGAGCTCCGCCTGTGCAGAGCGCTGCCTCTGCGTGTTATTCTAAAAGTTCTTTGGTGTGGGCCTTTTTTTAAACGAGTGCATCAGATCGCACCGCTGCTATTTGCAACATATGTCTCAAGCGTATCTCACGTGGCCAAAACATCAGCCGCTTGGGCACCACATGCTTGACCAGACATATGTTGACCTGCCATGCAGCTCGTTGGCAAGCGTACCTCAAAGACCCACACCAAAGAACAAAGCGGACCTCTCCTTGCTCCTCATCAGCTGGCATCTCCAACCCCACTAGACCTTCAGTCCTCTCTGAAACCTGCTCTGAGAGGAATGAAGGTGTAGAATTAGGTGTGTCACAGCCAAGTGCTTCCGGGAACTCTGCTAGTGGTACACCCACGTCCGATTATAGCAGGCAAATGTCCCTGCCCCAGCTGCTGGACCGGCGGAAGAAGTTCACTCCCAGCCATCCACATGCCCAGCGGTTGAATGCTAGCTTGGCTAAATTGCTAGCACTTCAACTGCTGCCTTTTCAGTTGGTAGACTCGGCCCCCTTCCGTGAGTTTGTACAATGTGCGGTTCCTCAGTGGCAGGTCCCCAAACGCCACTTTTTCTCACGGAAGGCGATTCCGGCTCTCTACCGGCATGTGGAAGGCAAAGTCCTTGCCTCGCTGGACAGGGCGGTCAGCGGTAAGGTGCATATTACCGCTGACTCATGGTCCAGCAGGCATGGACAGGGACGTTACCTGTCTTTCACGGCCCATTGGGTCACTCTTCTGGCAGCTGGGAAGGATGCAGGACAAGGTGCAGTAGTGTTGGAGGTTGTTCCGCCACCACGTCTCCAAAATGCTACTATTGGTTGTGACACACCTCTCTCCTCCACCCCCTCCTCTTCTTCTTCCTCCATGGCCTCTTCCAGTGCTCTTTCCTCAGAACCAGCGGTGCTCCGTAGGCGTTCCAGGGGCTACGCAAGTACGCAGGCAAAACGATGCCATGCCGTGCTTGCGCTGGTTTGTTTGGGGGACAGGAGCCACACTGGGACGGATGTTTTGTCAGCTCTGCAGGGGCAGGCCGAGAGGTGGTTGACGCCATGCCAGCTTAAGCCAGGAATGGTGGTTTGCGACAATGGCACCAACCTCCTCTCCGCCCTCCGACAGGGACAACTGACCCATGTGCCCTGTGTGGCTCACGTCCTTAACCTGGTGGTGCAGCGGTTGTTGGGCAGGTACCCCGGCTTACAGGATGTCCTGAAGCAGGCCAGGAAAGTCTGTGTGCATTTCCGCCGATCATTTAATGCCTGTGCTCGGCTGGCTGAGCTCCAAAAGGAGTTGAACCTGCCCAAGAACCGCCTTATATGTGACATGCCCACCAGATGGAACTCAACATTGGCCATGCTGCAGCGGCTGCACACGCAGCAGAGGGCCATCAATGAGTACCTGTGCGACTACGGCACCAGGACAGGGTCAGGGGAGCTCGGTTTTTTCTCACCACGCCAGTGGGGCATGATCAGGGATGCATGCACTGTCCTGTCACCGTTTGAGGAGGCCACAAGGATGGTGAGCAGTGACAGTGCATGCATCAGTGACACTGTACCTCTTGTCCACCTCTTGGAGCATACGCTGCGTGGAATAATGGACAGGGCACTTGAGGCAGAACAGAGGCAGGAAGAGGAGGACTTCCTTGCCTCTCAAGGCCCCCTTTATCCAGACAGTGTTCCTGCTGTGCCACCCATCACACAGGAAGAGGATGAGGAGGAGGAAGAGGAGGAGGAGGATGATTGTATCAGCATGGAGGTGGAGGCTGGCACTCAGCATCAGCATCAGCAGCAGCAGCAGCCACAGTCTTGTAGGGATGATTTACAGTCCCAAGAAACACGTGGACTTGTACGTGGCTGGGAGGAGGTAGCTGCGGATCATGTTGTCCTTAGTGACCCAGAGGACTCCGGACCGAATGCCTCAGCTAACCTACGCTGCATGGCCTCCCTGATCCTGCAAAGCCTGCGGAAGGATCCTCGTATTCTTCGGATCAAGGAGAGGGACCATTACTGGCTGGCCACTCTCCTTGATCCACGGTACAAGGGTAAGGTTGCCGACCTTATCTTGCCATCGCAGAGGGAGCAGAGGATGAGACATCTCCGGGAGGCCTTGCAGAAAGGTCTGTGCAACGCGTTCCCAGAGACTGGGAGGTTACAAACTCCTGGTCCTGGACAACGTGTTGCTGAGGCATCGGTCAGAAGGAGCGGTGGAGAAGGTGGCCATCTGACTGATGCTTTCAGACAATTTTTTAGTCCGCAGCCCCAAGGTATGATCGGTTCCAGCACCCATCGCGTCTGATTTACATGGTGCAGGAATACCTAGGGGCAAGGTCAGACTTGGACACCTTTCCCACCGAAAATCCTCTGGCCTACTGGGTCTTGAGGATGGATCACTGGTCAGAGCTTGCACAGTATGCAATTGAGCTACTGGCCTGTCCTGCATCCAGCGTTCTTTCGGAACGCACCTTCAGTGCTGCTGGTGGCTTTGTTACCGATCACAGGGTGCGCCTGTCAACCGAATCAGTTGATCGACTGACCTTCATCAAGATGAATCAGTCTAGGATCACCCACAGCTACCAAGCACCTGAAGCTGATGTAACCGAATAATTTTTTTTGAAATACCACATCCCTTCAAGACTGCCTATGCTGATGCTGAGTGACTGTCCTGTTGATTGTCTATCCTCTTCCTCCTCCGCTGATATGTTGGAAGAACATTTCTGGTTCTGGTTGATGCCATCAGCCCAATTTTTCTGCCCCTGTTTAACAGGAGCGTTTAAGTACAATTTTTGATGCAATGCTTTGCAGCAGGGCTAATTCCTGCAATCAAACAAGAGTATATGGGAGAGGTTGCAGTGTGGTGGCACCAGCACCAGTGCCTAAGGCCCAATTTTTCTGCCCCTGTTTAACAGGGGCGTTTAATTACAATTTTTGATGCAATGCTTTGCAGCAGGGCTAATTCCTGCATTAAAACTAGAGTATATGGCAGAGGTTGCAGTGTGGTGGCACCAGCACCAGTGCCTAAGGCCCAATTTTTCTGCCCCTGTTTAACAGGGGCGTTTAAGTACAATTTTTGATGCAATGCTTTGCAGCAGGGCTAATTCCTGCAATAAAACTAGAGTATATGGAAGAGGTTGCAGTGTGGTGGCACCAGCAGCAGTGCCTAAGGCCAAATTTTTCTGTCCCTGTTTAACAGGGACATGTAATTACAATTCTTGATAAAATATTTCACAGGAGGGCCCCTTCCTGTGCCCACCCAGAGTAACGGTGAGGACTTATAGTGTTGTGGCACCAGCACCACAACCACCAAAGGTCAATTTTTCTACCACTGTTCAACAATGGCATGTAATTACATTTCTTGATATAATCGTTCACAGCAGGGCGCTCCAGCGCCCACCAAGAGTCACTTTGAGGGCTTACAATGTTGTGGCAAAACCAACACCTTGTTCCGCCATTTCTGCAGAGCATATAGGGCAGGCCCCTACTTTCAAACATCCAACTTACAAACATCTCCTACTTGCAAATGGAAGGAGACAACAGCAAGTGAGATGAAAAAAGATGGACGACAAAACAAATTATACAGGGGTGATAACCCTTCCCTATGTTTTCCAAAAAGCTTAAAAATCGTTTTTTTGACTGGAGCTACACTTGTACCAGTTGAAAATTACAAACAGATTCAACTTAACACAACAAACCTACACAGTCCCTGTCTTGTTTGCACCGCCTGTATACTGCTGTTCTGAGTATATAGGGCCTGGGGGCCACACGCATTTCCTTTTTTTAATATGGGTACAGGGTTCCCCTTAATATGCGTACAAGACCCAAATAGGCTGGTAATGGGCAGGGAGGGCTACCCATGCCATTTTTCTCAATGATTTTCAACCATATTGCAGGAACCAGATATAACATTAAAACCGCAAGCAGTTTTAAATGGTGTTATTTCCGTTTAATGTCATTTTGTGCAGGGACTGTTCTAAACACGGGAAAGACGTGGCACTTCACAGGCATACTACAGACACCCCCCAGGCACCATATTTAAAGGAATATTTCACTTTTTTTTTTCACTTTAATCGTCATTAAAATCAGTGCTCCCGCCAAAACGGCCATTTTAAAAAACATTTTAGGCATTGACCCATGTCCCCTGGGGCAGGAGCCAGGTCCCCAAACCCTTTTTAGGACAGTATCTTGCATATTAGCCGTTAAAATTAGCACTTTTCATTTCGAACATTCGAGTCCCATAGACTTCAATGGGGTTCTAACGTTCGTTCGAATTTGGGGTCCGTTCGAAAGTTCTGGTGCGAACCGAACCGGGGGGTGTTCGGCTCATCCCTACTCACAAGGATGAAGGTAGAAGGTAAAGGGTCCCACTGGGTCTGACATAGCAGGAAATCCTCCTCTTCCTCCTGATGCCGTGCCTCCAGTACTCTATAACAACAAGCAGTGTGTGCATAGCAGGAGCATCAGAGGGATCATGTCAATAATCCTTGCAGTGGCTCAATGTTTTGATTTACTCTTTAAATAGTGACAGAATGCTGCACATGTCCTGAATTACTAATCACTGACATGGTGAAAAGGACCTTAACTCCCCACAGTTTGTCCTCTTCCCATACTTGCACAAATACCTTTTGATGACCCACTGCTGCTGGTGCAACCGCTGCAGCATGGCTCATATCAAGATCCAACGTGTCGTTATTGCATTTTGGTCAAACACACACTTTATAGCCACCTAAAATGTCTGCAAAATCTTCTGGCTTTCTGCAGCATATCCCATAAGTCAGGGTACAAGGAACTGGTGAACCACCAGGTTCAGCACATGTTTTAAGCAAGGCACGTGTGAATTTTCTCTGCTGAAGGGCAGCCAGTAAGTCGGTGCCTTTGCCACACAGGATCTTGCCTGGCATAAGGTGGCAACTACCTCTCATCCTACCATTGAAGAGATGCTAGAATCTCTGTCCCAGAGTTGCTTCTGTCCCCCCAGGCATTCCATCTACAAAACAGTGTGACAGTGTTTTCCCTGGGCATATGAATAGGCTCTGGGATGCTTGGGGGGACTGGTGGTTTTAGAAAGTCAGAGGAGGGGGCCATTTTAAGAGGAGGGTGTAGAAGTGGTTTCACTGTCATCTACACCTAATATGCAAAACTCAGGGCAGCACCATCAGCCCCAATATATTGAGTTGGCCCACCCATTGAAGCTATAACAGCGTCAACTCTTCTGGGAAGGCTGTCCACAAGTAGATGCTTCTGGGGTGGGAATGCCTCCTGCTCCCTTTTATAGGGACATGAGCCGGCTGGTTGAGAATTTGAAAAAACCTCTAATATCTCAGAAAATCAAGGGTACCAAAAGCTACAGTTTTTCTCGGATTACGCACCAACCCCATAAGGAGAAGAGGAGTTTGAAAATTGGATGGATGAAGCCATGAAAGCAGTGGAAGAATGAAGTGTGCTGGAGACAGTGAAAAGACAAATGATAAATGAGAGCCTAATGCCACGTACACATGACCGGACTTTTTGACAGGAAAGGTCCAACGGAACAAGTCTGTCGGACAGTTTGATCGTGTGTGGGCTCCATCGGACCTTTGCTTGCCAAAAATCCAGCGGACTTTAGAAATAGAACATGTTTTACATTTTCCCACCAGAACTCCGCCGGACCGAGATATCCATTGGTGTGTATGCTAGTCCGACGGACAAAAAATAACACTAGGGCAGCTATTGGCTACTGGCTATGAACTCCCTTATTCTAGTCTGGTCATACTCATCACTCCACCGAAAGCCTGTCGGAAACACCGTCGGACCTAATCCCTTGGAAAGTTTGGTCGTGTGTACACAGCATTAGAAGCCCTGGGGCAGATGTCATTTGGGGTTTAAATAAGGGGGTAGCCAGACCTTTATAGCCATAGAATATATTGAAGTTTTGTGTGCAGTCTATGGGAGAGTCGAAAAGATCCCCGACTTGATGTACAAGTTTGAGCACACTCATCAGTACAGAGGAGAGAAACTCTCATTCTGATGAAAGGGATTGACCTGAAAGAGGCCTATAAAGTCAGGCTGGAAACAATTTTTCAAGGGACTAGACCCAACCACCCAACTGTGCTTCGTCTGCTGTTAAAGGGGGTACAGATGCCCCCAACCTATCCAGAGTTAATGAAGCTGGTCAGGGAGGAAGAAGCCTTGATGGATGAAAAAAATCAAGGATCGCGAGAAGGGGAAAAAGACCCCCTCAAAGACAGGGAAAGTGTCAGCCCAGCCAGTGCATGTGGAGAAAGGGGTTCAAGAATGACAGTGATGAAGAATCAGAGTGGGGGGGTGTCCCAAGACCCCCCCTAGTACTGCATGTTCCTGAGAACACACCCTGTTGAATTGCTCACACAAGTACCTCAAGCTCAAGATCAAATGCAACAGACATTGCTGCGGGTGATGGAAGCTCAAGCTACAGCTCAGCTGGACAAAACTGATCCCAGAAGGTGTTTTCAGTGTGGGGAGCCTGTACATTTCCGGAGGCAGTGCCCCCAAAGAAAGGGGCAGTCAAACTTCTTTGTGGAACTGTTGAAAATATTACAGCAGTTGCTGACAATTCAGAAGGTGGAAAATTTCCGGGGGTCTCAGTGAGGGAGCCAACTGAGAGCCATAAGAAGGAACCAAGCTCCAAAAGTCGAAGAAAAAAACAGAATGAGAGGAAATAGTCTAACTTCTACCAAGTCAAATAACCCATCACCGGGGTCTAGGACTCGGGCACAGGGAGTTAACCACTTCAGCCCCGGAAGAATTTACCCCCTTCCTGACCAGAGCACTTTTTGCGATTCGGCACTGCGCCGCTTTAACTGACAATTGTGCAGTCGTGCGATGTGGTTCCCAAACAAAATTGACGTCCTTTTTTCCCAAAAATAGAGCTATCTTTTGGTGGTATTTGATCACCATTACTTTTTGCTATAATAAATATCCCCAAAAAATATTTAAAAAAAGTTTTTCTCCTCAGTTTAGGCTGATATGCATTCTTCTAAATATTTTTTGTAAAAAAAAATCGCAATAAGCATTTATTGATTGGTTTGCGCAAAAGTTATAGCGTCTACAAAATAGGGGATAGTTTTGTGGCATTTTTATTGATAATTTTTTTTTTACTAGTAATGGCAGCGATCAGCGATTTTTATCGTGACTGCAAAATTATGACACTTTTGGCTCGATTTTGGGACTGTTCACATTTATACAGCTGCAATTAAAAATGCATTGATTACTGTGTAAATGTGACTGGCAGTGAAGGGAGTGATTCTAACTGTGGGGGGGAGGGGCTGTGTGTGACACGACACTGATCACCGCTCCCGATCACAGGGAGCTGTGATCAGTGTCAGTGTCATTAGGCAAAATGGGGGAAATGCTTGTTTACATCAACTTCAGTCACCTATTTAGGCCATGTTGTCTCTGCCAGGGGAGTAGCTACAGATCAAGGTAAGGCAGGATGAAGGTGAAGAAGCCTGGAATAATTGGAGAGAGAGAATCCATTAGAGAACAATGGACTCATCCATGTGAGGAGGCTTATCGGCATCTGAAGAGGAGCCATACAGAAGCCCTGGTCCTGGCCTATGCTGACCCAACTAAGCCCTATAAGCTTCATGTGGATGCTAGTTGAGATGGGTTGAGATGAGTCCTCTACCAAGAACAAGACGGTGGTCTCATACCGTGACATATGTGAGCCGCAGTCTCATTACCTCTGAGAGGAATTACCCTGTTCACAAATTGGAGTTCTTGGCCTTGAAATGTGCCGTAGTTGACAAGCTGAAGGATTATTTATATGGGGCCAAGTTTGTAGTGAAGACAGACAATATTCCTTTGACCTACCTTTTGACATCTGTTATAGAGGAAGTAAACTCTCCCACTCTGATACTTCGTTTCATTTGGTCCATTATAATAAGTAATTATCTATAGCCACTGTAATCCAGCCCAGACCACATATTACTTACTGTTTAAAGAAACTTTAAAAAACTTGTTTCCAGGGGTCAGGCAGCACCATTTTAAGTATTGTTTTCTAGTCCACAGTGGAGTGTATTTCCACCCTTACATTGAGCCTCCTCAATCCAACATTTCTATGGCAACTCTGCTTCCCTGTTCATAGCTGACTTGTTTTATTTTATAGTATTTACTTGTGCTTATTATCTAGTGTTTGCCTTTGTCAGTCTTATCAGCTTCAGCTGATAAGACTGCAGTAATGCTGTCCATGCCCTGGTTTACACTGCATGTGATGTCACATGGTGTGTAGGAGGAAGCTCTGAATGATTCTGCAGTCTCCAGGGATTTCAGTGTTGTGTGCCGTAGGAAGTCCTGATAATAGATAGGCAAGTACACAGAGTGTGCCCTAATTCAGGGGCTATCTGGGAATGCTCAGTGATGTCATTCTAAAGAACAAAAAGGATTACAACAATACTAAGCAAGTAAGGAGATATCTAGAAGTGTTCATTAGGGTTTTTATTTTTGCTGATTTACATGGGACAAAGTTGTGGGGGAGAGTTTACAACCACTTTAAGCTGGATGCCACTGGATATCAATGGTTAGCTGCACTGGCTGAATTTCAGTTTAGTTTGAAGTATCGGCCTGGAACTGGCAACAGGGATTACGAATGCACTGTCCCATAGGCCTTATCGCCCAGTAGAAGAACCCAGAGAATGGACTTTTGTGCCTACAGAAGGAGTGCAAGCTTTGTGCAGAGGCTTGGTCCTTTTGACTTCTGTTAAGCTGGATGCCACTGGACATCGATGGTTAGCTGCACTGGCTGGATTTCAGTTTAGTTTGACGTATCAGCCTGGAGCTGGCAACAGGGATGCCGATGCACTGTCCCATAGGCCTGGTTGGCCAGTAGAAGAACCCAGAGAATGGACTTTTGTGCCTACAGAAGGAGTGCAAGCTTTGTGCAGAGGCTTGGTCCAATGGCTGAAAGGAACTGTAGGAGCTGAATCTTTAGGAGTCCCATGAGACATCTGCACAGTCAGGGGCCCATGGAGCTATTGACTTCCTGTGCCTGGAGCCTGAAACAGGTGAAAGACGTAATGATCTCGTGGTGACTGACCATTTCACTTGGTATGAACAGGCTTACCCTACCAAAGATCAACAGGCTACTATTGTGGCAAAGGTCCTTGTGGAAAAGTTCTTCATTCATTGCAGACTACCTGTTAGCCCTTGTACACACGGTCGGAGAATCAGTCGGAATGTGTCCTATCGGACCGTTTTGTCGGATAATCCGACTGTGTGTGGTATGCATCGGACTGATTCCGTCCGAATATCCGTCGGACCAAATTTTCCAACATGTTGGAAATATTTCCCGACCAACTGGGCCGGTCGGACATACTCCGATCATGTGTAGCGAATTTTGATCGAACCAAGTGCCACGCATGCTCACATTCAAATTCCGACACAGAAGTGCTCGTTCAGGTAAAACTACTGCTCGTAAGCGATATAGCACATTCGTCACACTGCAATGTTAAAAATTCTTTCATCAAGCGCATTCTCTTGTTCTTTACAATGCTGCAAGAACGAACTTCTTTTGATGCTCATAGTCACACACACTTCTCCCGAACTGATTTCATTACTCTTTTTTAACCATTTCAGCAATACAATTTTATTTTGCATCACATCTACACAATTTTAGATTAGGTTTTTTCTTTTTTGGATGTGTTTGGGGGGGGGAGGGGGATTCCCTAAAAATCTCCTTTAAAGACAGTTTGCTAATTTCTCCTTATTTATTTTTTATTTTTTTGTGTGTAAACTTACAACAACAACATTATTGTATTTTTAATATTTTCTTTTTCTTTTTTAATCTACAGGAGGTTGTTTAGTGTTGTTACCCCTTGTTATTTAGTTCACTTTGTATTTTTGAAATGTACCTGCCTGCTCACAAATAAACTGTACTTTTGGAAGGAAAACACATTACACAAGTATTTCATCAAACAAAAAAAAAATGTATTTTGTTCGCTAGAAACTAAAAATAGGAACGCAGCACTGGAGAAACTTCTTAACTTTGGTGCAGCCTTTGGCCCCCAGGGCAGACATGACTAAATTATAATTGAAAAAATTGGTGGCCTGATGAGTAGATATCTCAGGGAGAGAAGTCTGGTCCCGAAGTCCTAGAGAGCAGGAAATTCAGATGCCATTTCTGTCCCCAGGATGTGGATCTTCAAGAGGCTGCATCTTCTGGCAGACCAGACTCAACCCAGGCCATCACTCTCTCGTCTTCCTTCGGGACTTCCCACCAGGCATCCTTCCAGGCTGTGGCTGGGCTCCTGTAGCTGGGGCAGGAGAAGGAGGGTGTTGGTCAACCTCCTGGCTGCCACTTGCCACAGCCTCCCCCCGACTGAGGTCATCCTGTGTATGAAAAGGGGACATAGTTTTAGTTTTTTGCTCATGAATCACACCATTTTTTGCTCCTGGCTTTTGCTAATTGAATGTTACCAAATAGAACAGACTATCATTCTGACACCAGCATTTTTCTTTCCCGTCCCAATCCTAACCGAACACCGGATAGGGAAAAAAGGAGGAGGCCTAGCAGTGATCTTTAAAGGTCACCTGGATCTCACTAAACCATCATCTCAGAACCCAGTGCCTTTTATGGAAACCCTGACGCTACATCTTCAACCAACACCCCATGACACCACTCATATTCTACTGTGCTACAGACCACCGGGACCAAAGTCCAATCTTCTTTCACCCCTCACGGAATCCTTTGCAATGCACACCCTAAAATTCAAAAATTTCCTGGCACTCGGAGATTTCAACCTTTGGGCAAACGAGCCTAAAGACCCCATCGCGACTGCCTGCATCAATCAACTAGAAGAACTGGGTCTACAGCAACTGATAAAGACTCCCACGCATGGGTCAGGACACACCCTGGACCTCATTTTCAAACAGAACATCGACGTCAACATACGCGACAACATAACTCTGCCATGGACGGATCATCACGCCATCAAATTCAAAATCGCTACCAACATCACCAACGCAAAACGGAAACCTGTAACAATGCACTGGACCAGATCGCATAAAAAACTGTACTCCGAAGCCTTCAAAACCACTCTGTCCAAAAAGATATCTACAATAACCTTAAACCACTCTACAGAGGAAACACTCAACTCCCTGAACAAGGCATTACTGCAATCAGCAGACTCGGTAGCACCAAAACGCAGGGCACTCATCAGGAAGAAAAATGCTGGATGGTTTAATAGCTCCCTCTCCGTACTAAAGCAAGAACGCAGAAGAGCGAAAAGAACATGGAGAAGAAATCCCACCGAGGAAAACCTATTTAACTACAAAGGTCTCACAGAGAATTATCGGAAAGCAATCTTCATTGCCAAAAAGGACCACTTCTCATATACAATCTCAACGGCTGCAAACCAACCACGGGAACTGTTTAAACTGGTTAATCAATCAATGAATCCGGTGTGCCTAGAACCCCCAGAAAGTGAATCCCAGGATTACTGTGACAAACTGTCGGATTTTTTCATCGATAAAGTCAAAACCATCAGGGAAACAATTTGTCAGAAGAAAACATCCAACCTCAGCCAGCAAATACATAAAGAAGATGTCTGCACCAACATACCGCAACCGCCAAAATTTTCACTATCCCCAATTACCGTAGACACCGCAAAAAAACATCATTAATAAACTGCGTGACAGTACCTCACCTATTGACATCATCCCCACAAAACTACTGAAAGAATGCTCCGACATCGTGGCTCCAACCATAACTCACCTCATAAACCGATCATTCCACGAAGGGATTGTTCCCAGCATCCTCAAACAAGGCATCGTCAAACCTCTACTCAAGAAACCAAACCTGGACCCTCAGGATCCAAACAACCGTAGGCCAATTACAAGCCTCAACACCATTTCTAAGATCATGGAGAAAGCTGTAGTACATCAGCTACAACTTCACCTGGATACTCACAAACTCTTGGACCCGCTGCAATCAGGCTTCCGCCCGGGTCATGCAACAGAAACAGCTCTCCTCAAGATTTGGGATGACGCCCTCGATGCAGCAGATGACGGAGAGCCGCGTCTCCTCGTACTGCTAGACCTAAGTGCAGCGTTTGATACAGTAGATCACAATACTCTACTCGTCCGCCTCACAGAAGTAGCCGGAGTCCAAGACATAGATCTCCAATGGTTCGCGTCCTTCCTAGGAAATCGGTCACAGACAGTGAAACTAGGAAAATTCTTCTCCGAAACTCGGGCAGTCACCTGCGGAGTCCCTCAAGGCTCTCCGTTGTCACCCGTTCTCTTCAACATTTACATTCACCCACTCCTTCAAATCATCAGATGCTCAGATCTCTGCTTCCACTCTTACGCTGACGACACGCAACTTTATTTCCGGATCAATGGAAAAAAAGATCACCAACAACAACTTGAAAACTGCCTCAAATCAATAGAGGACTGGATGACCACCAACTCCCTCCAGCTGAACGAATCAAAGACAGAGCTTCTTATCTTACACCCAAATCATAAGCTCGCAACCAAAACATCCTGGTCTCCACCAGCCGTCTTTGGGCAGACTATCTCCCCAAAGACCAAAGCGAAGAGTCTCGGGGTTATTTTAGACGCACAAATGTCAATGGATGCGCAAATAGGATCTGTAGTCAGTCGATCTCACCATCTGCTGTGCATGCTTCGCAGACTCATCCCTTTTATCCCAAAGAATGACAAAGCAGTGGTAGTTGGAACAATCATTAATTCACGACTGGACTATGCAAACTTGCTTTACATAGGATTACCACAATATCAACTTGCGCGATTACAACTGATCCAAAACACGGTGGCAAGGCTGATAACAGGAAAAAAACCTTGGAAATCCATCTCTCCTTCACTGAGGAGCTTACATTGGCTAACCGTAAAAAATCAGATCACGTTCAAGACCCTGTGCCTCACCCACAAATGCGTGCATAGAGAAGCTCCGCAATACCTAATGGAGAAAATAAATCATTACACACCAAACCGCAGTCTTCGATCAGCCAACAAAAACCTCCTCCTCGTGCCCAAAGCCCGGTATAAATCCAAGGGTGATCGGAGATTCGCTGTCCAAGGGCCTCGGCTATGGAATGCTCTACCAATCAACATCCGCCTGGAAGAAAATCCCCTGGCTTTTAGGAAAAAACTCAAGACCTTCCTCTTTTAGCAGATGATCAAAGCTTGCCACAGCGCCTAGAGGCGATTCAGTTCGCATTGTGCGATATACAAGTATTTCATTCATTCATTCATTCATTTTTGGTCACTACCGTCTATTGAGATGTAAACCACTTTGAGAAATCACAACTTACTGATCAATAAGAACATCTAGTTAACATCATTAAATGTAACACAAGAAATATGTTCAACAATGCAATACCTGTCTCAAGCTGGGCCCCACCACATGGTGCTGCCTGGAAGGCCCAGGTTGTACATCAGAAGCCTCAGCTGGGGGTGAAGGATGCCTTGAAGGAAGCCTGGAGAGTGGTGGCCTGAGTGGTGGCCTGGGTACCCCTTGGTCTACCAGAAAATGCAGCCTGTCAAAGTGAACCATCCTGGGGTAATAAACAGCATCTGGATCTCCTGCTCTCAAGGACTCCAGGTGCTTCTTTCTCTCCCTGAGATATGTTAGCTTCATGTCCCCAATTTTACCATTCAGATAGGCCATGTCTGCCGTGGGGACCATGATCCGCAACAAAGCAAGCAGTTTCTCCAGTGCTGCATTCCTCTTTGTTCTGTCAGTATAAAACTTGTTGTGGAACTGCCACAGGCAGGGCATCTCCATGTACAGTTCTATGAATAGCCCCATAAAGTTTGCATTTGTGAATGGATCCATATAGTCTGCAAGACACAACACAAGACAAACCCTCAAATACTAATAATGCAATTAAAATCCCTCCTAATCTTGTCCCAACATCGGCCTAGATAGAAGCAGTCTAGTCTAGTGAAGCACCAAGTCCGGAGCCTGAAACGTCCCGATCCAGATTTAACGTGTCAAATATGTCTTTTGGAGAGATGTTGGAGATGGTCGACATATTGAACAGGACCGACTATGATGGGAAGTATGGACCTTACCCAAACCCAAGTATCAGAAAGGCCAAGATCATGAATAAAGTTGTGAAGAGTCTTCTGAAGAATTTTGGGGTACACCGATCCAAGGATCAACTGAGAAAACGCTGGTCAGACCTGAAACTGAGGGAGCACGAGCAGTACCTAAGGATCAAGAGTGTTCTTAAAAAAAGTAAGTAGTTGTCGTGTGTTCATATGATTATTCTTGCTTGCATACATGCTCCATGTGCTTTGATTTCATGTTGTGCATTTTAAAATGGCCACTTTCAAGGTCATGGTTTCGTTCGTTCGTATGAAACATCGTTCTGCAGGGAAGTATTCCAGCTTAACAAAGTGTCCCCAATAATGTTCTCACCTTGTAACTCGGCCCAAAAACACAATTGTACAACACTTCCAAGCAATGTTTCAGATTCCTATTTCTGCCCTCTGTGTGCTAATTATTCTTTGTTTACATTCTCATAGGGGAGAGAAGACTCGGCAAGTATGAGGACACCAGGGACCACACCCCTCCCAAAGAAGGGCAACTTCCAAAAGCAGAAACAGAGGAGCAGGAGCAGGAGGAGGAGGAGGAAGGAGAGATTGTGGAGGTTGGACAAATTGTCACCACAACAGGTGAGTGTCGGAGAACACAGCTTCCGGTAAGCTCATCAATGTATATCACCATATTTGGATTACATGGTGTGTTTGTTTGCTTTATTTTGTAGGTGATGTGGAAGAAGATTCCCGTTTTACCAGTGAAAGTGCCCAGATCTTGATCGGGGAGATAATGGGGTGCAATCGGGATTTGGAAATTGTCCAACAAAACATCAATGATGTTAAAAATAAAATGAAGAACATCATTGATGTTTTGGGGAGAGTGTGAAAACAAAAAACTAGATAGGGTTTTATTTTTGCTTTTTAACAAAAAAATTTTTGTCTTTTGCAAAATAAAAAATTTGGAAGATGCACAGAGTGTGTAAACATGTGCTATCTCCCATCATGGGGGATCAATGTACATGTTTTGTGGAAAGTGTCTGAGATGAAGGGGTTGCAGCCCCAAAGCATGTACATTGATCCCCCATGATGGGAGATAGCACATGCTGACACACTCTGTGCATCTTCCAAATGTGTTTTTTTCAGGGGTCACACCCCATGTGATGAAGGCAATATCAGTCCAGTTTGTACATACTCATGTCTGATATTGTCTTCACTTTTCAAAGTTGAACTTTGTAAGTTCCTGTGTTCTGAATTTATGGTTTGATACATGCCTGTTTACACAAAAACAACAAGGAAAAAAAAATCTGATTAAACTCTGTTTTGGATACACAAAATCTCTTGGTTTGTTGTAAAAACCTTTAATAAACGCACATGTGAATGTGCTTGTATTAAAAAGTTGAATTCTCAACAATGTGTGGCTTCCTTTTTCATTGTGCATAAAATGTATTTGTAGTCAAATTTGAGTTTTTGCTGAGAAGGAGTGCGATTTACTAAAGGCAACTCCACTTTGCACTTCAAGTGCAGTTTCCGGTGTACTTTTGCAGTGCACTTGTAGTGCATAGTGGATGTGCCTTTAGTAAAAAAACACCCAGAGTGAGGTGTAAATTTGGACAATCATGCCATTTTCCTGCCATGGTGCTGAAAATGAGCATGATTTTGGTCAGTAATGCACTACATACATTCGTTAACAAAAAGAAGGTATGTGTGTAGCAGACCCATAACATAATAAGATTATCTGAAGAAGTGACTGTCCCCTCATCTCGCTCTGAACTTGGGTTTGCACTGTTGGTGAAAAAGGCACAACTTTAATAAAACTGGCAAAGTGGGAGGCCACAGTCTGCCATTCCTGTGGCGTTGAAGGACACTGTGTAGTGAAACAAAAACAAAAACTAGTAATTTGACAAATCAACATTGCATGCAGATTAGACACCCACTTTTTTGACAAAATTAGTATAACATTTTTTTAACTGAGTATTTAAAGCCTAAAGTATAAGGTCCCCTTATGAGAGTCATAACCCCCCCATCCCCCCCATATGATGGGCCCTTGCTAAAAAAATGAGGGGGGATGTTTAGGACAGGTAACCCTCTCCACTTGATTGAGAGCTGAATGCCTAAATAATGTGTGATACTTTGGGAAGCCCCTCCTTAGTTACACTATTGGCAGCCCACCGGACAGGTAAGAAGTGTCATAATAACTAAATGGAAGCACATTTTGACATTCTGCTATTACATAGCAAGAAAATGTATGTGTTAAAAAAATAAAAAGAGCATTTGAAAGTATTGAGGCAGGCCCTTACACTACATGCTTTGGTGAATTCGTCCATAAATGTCATCATGAAAAAGGTAGGTATAGTGTGTATTGGGTTGGGTCAAGCCATCAGATAGAGGATTGCTATCAGCTGAGCTAGCAGTTGGGGAGAGGGGGTTACTAATGAGTTTGGCACAACTCCAAAAATAAAAAAAAGGTCACTTTGCATGAACTGAAGCACACACATCACATTTGTAGAGATTTTAGGGGGTGTTTAGGGGAAAGCAATACTATGGAGCTGCCAAAAGACATTGTTAAGTGACTAGACTATAGTTTTATGGGCCAAGATGAGCATGGTGGGGAAGTTAGTGAGGCAAATATGCATGAGAACAAAGGGGCAGAGTATATGAATTAGAGCATATTGCAATGATGGTAATTAGGGAATGAGGAAAGAAATGCAAGACATTAGCAATCATGAAATACATAGAATGTGATGTTTAAGGATAAAACTTAGCATAATATAGTCCTTCTGCAGGAGCTGAATGATGGCAGAACAGGTCTCTGGAATAATGATCCCAAAAGCCTGGGGGGAGATGCCTGTAGAGAACTTGAGGTCTTGAAGACTTCTCCCTATTGCCAAGTAGCGCAATGTGGCAATGAGCCTCTGCTCCGGAGTGATGGCTTGCCACATGCAGGTATCCTGCCTGGTGATATAAGGGGTCAGCAAAGCCAGCAGATGGTGAAAAACGGGGTCCGTCATACTGAGAAAAATACAGAAATGATCAGGATTATTCTCGCGGATCTCACGGAGCAAAGGCATGTGAGAGAACTGATGACGCTGGCGCAACCAATTCTTGGTCCACAAATGCCTCCCCTCCCTGTTCATGGACCGGGCTTGTGTCAAAGTCAAAGTAAGAACCCCAACACTAAGCCCCTGCACAGCACAAACTGTATGACGAGTACGTAGACGAAACATGTTTTGAAAACGGTCGGCTGGTCAGAACGGACAACAGAAAGCACCGATAAACAGCAAGGCCTGAAAGAACGACCTGAATAGCGGAAGCAAGCAGACAATAAAAAATGCCTTTCAAAGCGTACTATACCAAGATATAGTCCACAATGAGAAGCAAATACTTAATGACTGCACGCACTGATTATCAGATACGCAAAGACAAGCACAAACTGAAGAGCAGTAGCGATCTGAATCAATAATCTGAAAAGCGCGAATCGTCTCTCACAAAACTTCTACTAACACGCGATAGACACGAGATCAGCAGAAGGAGCCCAAAGGGTGCCGGACGTGGTGCTGAACTTCCTTTTTCTACTCCCGCCGTACACGGCTTACATCACTGCGTTCTTGGCAACCGCTAAATCAGACAACTTGGTCCGACCGTGTGTATGCAACAGTTTCGGACACAATCCGTCGGACTAAATCTGACGGACAAAATCCGACGGATTTGGTTGGCAGAATCTCCGACCGTGTGTACAGGGGCTAAGGATTCATTCTGATCAAGGAAGAGATTTTGAAAGCCTACTAATACATCAGTTGTGCAAGTTGCTGGGCATCAGGGAGGAGGGGGGGGGGATGTTCCTCCAGCAACGGCAGCTCACTTTTTGACTGTCTAACTAAAATTCTCTACAAAGCCATATTAATTATAAAGCAATGTCCGCCCTCTGGCTCATTCAGTTGTGTGAAATGTAAATCTTTTTTCAAAATGTTGTTTTAATAAATAATAAAATGATGTGTGCAGATACTAAATATTCAATTTAAAGCAAAACCACATTAGCTGAGGCTCATTTTCAAAGCTCTTTTAACATCTTTGTTTTTTAGGCTGTAAATGAATGGATTTAGCATAGGGATTGCAGCAGTATTAAATAAAGATAAAAGCTTCTTAGACTCCAGGGTACTAGATAGGTTTGGTGTCAAATATTGGCTGGCTACAGTAGTGTATAGCAAAATCACAACTGTGAGGTGTGAGGAACATGTGTAGAAGGCCTTACGCCTTCCAGTACTTGTAGAGATCTTCAATATTGCATTTATTATAAAAATATAAGGGATAAAGGTCAGGACAAAGGGCATAAAGATCATAGGAAGCAACCCTTCAATCAGGAATAGAAGTTCCAAAACAGTCGTATTATTGCAGGAAATTTTCATTAAGGGGACAATGTCACAAAAGAAGTGGTTGATTTCTATTGTGGAATAGCAAGTATAGCTGAATACTATACAAAAAAGAGGGAGGATTTGGCAAAACCCCAACATCCAGCTGAGTGAAGCTAAGAGAGTGCACATTCTACTGTTCATGATCCTGTGATAATGCAAAGGCTTACATATTGCTACATAGCGATCATAACTCATGGAGGACAGTATTAATAATTCAATACTACCAAGGGATCCAAACAAATACGTTTGTATCATACACTGGGAAAATTGAACCGTTTTATCTCCAGTAATAAAGTTTAGAAGAATTCTTTGCAAGGAAACAGTAGAACAAGAGATATCTAGCACAGACAAGTTACCCAAGAAGAACTACATAGGTGTGTGGAGCACTGGATGTCGGCAGGCAATGAGAATGGTCAGATTACCACTCAGAGTTATAAGATATATAAGGAAGACCAGAAGGAAAATTGGAAACTGCAACTTGGGGACATCAGAGATCCCTTTGATGATGAAATATTTGATAGTTGTCTGATTTACAAGCATTCAGACATTGTGCACTTTATATCTGAAATTAATCAAAAGTACATTTTTAAGTAAATTTTATTGCACCTCACCCCATGATGTGTTTATGAAATTTTTTGTAAATTGCAGCTATTCATTTTTTGCTCATGATTATTTATTAGGATTATTTAATCAATGCTTATAAACTATTAAGCCAAGTAACAATACCGTGTAATGTTCTGTCACAAGCTATATAACTGGTAACAAAAAAAGTATGTGTTATATAAGAAAAAAATCTAGAATTTAAGAAGGTAACTTGGTATAATTTAAACTTGTTTTTCTAGATAATTCATGTAACCTTACGACATATAAATGTGTTAAAAAATGTTCTTCCATTATAATATTTATTAGCAACCAGTTAAAATGAACTTCTCTTGTGTGCTTCCCTTTTCCCTGTTAATTATACCATTGAATCTATTTGATAGGTGCAAAACATTTATGGTGATTTTGCCAGTGATCTTGTCCACTACAGGACCACACCAATCTATGTACTTTGCAAGAACACATGGGGGGTTTCCAGTGGTCCTGTCATATTTCTGCTGCCCTAATACAGTTTGGAGAATGAATGAAGGACAAGAAGTGTTTTATTGGCATGATTACCAAGGGAAAATAAACCAAAAAAAAAAGTCTGACAGAAAGAAAACAAATGCAGTTACCACATCTAAGCATTAGTAAGCAAAATGATAGCACACTTTTGGTTTCAGATTCAGTTACAATTTACATACTAAGAAGCAGGTTTCGGTTGACTCAATAGACGTGTCTTTTTTTCAATGTGACTACGGGGTTGATTTACTAAAATAGGAGCGTACAAAATCTAGTGCAGCTCTGTATATAAACCAGATCAGTTTCCAGATTTTATTGTCAAAGCTTAATTAAACAAGTTGATTGGTTTCAATGCAAAGCTGCACCAGATTTTGCACTCTCCAGTTGGCATTGCTCTAATTACGTCCTCTGGTTTCCTCAAAATAAAATAAAAACAAAAAAATTATAATCTAATATAAAGAAGACACATTTTCACAACAAATTTATGAAGACGGTTTAATTTTATCTCAGCATTAATATTCCTTTCATATCAAACCTGTATCAGAGGTACTGAATCTGACTGACTGTAGCAATGTGAGTATATATTGCTTATATTAGCATTTGACTCCCTAGCTGGTCTCAAAGGTTCACATTATCAGATAATTAGAAATATGGCAATTATAATCTAAGAGGTCATTAAAATTGTCCTACTGTTTGTGTACATGTTATTCATATGTATATATTTTAAACAAACAATATATTATGATGTAATATTTTTAAAATACCATTTTATTGTAGTTAAGATACATAGAGAGTACAGCATTGTAACAATGTACAAAAAAAAATTGTACGCAAATGGGGACTTTGCTGTCAATCTCTAGGCTATAATACTGGCAGTTAGGTACATTATGGCCTGATTCAATTAAAAATACAGTGTTTAGGTTAAATTGTTGAGTCTTGAAGAATATTGCAAAATGCTGGGAAGAATACTATAGCAAAAGGAGCTGCCATATACGTTGTAGATTCAGAGTGTAACTTACTATCTTGGGTTTTCCAGTGAATCAAGTTCAGCAACAAAGATTACTTAGCTTTCTCACTACCCTCTGCCAGGACTCCTCCAGGTTGGACAAGAGGGAGTGAATCTAATTTTGTAAAAAAAAAAAAAAATTCTGTCCACTGCAAACTCATTGACCTTTTATACACGCACACTAATTAAACAGATCACAGGTGAGGATGGTTACCTTTAACCTCCCTGGCGGTGATCCCAAGTCTGGCTCGGGTTGGGATTTTAGTTCCATGACCGGTAACCCCGAGCCAGACTTGGGATCACATCCCTGGATCCAGCGATGTCCTCCACGCTGTGTGATCGAGCTGTCCTCCGCTCGATTCACACAGTGCCCGAATGCCGCCGAGCTCCGTTCCCTGCGACATTACGGCGCACGGGAGCGGAGATCGGTGCCAAATTAAAAAAAGTAAATACACACAAAACACACACAGTACTGTGATCTTACAGATTACAGTACTGTATAAAAAAATTACACACCCCCTTTGTCCCTAGTGGTCTGTGCAGTGCCCTGCATGCACTTTTATATTATAAATACTGTTTTTTCTGCCTGGAATTTGGAGATTGTCCATAGCAACCAAAAACTGTCCCTTTATGTCAAAAGTGATTTTAGACGAACTAGTAAACAGCGATAATAAATTATAATCACTTGCAGAATTGAGCGATAGCGATTTGTTGGGAAATTTGTCATTAAACACTAAATCTAATGACAGCAACAATTCTGCAAATTAGCAAATTTCTGTGTTTTTGGATTTGATTACATTATTGAATAATTGTTATTATTATTATTATTATTATATTATAAACTTTATCATACCCGGGATGTCTGCTAGACTCTGTTTTTTTCTGCCTGAAATTTGGAGATTGTCCATAGCAACCAAAAAGTGTCCCTTTTTCAGTGTTTTAGGATTTGATTACATTATTGAATCATTTTTATTATAATTTATTATATTATAAACTTTATCATACCCGGGATGTCTGCTAGACTCTGGTTTGAACAGATTTAAGAGAGTTATTCCTAAGAATTACAGGACTACAATATAAAACGTAAAATTTCCATGCAAAATAATTGTACCGCTTTCAGCACCTAAAACCAGAACTAATCATACCACCAGGGAGGTTAATAGCCATTCAAACTCCTTTGTGTCAAATTGTGTGCATGTTATCAGGCCAAAATCACCAGGGTATGTAAACTTTTGATCAGGGTTATTTGGGTAGTTTCTGTTGCCATTATAATTAAGTAAACACAGTTGATAAATAATAAACACAAGTAAAATAATTGTTTTTGTATTATCATTCACATTCTCTGAAATATGGCCAAGAAATCATAAATTCTGCTAGGGTATGTAAACTTATGAGCATGACTGTATATGCATATTGAGTTTTTTTATGATAAAATATTTCATGTCAAAATTTCTTTTTTATGTTATATGAAATACATTTTGTATTTTTATAACACCTTGTTATACCTTATTTGGCAGCACTCACAAAAGCCCAATGGGCAAATATTTTCTCTTGTTTCAGTTCTACAAAGTATTGGGAACTGAGTGCTGCCCTGGTCTAAGCACATGTGGCCTTTTCCTCTTTTGCAAATATAAAGGGGCACAACACTCCACTCACTGTGCATGAGAGGGGATACTGCCACCATCTGCAGTATTTCTTCTAATCGGTACATTCCTCGCTCCCTCTGTAATGGTCGCATGAGATTTTCCATTTTCCCCCTGCATCAATGTATTGAAAAGTGTAGACACCTTGTAACAGTTCCTTTCTTCCATGGCCTAAATCCTGGGGTCCTGGCACAGGCATTTTAGCAAGAATGAGCCCATTGTCACAAATTTCTTGCAGTTGAGGTCCTCAAGTCCTGGGTGTTTCTGAAGAAAACACCCCACCCATATATAATTCCTGGGGGTTTGGAGGAATGAACTGTCCCCATGGAAATCTGCACCATTTTCTCATCCTATTTACTACAAGCACCCCCCCCCCCCCTTCTTTGTACTTCTCCACTTCCTTCCTGGAGGAACAGTGGACATGAAAGGGGATACTCTATCTACACTCTACACTATGCATAGCACCTCTTCTAAGTGGTGCATTTTTGCACCCTCTGGGATGGTTTTGTGAGATCTGTCATCTTCTCCTTGTATTGTGTATCCAGAGGGTGGACACCCTGTAATTAACTGGGGTCCTTTCATTTTAGCCTGAGTGAACCTATTTGGTACAAATTACCTGCAGCAGAGGCCCCCAAGTCCTGAGGAAAACAGTGATCTCACCAAGACCCATTTACAGCTCCTCTGGTTTGGGAAGAATGAAATGTCCCCCTAGAAGTCTGCCCCATTTACCCCATCTTGTTCTCCTCCCCTTCCTCCTATTGCTTCTACTGCACAAGGATGAAGGTAGAAGATAAAAGATCCTGCTGGGTCTGACACAGCAGGAAGTCCTCCTCTTCCTCCCAATGCTGTGCCTTCAGTATTCTATCACAACAAGCGGTGTGTATAACAGCAGCACCAGAGAGATCATGTCAATACTCCTCGCAGTGGCTCATTGTTCTGGTTTCTTCTTCTAAATGGTGACAGAATACTACAAATCACCTAAATTACTAATCACTGACATGGTAAAAAGAACCTTAACTCCCCAGATTTTGTCCTCTTCCCATACTTGCACCTATACTTTTTGATGACCCACTGCTGCTGGTGCAACCGCTGCAGCTGGGCTCATATCAAGATCCAACATATGGTTATATCATATCTCAGAATGTTGGTATTCAGATTTTATTGCCACTGCATTTTGGCCAAACGAACACTTACACTGTATCTGTACCTAAAATATCTGTAAAGCCACACTTCCACTGGGCTGGTTCTGAGAGAAAGTAAACACTTAATGCACCCAACTAGACTGTGTTCTTGACCCTGCCAGAGATGACAGAGCCACCTATGGTCAGGCAGAACACCATGCAGTCCAGCCAGACTGGTACTGAGTTCAAAATCTAATATAATTAAACCCAAAACAAAGCTGCGGTTCAAGGGAAAAGTTAAATAAAAAAATAATTAGCGCATGCTCTTCAGGAGCCGGCACTACACTGGGATGCCATTAACGTTTATGTTTGGTAATATAGTTTATAGCAGCCTTCAAAAATGCAATTCATCTGCTCAGATATTGCGAGTGGAATTTAGCGGAGGGCGAGTAAGGAGCAGGGGCTGACAGTTTCCTAGCTGATCGCTTCTGGCAGAAGCAATGCGACCGCCAGAGTGGGCCGGAGGGCTGTCCCTATCCCCCAGGCCACTCTGATGTCCTGTAAAAAAAGCCTGCACCGCTTCTGGCAGAAGCGATCAGCCAGGAAATGGTCAGAAGGATTGTGCATCCTGAGGACACAGAGTAGGGATTTCCCATTGAGACGCAGCTTGTATATGAATAGCTGGCCGATGTCAATGTCCCACCTCCGGACCGGCATTGCACCAGTATGCTGTCTATTAGATTCCAGGGGCAGGACTTTGTTTGACAGCGCAGTTATTCATATACAAGCCGTGTTTCAGCGAGAGATCCCGCTCTGTACCGTCCTGCTGCCTGATCCTCACGATTCCTCCCTGGTGCATTGCTGGGCATGGATGACTGATGAGGCTGCACTTTTGGGCAATGATAGGCTGCGCATACGGCAATGATGAGGCTGCACTTATAGGCAATGAGAGGCTGCATGGTACGCTGCACTGGTGGGCACTGATAGGCTGCACTAATGGGCACAGTATGCTGCACTGGTGGGCACTGGTAGGCTGCATTAATGGGCACTGGTATGCTGCACTAGTAGGAAATGGTATGCTGCACTGATGGGCACTGATAGGCTCCACTGATGGGCAATGATACGCTGCACCGAGGGGCACTAATATGCTGCACTGATGGGCACTTATATGCTGCACTGTTGGGCACTGATAGGCTGAACTGATCAGCTACACTGATGGGCACCGATTGGCTAAACTGATGGGTACTGATATACTTTATGTTAATATTGTTAACGTTGTTGTTAATATTTATCTTTGGAACCTATATCTGCATAAAACATTTAACAGTGTAATTTCATGAGATAATTTACAAGGGCGTGTTTAGGGACGGACTTAGGGGTGGGGCAGGGTAGAGGTTGGGTGGGGCAACTGGTGGCGAATAACTCTTACCTTGCTAGTGGCTCAGGAATTGAAATTTTAAGCCCTGGTGTATAGTCCATATGGGCAAGATCATTACAATTCCATATGTGCCATACAATTATCAGTAAGTTTTTACAAATAGAAAATTCCACATTCCCACTCTTGTTCTCTTAAAAACCATGAAACACGCATAGTATAAGCAGAAATATCTCTATAGATCTTCATATAGTTGTCATGGCCGTAATTACTCCTCTCACATAGAACCTGCACATCTCATAAATATTGTAAGGAGAGAAAGAGGAAGGCCTCCATAGAGTAAAACTTTATTTTTATTCGTAAAAAAGAAAGTCATACCAACCACTTACATTTAAAAGTGTCTAACCTACACTAGTATATAACGGTGTATAATTGTATATCAGTCAGGGGCTGGAAGATGTCATTGGCTGAAACGCGTGTAGGGTGTGGCTTGTGGACATTATGTCACTACAGTGTTGGATCTAGGCTCGCAGCCAGGGAGCTAGCGACTCGTATACGATTTTACACCATGATGTACTGGTGCCTCCCACTTCTTGACTGAAGCAAGCACTGGCATAAAAATGCAGAGAGAGATGATACGAGGCATACTCACCTTTCTCTGCTTTCCTTGTGCCAGTGTGTCAGGGACATTACCTGGATGGTTGCAGTGCTGCCCGCGTTGGTGTGCGCCGATGTGTGGCGGTGCGTGCGGGTGTGCGTGTTCCTGTGTGCGCGGTGGTGCACGCTCCTGCGGGTGCTGGTGCGCGCCGGTTTGCGTCCATGCGTGCTCCTGCTGGCGCCGGTGCGCGTCGATGTGCGCCGGTGCGCGCTGTTGTGCGTGCTTCGGGTGACGCTGGCGTCCGCGCTGGCGCTCGGGTGTGCACGCGCGCGGGTGCACGCGCGCCTATGCGCGCGCACGTGCACGGCGCTTGGCGCCAATCGGCCTATTTAGGTCTGCTGTTTGGTCCATTCAGGTACTGCCTGATCAACAGCTTCCCGGTTCCTTTTCCGCTGCCTCTATCCTGCATTCCTTGTATTCTGCATACCTGCTTCCTGATCTCCTGACGACACGGCTTTCTTTGGACATCCCTGGCTTCTGCCTGCACCTGACCACGGCCTGTTTGACTTCGCTCCTGCCTGCTCCTACTGTACCTCTGCTGACCGCCTATTGCCCAACCCTGCCTGTACCCGGACCCGCCTGCTCAGTTCCTGCTCTGCACCCAGTTTTGCCTGTGTCCTGCCTAATACCTGCTGCTTAGAGTTTCCTGCGGATTCCTGCTTCTGGATCCACACCACAGGCTCTCTTACCACTCTGCACTCTCAGCCACCTGTCTGCTCTATCAGGGGTTGTAAGTCGGACACGTACGGGAGACCACCCTCTGCCCAAGCGGACTCACTGGTCTGGTAAGTGCTAGTCTGACACAGTGATTGCTTTGGGCAAGAGCTGGGAGGTTGAGACAGGTGCCATAAAGTAAAGCAGCTGCTTCCTTGCTGTCTGTGGTATTAGGCAGCTGTGCACCTTGGGTGGCACCCTGTCTGATATCACATGCTTTTTTTGGCACTTAGAAATATTGAACAAAGTACGACATGGACTGGCCCTGGAGAAAGCAGTGACCTGTACCTGTGGGGCAGTGCCCCTGTAAGAAAACCTTCCTTGCTGTTGTTCTGCCTCTCCCTCATTTCCCCATCTCTGGCTCCCATGTATGGCCTGCCAATAATCATCCCCGCCATCCTCATTGCTGGAGACTACGTGGCAGCAAGTTGCAGCTGTTTAGCCAATTAGGGTGAGGGACCCATTTTAGGTAGTACTAATAATAATTAAGTATTAAGGTTGTGGCTGTACTCTTCCCCAAAACATAACCAAAATCAAATAAATATTGGAAAATATATTGGGCATCAACAACAGACCATAAATTAACCATATACATAGATATAAAATCAATATTTTATTATGTCCGTACAAATATTAAATATGACAGATATCCAAATAACTCTTTAGAATAAAAAAGGAACAGTACATATCAACATTTATTGACTCACATATGCATACACTGTATGTTACAAATATAACTTCCTTAACCTCCCTGGCGGTAATCCCGAGTCTGGCTCGGGTTGGGATTTTACTAACAGGAACAGTAACCCCGAGCCAGACTCGGGATGCAGGGGAGGACACAGGGAGAGTTACTTACCTTGTCCCCTGGATCCAGCTATGTCCGCTGCGCTGTGTGATCGAGCCGTCCTCCGCTCGATTCACAGTGCCGAATGCCGCCGAGCTCCGTTCCCTGCGACGTTACGTTAAAAATACACACCCCCTTTGTCCCTAGTGGTCTGTGAAGTGCCCTGCATGCACTTTTATATTATAAATACTGTTTTTTCTGCCTGAAATTTGGAGATTGTCCATAGCAACCAAAAAGTGTCCCTTTTTCAGTGTTTTAGGATTTGATTACATTATTGAATAATTTTTATTATTATTTATTATATTATAAACTTTATCATACCCGGGATGTCTGCTAGACTCTGGTTTGAACAGATTTAAGAGAGTTATTCCTAAGAATTTCAGGACTACAATATAAAACGCCAAATTTCCATGCAAAATAATTGTACCGCTTTCAGCACCTAAAACCAGACTGAATCATACCGCCAGGGAGGTTAAAGTATCTGTAAACTCTCACCTTGTAAAACAACCCATTTAGTTTAAAATAGAAATGAAAGGTAAAATTTGTGTATACACATAAAAGAAAATTATAAACACTTTTTTCTCCCCTTTTTTTATAAGTGATCACATGCCCTCTGTTCTCGGCTGCATTCAATTTGGGGGAGGAGAAACAGCCGTACACTGATATTCCCAATGAGAGGCTGTGCAGGGAGGGGAGAGGACAAATCTGATTATGGGATTAGAGCAGGCTGAGTTCCCAGTATAGCTAGAGAACTCACCACCTTGTGCTCTCCTGCCAAATGTGCTCAGTTTTTAATAGGAAAGCAGGGGGACTTGCAAGAACACCAGAATTTCACACAAAGGAAGCAATACAAACAGACCAGAATGGTTTTTCATACAAGTACATGGCATGGCAGGCACATATCAGTAATATGTAATGCTGGATTTACATACTCTTTAGTTTGATCTGTATATATATATATATATATATATATATATATATATATATATATATATATATATAAACTGTATAGTACGCTACTATCACATATGTCTGAGCTACCACAAAGCTTTGATTGTACTAGCACACATTATAAGCTAAGGTCTTCTGGATGGTCAATAGTGCATCATACTGCATATACAATACTGGGTGTTTTTAGAAATGAAAAAAAAAAATGAAAATGGCCAGGTTCACATCTAGATGGGGATAAAGGACATGACATGAGGGCAAGCTAGGATAATAAAGGCAGTGAGGAATGGGAAAAAGGGGGAAAAAGGAGAAAACCCCTCAAAAAGAAAAAATGATTGCAATTGCTGTTCCATGACTGATGTCCCTTTCCTCTATATTCCTGGATATCTCTTCTTGCACATCTTTCTGCAGTAAGTGAGATGGCTGAGGCGGGATTAGAAGAGGAGGATGAAACAGAGCAATGCTTTGTGGGTCACTCAACTACCTCATCCGCTTGTTCTGACTGTAAAGTGTACCTGCTGACAGAAGGAAAAGGCGGACATGACCTGCCTCTTGATGATGTGGCCTGATCACCACTTTGTCCTGCAAGACCTGCTCACTCCCTAATCTACCTCCTCTGCCTCTCTCTAAAATTGTGAATGCAGGGGAATGATTAACTTTAATGTCAGCTATGGAAATAAGGGTAATAAGGATGTGGTACTTTGGTGTACAAAACACACAGTTATGAAGTAATGTGCCACAAAATGATGCTATGCTTATGTAAGTCACAAGTTAGTCTGAAAAGAAAAAAAAAAGCAATAGCAAAAAAAATTGAAATTAAATATTCCTCACCAACAAAAGCCCTAAAAAGCTAAGCCATGAGCTTAATTTTTTGTTTTTGTGTAATAAAAGAAAAGAAAAAACAACTTAACTAAAAGTGCAAACCTGCAAGGAGGGATCCAGAAGTTAAACAGCAACTGAGGTTGTTGCTGACACACACAAAAACGTAGTCCTAAACACAACAAAGGACATATGCTCTGTGAAGGATATGTAGCCCACCACACTACAATTAACAGTTATGAAGAAAAATACAGCGTATATAACACTGTGTAGCACAATTATTTCTCTCTAATCACATCCTATCAGCTATCTATCCCAACACACACTGACAAATGCTTGCTCAGAACACTGCCTTTTATAGTTAAAGAGACCTGCACAAAACAAGCCACCAATTTCAGCCATTCTGAGCCACCAAAATTCCAAGATCACTGCAATAATGGTAGATGGTTGGGACTGCAAATAGGTTTGATTCGCTAAGAATCCAACCTCATCCAAAACCTTGAAGAACAGCCCTACTAACTATAATGAAGTATCTTCTTGTCAGTTCCTATTTCTGAAGTTTTCACAATTTGTTTGACCAGCATGGGCACGGCACAGGTGTGGTTTAAAGTGGTTGTAAAGGCAGACGTTTTTTTTTTAATCTTAATACATTCTATGCATTAAGATAAAAAGCCTTCTGTGTGCAGCAGCTGATCTCAACCGCCCTAACACTTACCTGAGATCCCTCTCTGTCCAGCGATGTCCACGAGTGTGCCATTGGCTCTTGCTGCTGTTAATCAAAGTCAGCTAGCGAATCAGGGGGGAGAGGGGATAGGGCTGGGTCTGGGGTTAGTGTCTGAATGGACACAGGGAGCTGTGACTCACCTCGGATGAATCCATAGCAAGCTGCTTGCTGTGGAGGCACTGAACAGGAGGGAAGGGCCAGGAGAGCAGAAGAGGGAATCAAGAAGAGGAGGATCTGGGCAGCTCTGTGCAAATCCACTACAACAGAGCAGGTAAGTATAACATGTTTGTTATTTTTATAGGAAAAAAACAAGAATTTACAATCACTTTAAGCTTAGTACGCACAGGCTGAATTTTGGGTGGCATCCGCTGGTTCAATAGAAACCGGCTGACATTCAGCCCGTGTACTGGAATTGGTCCAATGGAAGTTTGACTGGCTTCTATCAATGACGCATTACCGAAAAAGGTCTGCTGACTCGCTCCTGACCAGATGGGAGTGTTCTGAAGGGGGGCCACCCCCTGTCAGAACACAATAGCATAGCAGGAGACATTGCTGTACTAATGTCGCATAGTTAGTACAGTGACTCCTCCGAAGCTGTCCATTTTTTTTGTTCAGCCCTGCTAGGTTGAATGAAAAAAAAAATACTACTAGTGGGCACAGGGCTTTAAAGGTCCAGACTACTATTGATCTTGAATTTCAGACAATGTTAAATTTAGACTAAATTTCATGGATTTAAATATAACAAAATTAAATTTGAGATTTGAAATTTGAGATTTCCAAATAGTTTCAGGAAGAAAGAGACTAATGGCTGCTGCAAGGGCTGTCCTTTTCTTATATCTACTTCTGCTATTGCCTAAGCATCCTTTGTGAGTACCCACTTTTATATAAAACGTTTTTATTATTAAATTATCTTTGGTAGTGCACTAGGTGTGCGCACCTTCCATTTCTGTTTTTCTTGTAGTTCCTTTCGGATTACCCCTGAGGAAGGCAGCATCCACACAGTTTTGGATAATATATATACCTTTTACACCTCCATTTTATTTGATATCTGTTACTCCACACCTTGGGAGACCTATTAGCGCTGGAAGTGACTGTGTTTTTTTGTATCCCTAAGCATCCTTAGCTTGACTGACAGTGCCACCAGCCTCCCCTATCTTAATATCCCTGGTAGAGGTTTTAAAGGAAATGGATCAGGCTAATTTCTGGCCCTATCATCTTTGTAGTGTTTACTTATCTCTCTCCAAAGCTCTAAGTGCTGTGTCTTTCTGCTACTCCATTCCTCTGTTATCAACAGAGTTGCTTCTGACAAGTTCTCCGACACATGGGATAACAGCAGCTGGAAATTTGTGTCAGGTAGGGAGCTTAGAGATAGATAAGAAGGGAGCTTGTCTATTCACAGTACAGCTCTACGTAATCATTTTGTTCATCTGCCTATATGGAATGGGGGTATGTGCCTTTCCTCCAATCAACTCAAAGCCCAGACTCCACTCCCACCCCTATGTGCTACTGAAACAGGATGAACGATTTGTAACACAATTTGCACTTTCCAAAGTGTGTAGAAAGGCAAAGACAGTAGATATACATGTAAAACGTATGTAGGAGAATTTGTTTAATCTCTGTGTATCATCTGAGGATGTTCACTTCACTGGGTATAGGAGAGGGTTTAAAACCACTTTAACAATTTCGCACAGTCTTTATTCTTTGCTGTCATTTATATTTTTTGAAACCTTTTTCTCATTTCCTTTAAGTTCAGAAGCACCTGTGGTTCAGAAATGTAGAATTCTGGAGTTTGGCAATTTATTTAAAAGTTCAGTAAAACTACAACTGATCAAACTTTTCAGAAATTTGCCATTTCTAGTGTGCAGACATACTGATTGCTACAGCCTTGCTAGCTTTGTTTACTACCTTAGGGCCCTTTCACATGGGCTTTCCGAACAGGTCCGCCTGCCAGTTTTTCAGGTGGACCTGATCGGACACTCCATGCACCTCTGTGGAGCCGCGGATGTCAGCGGTGACATGTCCGCTGAAATCCGCTGATGTCCGATCTGATCCTGTCTGTGGAATCCAGAGGGATGAAAACCCTATATTCCATCCTTCTGGAGAATTGGATTGTATAGGATTGGATGAAAACAGGCAGGCAGTCCGTTTTCATCCGATCTTTATAGAGGACAGTAAGGGCTTTGACAGGTCCATCTCCGCACAGTGAGCTGAGACAGACCTGTCATCCGCCTGCTCAGCGGGGATCAGCGGAGGGATCCCTGCTGAGCAAAGCAGAGTCTGTACATGGACAAGCTCGTGTGAAAGGGACCTAAATTGGTTTATTTCCAGCTGACTGCAAAGCTTCTCTCCTTTTGTATGCAGCATTAACGTATTGCAGATGTCTTGTAATCTTTTGCTAAATTACTTTTAATTGCAGCTAAATAAATTCAATACTTTTTGCACTTAAACAGAGGTGCTGATCATCAGGTTTTATACTTGCAATGGTTGTAGACTCAACACTTCAAATTCTAGGATCGCAGGGTCAACTGACTTGTTTGTTTGTATTGTAGAAGAGGGGCATTGAAATAAAGCATATATTCTCAATATTCATTCCTGCTGATTATAGAGATAATGGCTTTATTTCCAAAGAAAGAAAAACAGTGCTTAGCATTTTTCTAGGTGAATCAAACTTTCTCATCTATCCCTTCTGCTTTTTTAAGGGGAATAATACTTGTTTTGGTTGCTTTTATTTGCATTTTGGAATTTCCACAGATTTGTAATCTGATATTATACATAATTGTATTCATACATTTTTACAAACATTTAGTACAGGGTACTTCCATTTTTATTTTTCTTGCACCTGGTTGGGTATTCTTTAAAAAGTGAAGCTTTACCGCATTTACATTTACTGAGGAAAATAAGCGCAACTGCACTTGCAATGTGCAAAATCTATTTGCCTTTCGTAAATCCCCCCCCAATGTTTTCAGAACATACTTGGCTTTCTAAGAAGATCATCAATGGCAACTCACCTTGTGACTGCCTCTAACTGAAACACTATACAAGGCCATATGAAGTATAAAGCATGTCCAGCATCTGGCTCATTCAGTTGTTTAAAATGTAAATGCATTTTTTTTGTCATCTTAATAAATAATAAAATGAGGTGCACAGACACTAGATATTCAATTTAAAGCAAAACTCCATTTACTGAGGGTAATTTTCAAAGCTCTTTTAACATCTTTGTTTTTGAGGCTGTAAATGAATGGATTTAGCATACGAACAGCAGCCGCATTAAATAAAGATAAAAGCTTTTTAGGCTCTAGGGTACTAGATAGATTTGGTGTCAAATATTGGCTGGTTACAGTAGTGCCTGGTGTGCTGTCACCTCTAGAGTGATATATTTTAGTATTGACAACTTCTCTAGTGGCCTACCTAGTATATCTGACTCCCACGGTTGACCCCCCCCCCCCCTCTTCCCCTCCACCATACCAAAAAAATATATTTCTGTGCTGAATGGTGGGTATAGACATATTTCACTTATTTCACTATCAGTAGGAGGGGTTTAAAGGGACATGGTTAAATAAAATAGGAGCCTACTCCCACCGTAAACAGCATACATATGCCACAGTTCCTTTATCTACAAAATATGCTTTAACCACTTGCTTACTGGGCACCTAAACTCCCCAATTTTCAGTTTTTAGCGCTGTCACTCTTTGAATGATAATTGCGCGGTCATACAATACTGTACCCAAATGAAATTGTTATGATTTTTTCCCCACAAATTGAGCTTTCTTTTGGTGGTATACGAAAGTATATATATAAAAGTACAAACAGTGTTTTGGCTTTTTACCTATTCTGTTACATTACAGCCTTTAGATCAATGTTTTTTTTAATCTGAATTATATGTGATGGATCAGAACACAATAGTCTAAGTTGGTGAAGTGAAATTAGAAAAATATATACAGAAAACTATTTTTTCAAAAATAAAAAACTGATAATTGACATGTACGTATGTATTCACCCCCTTTGTTATGAAGTCCATAAAAAGCTTTGGTACAACCAATTACCTTCAGAAGTCACATAATTAGTGAAATGATGTCCACCTGTGTGTAATGTGTCACATGATCTGTCATTACATAACCCCTCCACTAACCAAACACTGCCATGAAGACCAATGAACTCTCCAAATAAGTAAGGGACAATGTTGTTGAGAAGTACAAGTCAGGGTTAGGTTATAAAAAAAATATACAAATCTTTGATGATCCCTAGGAGCACCATCAAATCTATCTAACTAAATGGAAAGAACATGACACAACAGCAAACCTGCCAAGAGACAGCCGCACACCAAAACTCACGGACCGGGCAAGAAGGGCATTAATCAGAGAGGCAGCACAGAGACCTAAGGTAACCCAGGAGGAGCTGCAGAGTTCCGCAGCAGAGACTGGAGTATCTGTACATAGGATGACAATAAGCCGTGCACTCCTTAGAGTTGGACTTTATGGCAGAGTGGCCAGAAGAAAGTCATTACTTTCAGCAAAAAACAAAATGGCACGTTTTGAGTTTGCAAAAAGGTATGTGGGAGACTCCCAAAATGTATGTAGGAAGGTAGAGCACCTACCTTTGATGAGACTAAAATTTTACTTTTTGGCCATCAAAGAAAACGCTATGTCTGGCGCAAACCCAACACATCACATCACCCAAGGAACACCATCTGATGTTTTTCAGCAGTCGGGACTGGGAAACTGGTCAGAGTTGAGGGAAAGATTGATAGTGCTAAATACAGGGATATTCTTGAGCAAAACCTGTACCATGCTGTGTGTGATTTGAGGCTAGGACGGAGGTTCACATTGCAGCAGGACAATGACCCCAAACACACTGCTAAAGCAACACACGAGTGGTTTAAGGGGAAACATGTAAATGTGTTGGAATGGTCTAGTCAATCCCAGACCCCAATCCAATAGAATATCTGTGGTCAGACTTAAAGATTGCTGTTCACAAGCCCAAACCATCCAACTTGAAGGAACTAGAGCAGTTTTGCAAGGAGGAATGGGCGAAAATCCCAGTGGTAAGATGTGGCAAGCTCATAGAGACTTATTCAAAGTGACTTGGAGCTGTGATAGCCACAAAAGGTGGCTCTACAAGGTATTGATTTTAGGGGGGGTGAATATATATGCACATTGACTTTTTATGTTATTTTGTATTTGTTGTTTGCTTCACAATAAAAAATAAAAAAATAAAAACTTCAAAGTTGTGGGCATGTTCTGTAAATGAAATGATGCAAATCCTCAAGCAATCCATGTTAATTCCAGGTTGTGAGGCAACAAAACAGGAAAAATGCCAAGGGGGTGAATACTTTTGCAAGGCACTGTATCATTTTATAAAAACAGTTTAATAGTATATAGCAGTGGTCATCAACCCTGTCCTCAGGGCCCACTAACAGGCCAGGTTTGCAAGATAACTGAAACACATCACAGGTGATATCATTTGCTGCTCAGTGATTGCCATATTCTAGTCTGCATCTCCCCAAGGCAATACATAAAACCTGGCCTGTTAGTGGGCCCTGAGGACAGGGTTGGTGACCACTGGTATATAGAATATAAAAACATAGTGTAACAAAACCACATTGACAGAAATACAGTTGATAGTTATAGCCTTACGTGTTACTTCAAACAATTGTAAAAACAATAGGATGAAAAATAACCCCCGAGGTTGAAGTGGGGTGTAAAGTATGATGCGTCTTGGCAAGTGTTCTTTATTAGTTTCGCAGCAAAAGCTGATTCTTCAGAAGGAGCCAGTTATGAGCATCTAGTAAAATAAATTACAACTGTAATTACATATTCAAACCATCCTTAATATTGTTCAAACATACTTCAAGACATGAAAGTTATTTTCTTTAATATTGCATACATTCAGTTTCAGTTCTGAGAAGGATGCGGAAACACTGCTTACCTAGACAATAGGGAAACTGGGGCAACGTGGCAGCATATGTAGAGGCACCCGAAGGCAAATGTCCCCCACAATAGTATACAACTGGCTGTGTCTAAGAGCTGAAAGGGGAACATGACTGTACATAGAACAAGGTGACATTGTAAGGCAGCTGATAAATGATTCACTTTTCTGTCATTCCACCATGGATGGGGGAATGCACTGGAAACCTTCCTGGCCAGCCGAAAACAATTACTACTAGCAAGTTTAGCTGTCAGCAGTGATCACATGTAAAAAAATCTGATAAGCTGGTTGTACCCAAGATGATCAATAGGTCGAGTTGGATACAATCAGCCTGCCCATAGATGATTCGAATCTTGGCCGATCCCTGCTACACTGTCCAAAATTTGATCCATGTAAGGCTGGCTTAAGTTTATTTTTCATCCTTTGGTAACATGTTACATGTTACACCCAGGGCTGGCGCTCCCCCTAGGCAAACTAGGCAGCCGCCTATGGTGCACTGCTGCCTAGGGGGTGCAGCTACAGCCGGGGGGGAATGTTAGTCTTGCCTAGGATGTGGAATAGTTAGGCATTGGCCCTGGTTACACCCATTCAGGGTGTACTATGTAACAAGTTAAGGACAGACTGGCCCTGGCACCTGCTGTGACAGCTAGCAGGGTTCCTCTCCCTCCGGCCCGCCTGGCTGCGTTACTGTTTGCCAGGGCTCTGTGCATGGAAAACTACAAGGTTCGGCAGCCTTTGTGGCTGTCAGCTTGTAGTTTTCAATGAACTACCACGGCACTGGGGAGCGCCGTAGTCAGTGGTGGCCCCTTTATTCTGGGCGCACGGCGCTGCCCCCCTATCCATGTGCCCAGCCCCTTTCAGGATGTTGGACACATGAATGACTATGGCAGGGATAGGCTGTGGTTGTGTATTTTGAAGCACGTGATTAGAGCCAGAGGCTCTAATAGGCTTCAAAATAGGGTGGGCTCGAGGAACAGAGCACTGCCTGCTGATCCCACCCTGCTATGTGATGATAGTGAATGAATTGTCACTATGGTCACACTACATTTCCTCCCCGCTAATCAGGAGGCAGGTCTGTGAGACCTGTTTCCCAATTAGCCAAAGCGCCAGGCAACCCTATTGGATGCCTAGCACTTTGGCGGACGAGGACACACAGGGGAAGAAGCCTGAGGAGTGGACACCGGAGCCACTGCTGCCCACACTGGAGGAGAGGAGGAGGACAGCCCTGCCAATGCAGGAGAGGAGGAGAGCCCCGCCACATATCGGGTAAGTGCCGTGGGTGGTCAGTGCCGCAGGTAGTCTGGCAGGTGCTGCTGTGATCAGTGCCGCGTGGGGTCCAGCGGGTGCCGCGGGTGGTCAGTGCTGTGCAGCCCCGCGGTGGGAGGGGGGTTGGTGCACGTTTGCCCCCCTCCCAAAAGGAGAACCCACCAGCTGCAAATGGCTGTAGTAGTTCATTCATTTATCCTGTCAGATTGTATTTTGCTTACCCAGCCGGATGTAAGGGCACATGGGTGCATTGGCAGATTTTCAGGAGACCTGCATGGCACCAGTGATATGCTGATGTAATGTGATGTAACATCAGAATGTCAAAACGATTATCCCTGAAGTACACTAACATCAAATCAGCTAAAAGTATTGTGCAAGATTCACAGTCCAAGACAATGCTGACAGAAATGACAGAGGAATATAATAACCCAAAACTTGATAAGCTTCAACATGTTAATGTAATTTTAAAACTCTTTTTCGATATTTTAAAATCTGCAGCTTTCAATGCAATAATACCTGATGATCCTGTCATGAAGGTTCTTGTTCAGGCACTTTGTGTTGTAGGGTAACAACAAGTCGTCCTTGTCTCCAACAATGGCATTACAATAGCCATAGCAGCCAGCATAAATGCTATAAGGTCTTGGATAGGAGGGAGCTTAGTCATGGAAGCTGTTATAAACTAAACTATTAATTTTCCAGTATAAAATGGCTAAAGTCAGAACTCAAGATCATCAGCTAAGCAGATGCTTAGAACATTGAAGATTTATTGTCTTCTGAGCTTGTGTTGCAGACTTAAATTAAACCTGTATGCCTAATACAGCTACAACCTGTTCTTGACTAAAGCCGCTTACACGCAATCAAACAATCCGGTGGAAAAGTCTGGCGGAACAATCCGCCCATGTGTGGGCTCCGGGGGACTTTTTTTACCCAAAAGTCCAGCGGACTAAGAAAGTAGTTTTGCACATCAATCTGTCCACCGGACTCGCATTTCGGCGGACAATACTGCCGCGTGTGTGCTGCCGTACTTTTGAAATGAACTGACTTTTCCCGCCGAGAAAAGTCCGCTCATTTTGAGCGGGGACCAGCGAAGGAGGCATCGCTGGCCCTGTCACCTGGTATGGAGTTAAAGGGGAATCCCTACGCCGAAAAAACGGCGTGGGGGTCCCCCCCCAGGTCCATATCAGACCCTTATGCGAGCACGCTACCCGGCCAGTAGTCGGGTTTATACAGTATTTGCAAACATTACCATGTACATTGATTTGTTGAAAAAATATATCCTCCTGTTAGTGCTGTGTAATCTAAAATATAGTCATATATACAATTTACGTAACAAAAATGAAAACTTGTAAAAAATGCCATTAGGTCTTAGTAGATGCCCGCTTTTACAACTTGGTGTCCCGCTATCCCCCCAGCCGAGGTGTCCCCTTCTGTGCCCTGGAGTGGAAACAGCCGGACCCCATAGTGAAAACAATAGTGTACAAATGGCAGTTCACTGTGCTTTAACCATAACTATAACACATTACTGGATATTATTCTATTGTTGTAAGTGTTTACTTTGAGAATTGACTATCAGAGGAGTACCGATATGTAGCACTAACCCCCGAACGAGCCGCTGGTTATTTTTGGGCTTTTCCATTACCCTCCGTTCTCCTTGTTGGACGTCTAGGGGGACGTCCCTTGGTAGATGGCCCAGTAACTTGAAACTGACAATAGATCCACTTGAATGGATTTTATTTGCAAAACTCAGACAACTGAACACTCTTTCAACTTGGGATCAGAGAATTGGAAAAGGAAGTTCAGGTACTCTTAATGTCAAAGTCCAAAAAACGTTAAAGAACTTGTGTACTTTGACTGCATCCAGAGAATAGCCATTCGCAGCTGGATGATAACTCAATTTGGACAGTCCCTCTCTTACAAGGCCTAGCAGCCAACTTGGTGCTTACTCAGGAACAAAGTCTTTGCCACAGACATTGTTGCAGACCATGTAGGGAAACTAAACTTGAACCACTTGTAGGATACCTGGATCTTTCAGCCTGCTTGGCGATATCCACAAGACCAGATTCTCTTGGTTACTTCAGCCCTTCCAGGCTCTTGCTAAGAAAACCAACCCTTACGTGGTGTTCTTCTGAAGAGTCCTCCCCTGGAATGCTTGAAGTACACTGGGTCTCTCCCGAACCGGAGACGGCACCCAACCACCTCAGAATCCTCCTTTAGTTTCCTTGCCTTGGGCTAGCCAGCTCCAGGACATTAAAGTCAGGTGGATCCGCACCCCAGGCCATAGCCTTCCTGGGGGCTGGTCAGGAAGACCAGGACCATGTAATCAGCACATCATAATGGACTGGAACCCCAAACCACGTGACATCCGGATCTTATATACCCTCTCCCAGAAGCACAGTGAGAGCACCACTCCCACTGGGCGGGCTCCGAGAGAGAGTAACTTAAGCGCCTGACCAGACCACAGTTCCATGCTTGCCAGAAGATACAGTTCCCCCTGTGGCCAGGCTGAACATCTCACAGTCCAGTCAGACTGATGCTGAGGTCCAATTTAGATAATTACACCCAAACCAAACTGCAGTTTAGGCAACTTTAATTTTAGAAAAACTGCATAGCGCGTGCTCTTCAGGAGCCGCCACTACAGATATTTTAATAGGGATACTGACAAAAACAACAAAAGAAAAATAATAAGAAACAGGTGCAGGTAATTAGGATATGACGGTGTAGCAAGTTAGATGTATGGTTCAAGTTTTGCATCAGTGAGAGTTACCGTTTAGAACATTTTGGCACAATGATAGGTTAAAAGGGAGAGTTATGGAGAACCATCTGAATCTATTGGGATTATACCAGGCGAACAATGGTTTCCATCTTGGATAGTGTGTTTGATATTTGCCTTGGGAGGTAGCGAACATTACTTCATATACTATATGTAAGTTGGTGGTTCTCATTACTTCTATCAGGGTTGGAACGTCAATCTTTTTCCAGAGTTCAACTATTTCTAGTCTGGCGCTTAGAAATATGTGAGAGGTTATGCATCTAAATCTAGATGGGATTCTGTCTATATCTAAGAATAGGATAGCTGTTCCTGGGGCTTCGGGGAGGTGAACCCCGTAATTTGTTCTATAGTAGCAAAGACGTCGGACCAAAAGCTGCGCACCAATGGATATATGGATCATCGAACCTCTGTTCTCTGGTCTCCAACATAGCGGAGATGACTGGGGGCTGAAGCCAGCCATTCTGGTGGGTGTCAAATACCACCTTGGGAGTAGCTTTTGGTATAGGTGGATGATACTGCTATTTGCCATTTTTCAATGGTGTAAGAGGTCTGGAATTCTATTTCCCATGTTCTCGTGTTAGGTGTCTTAGAGAATATTGATTTCTGGTTTAGAAAGTTATAAAATAAGGTGCAATGCATAGTAAGGTGCACTTACCTGACACAGGAGCCAGCGAAGTCACCGCTGTCCCCTGTATTTCCGAGCGTCAATCTGATGGGCCTCACTGCTCCGGCGCTGTGATTCGCCACAGCAGCGATGACGTCACTCCCGTGCATGCGCACGGGAGCCAACACTTGTGGCATATTGTGGCGATCTGCGGCTTGCCCAGTGCGCCTGCGCTCCGCTGTCTACGGCGTTTGCACTGTAGGAGATTTTTCTTGGACCTACAGGTAAGCCTTAATCTAGGCTTACCTGTAGGTCAAAGTGGTTTGTAAGGGTTTACAACCACTTTAAACGCCACTGAATCCTTGATGGCAATGAGAATGCCTTTAGTTTTGGAGTCAGCATTGGCAGTGAAGACAAAAGGATAGTTCTTGTGTGTGCATTTAGGAGGTGTTAAGCCCCGTACACATGAGCGGACTTTTCAACATCCAAAGTCCGTCAGACCGAGTCCGTCAGACTATCCGATCGTGTGTGGGCTGCAACGGACTTTAGGTTTTGCAAAAGTCTGACGGACTTTAGAAATGAAGCATGCTTCAAATTTTCCCGACGGAACTCCCCCGGACCCGGTCCCCTTCGAAAAATTCGCTCGTGTGTGTGCTACTCCGATGGACTAAAACTGACGCTAGGGCAGCTATTGGCTACTGTCTATGAACTTCCTACGTCGAATCCAGTCGTACGTCATCACGTTCGACTCCGTCTGAGTTTGGTGTGATGGTGTGTGGTCAAGTCCGTTCGGTCGAAAAGTCCGCCAGAACTCCGTCGGAACTCCGTCGGAACTCCGGCGGAACTCCTTTGGAGGTCTGTCAGACTTAATCCCTCTCGTGTGTACGGGGCATTAGAGTGTTGGAATGGGTCTCTTGTACACATAAGATGTCGCTGTTATGAAAAAGAGCCTCTTTCTGGAGGGACTTCTGTTTTGCAGGGTGGTTGAGTCCTTTGGCGTTTGTGGATAGAATATTAAGCGTCATCTTTAGTTAGTGTTGTGTTCGTTTATGTGTGTGCAACTGAAGAACTTGAAATTGTACTCACATCTTTAAGCGTACTTGTTGCCTGTACATCTGGAAGTGGTCTCATAAAAAGGACCATTGAAGTAGAGTGTAGCATGTTGAAGTGGAACTTTGAGTAGTGTAACTCTGTCATCATCCAAAAATGTAGTGAGAGAAACAAAAAGGTAAAAACAAAAAAAAACCAGCATAACAGGTTACAGAATGTAAAACATCCAACTCGGAATAACAAACATAGAAGGTGTGGAGCACCTGTAGGCAGCATTTCGCTGCTAGCTTTTGTAGGTGGATAAGTTCAACCTTGCACCTCTCAGCGCCATCCCCCATAGGAACTGTGGCTCTAAAGTAAACCATCTGGACGTATTCACCGGTGTGATTTTGCATTTTTAGCATTTACTTCCTTCCACTCTCTATCAATTTAGCGTGGAGTGCTAGTGTTGGGATTTCCGTCACCTGTTTTAGGTGTGATTGTCTCCCGTTATAGTGATTTTTGTTGGGTACCCCCATCTATATGCGATTTTGTGATTACGTAAAACTTTGGTTGTTGTGTTTAGGCTTTTCCTTTTCTGGAGTGTGTACTGTGACAAATCCGCATAGAATTGCAGGTTTTGGTACTGAGATGGGATTTGTTCTTGTTTTCTCATTATTGCCATTAAGTTTTCTTTCACGTGGAAGAAATGTAAACGCATGAGTACATCTCTAGGAATGTGATCAGGCAAATGGGACTGCTTTTGTAGGCGATGGATCCTGTCTATAGTAACGTCTAAGTCGGTGAGACTCGGTACGAGATTTTTGAACATTGTTGTCACATATAGGGATAGGTCATTTTGCTGCACTGATTCAGGGATCCCCCTTATTTTTAGGTTGTTTCTTCTCGACCTATCCTCCATATCCACCAATTTTGCCTTTATCCACTCATTCTCATTTTCTTTTTCATCTTATGCATCCACCAGGTCATTTATGGTATCAGCGTATTTACCCATCTTAGCCTCAATATGATCCACTCTGTCTCCCACAGCCTGCAAATCTCTGCTAAATCTGTGCATACATGAGGCTATATCTAATTGGATCGAGCTCCTCATAGATAGTAGCATATTCTTTAGAACAGTGTCTAGTACTGGTTGATTGTGTGTAGGGAATGATTCATTGGCTTCTGGCATCTCCCTTGTGTCTTCCCCAGAGTCCGACATATGGCTCCCTTCTGGATCTAATCCGTTGTCATCCAGCCTGAGCCTAGACATGGCAGGCTGTTAGAGGATGGGGTAGAAGGATTAGATTGTGGGCTTGTGGATATTGTGTGTTTTGGCGGTGGATTGCCCTTTTTAGTGGTATATTTATGGCCTGTACCTGCCGGAGAATTATAGGCCTCAGCGCCATTTTGCCTACCTCCTTTGGCCAGTGAGAAGTCTGTCAGGCGGCGAGGCCGTATTTCATTGCGCCATTTGCTGGGCATGTTGCCAGGGATGTTCCAGCCAGATCCGCTGTGTATCCAGTGTTCATAGGCTCCGTGGATGGGCTGTTATGTGCCGCTGTTTCCCCATGATGGCGAAGCTCCGGATCTACACGTCCATTCATCCATTCGCCCCTAAAATGTAATAATTTTTTTATGATATATGGTACTCCTACTGGGAGGATCAAGGAACCAGATGAAGAGGGAGACTGACTACTAGGTGGCTGGACTCATTGACTACAGCTGTGGGGATGACACTGGAGGATCTCGCTAGACTAGCACACAGCTGACTTCTTTTTCTTTTTCTCATCTAGGACTCGGACTTGAGTTGATAGCACTTAATAATGCTATTAAGTGCTTTACCAAACTAAATTCATCCATATTATGCTTAGTTGTACTTTAGGGTATACCTCTCCCTCACAACAGTACTATGCTATGGGTGACAAATTGATGTTGCGCTCCCACAAATAAATGAAAAGAAAAAAGAAGAAAGGACTATATCCCGAAAAAATATATCCTTTTTAGAATAGTGTAAAGAAAAGGAAACTTAAACCAAAGTTTTAAGTAAAGTGCTCAGGTGCATGGTAAGTCTATCTAAAATGAATGAAAATATCATACATAAATGAATAAAATAGACCAAGAAAGGAAGCAATTAATGTGTAAACAACAAAGTATCACTTGTGCAGTGATATAGAGCCAGTGATCAACCAAATAAAGTGCTGATGTGCATATAGTATCATTTACAGCAGATCAACGCCAATAAAATAAAACAATATTAATATAATTCAAAGTGACCAGTATGATAGTCCAACGGTGGATAATACAGTGAAGGTGTCAGAAAAACGATGAAGTTATACAGTGAAGTTGTGCATTCACAGTGCAAAACTCTCTCCACTCAAGTGATATCCACGTGTTCACTAGGCACACCAGGTAATTACCTTACTGCTGTAAGGTATACAGCGTATATGGCCTCTGAGGAAAAGACACTGGGGATCAGGGAGAGAACTTCAAACTCCTATAGCGTCACCACCGTCCATATAATTACTCCATGGGTAAAGCCAGCATGAGTACTCAAAGGATAGATATAAAACCCGCCATAGTGTAGTAGATTTAAAAATGTATCAATTTTATTAAAAGAATCAAAACTACTCACAAACTATCAAGGATAGGTCGCACAGCAAACAGACTATGAGCGTGCCGCTCGGATGTAGACTTCACTTCCGGTATCCTACGCGTTACATCACTTCCCATGACTTCAACTGGGATGCCATCCCACATCAGCACATCAGCACTTTATTTGTTTGATCACTGGCTCTATTAATATATTAATTGCTTGCTTTCTTGGCTATTTTATTCATTTATGTATGATATTTTCATTAATTTTAGACAGACTTACCATGCACCTGAGCACTTTACTTAAAATTTTGGTTTAAGTTTCCTTTTCTTTACACTATTCAAAAAAGGATATTTTTTTTCGGGATATAGTCATTTCTTCTTTTTTATTTTCATTTATTTGTGGGAGCGCAACATCAATTTCTTACCCATTTTATATCTATATGAGAGTGTAACTCATAAAGTGTTCGCAGCACCCAGTCAGATAGAATATTTTTTCCATTGCCATATACAGTGCAGGAGCCCTTACATACACCAGTACTATGCTTTGCCCAAGCTGTATATCAGAAAGTTAAATACATTTCTGTGTTTTTGTTATTATAACTGGCCAGCTATTGCTAGGTGGTGCAGTATTTAATAGCTCTGGAGTACCTATGGAGTTATAAGGGGCCAATGCCACAACGGGGTACAACTGAATTGAGAACAAGGAATATGAAGCCTGTAGATAACTTGCTCATAGGAAGTAACAGTATGTTCATCACAGATTCTGCCATCTGTGTTCAACAGTAGCAGCATCATCTGTATTTCAAGAGGGGATTTTCACGAGGCATTTCAGAATAACAAGCATGGGGTTGTATATCATTTTTGATGCAGAGCCATGAAAGCAAAAATATATAAATGTTTTTTTTTTTTTTAGGTTGGATTTGGTTGGGTGGTTTTACTTATCCTTTGATCCCCAGTTGCCCAACCTGTGGCCTTTTGATGCTTATTGCTTGTCCCTTGGGCCTCAGAAGCCAGTAGTGGTAGCAAAGTTTTTAAGGGGGCTATAATGATAGAGATCTTTAGCATTCTAATGTAACACATCTCCAGTCTTTAACTGTCTCTTTTACCATATGTCCAAACTCCAGCCACACCTCTAGTATATCTGCAGTCTCTAACCATCTCTCGTATGTAGTTTCCACAATATCATAAGTTACGCACCACACTGCGTGCTAGCTTTACCTCAAACTCTCAATTAAACAGGACACTGAAGACAAAAGGTCAAATCTGCACAATGTAATATAAAGAAAAAATATTTTATTATATTCTCAAAATCAGTAGGACCCATAATAATATTAAAACATATATATATCTAACGGAATGCATTCCTCATTCCCTTATACTCTGTATATATAAAATGAATAAATAAAATAATAACTTAATTATATAAATGATATAAATATAGCAAATAATAACAATTTTCGTGTTACATTGAACTGTGGCTTTTTCCTTGTTTGGGTCCTTTTGCTTTTAGTGTTTTTTATCTCCTGGAAACTCTGTCAGTCTTTAGTAGCGTTACATATATAGAATATTATTTTCAACCATTTTGGTGATGTGAGGGACCAGAGTGGAAGCCCCTTGTATTTAGTGAGTTGAATGCTTCTTTTATTTGTTTTCAGAATTACGACACCTCTGTATTTCAGGATTCTGTTTGGTTAAGTGTACACTGAGTCTAATATACAATTCAGCATTCTATGATTCTAAAATAAGTTATGCTATTATTGCCTCTCCATATATCTTCTGTTAAATCAATAGTGATTGTAATATTTTATAGAGAAGAAGTAAATAAAGATTTTAGTAAATAAGTAGACTTCTGCACAATGGAAAATTTCATTTAGTTTCATTGTCATCTGTAGAATACATAATTTCATTCTGTTATATTCATTATGTTACGTTAATTCATTTTTGGATAATTCGTTATTTCTGTAGCGTGTCGATATTTGTTATACTGAATCTCGAATCATGTCGAATTCATTCATTATATCCGCTATAATTTCCTTTGTATTAGTTGAAATTCGATATTTATGTATGTATATATATTCGTGATAATGATTCTTAGTTTGGAAAGTCGCTTGTTTATTGAATCTATTAACACACACAATGACAATATCTCTTCTCCTCTGATCAAATACAATACAACACCCTTCTCACTCAGTTCTCGGGAATGCACTTTGCCAGTAATCCAACCTCTAGCACAAAATTAATCAGCTGATTGGACTGTAAGATTTACTTTGAGTTGACCTTTTGTTTCATTAGTTCTTTAACAAATTACCGAATCATGTCGAATTCATTCGTTATATCCGCTATAATTTCTTTCATATTCGTTGAAATTCATTACTTTTTTGGCCAAATTTCGATTTGTTACGAAACTAGTTGCACATGTCTATAAATAAGAACAAGCATACGACATTTTGGGATGGGGGTATGCAGTAGTAAATATCTTATACAGCATTCCTTCTGAAGCCTTTATATTCCCTTAAACAAATCATGATAATAAATTATATTTTTCATTTTATGCACTATGGTTCAGTAGCTTTGAGACTGGGTTCACACTTGTATGACTGACATTGGGAGCTCATGTCGCATGATGTGTGCAAATCAATAAAAACCTATGAGAGCCATCTTAACTGGTTCAACACAAGTCGGTCCGACTTTGAAAATACTCCCTGCACTACTTTGGTCTGATTTTGGTCTTACTTCAAAACATTGAATATCATTTAATTCGGATCAAAGTAGGATCCTTGTCCTAACCATCTGACTTGTGACAATTGACATGGTAATTACAGCAGCATTAAAAATAATTTATGTCACTCTGGGATCGACTTGAGTGGTCAAAGGACATGTCATACTATCTCAAAGTTGTAGAAAAATCTTATCTTGTTCATTGAAGTCAGATAGAAGTAGGACCGAAGTAGGACCGATGTAGGACCGATGTAGGACCGATGTTGCAGGGCAAAGTAGGATGACAGTCGTACAACAGTCGTGTCGTAACAGCGTGAACCAAGCCTGAATAATTGTCTATGAGCACCTTAATGAGAAACCCACTTCAGCAGATGCCCGAAGACAGGCTAAAAAGTTTCCCATGATTTGTCTCAGCTGTACCAGACGTTAGATTAAAATTTCCACTTTGAGTCCATGGACAGCTAGTGAATCAAACCTTCTCCTGCTCCAATAATAATGGAAAGCTTTTTAAACACTTTCAAAAGTTGAATGGTCTCTTTTATTTTACCCTTTGCTTCTCATGAGAGCTGCATTGACATCTTTATTTTTCAAACTATAAATCAGAGGATTAAGCATTGGGACAGCAGCAGTATTAAACAGAGCAAAAACCTTCTTGGCATCCAAGTTTCTACCTAGGCTTGGTGACAGATATTGACTGAATAGTGTAGTGTACAGCAGTATGACAACTGTGAGGTGAGAGGAACATGTGTAGAAGGCCTTAAGTCGGCCAGAACTAGAGCGGATCCTCAATATGGAAGCTATTATAAAAACATAAGAAGCAAATGTGAGGAGAAATGGAATGAACATCATAGGACCCAAGACTTCTATAAAGAACAGGGTTTCCACAAGTCTTGTGTCATCACATGTAATCTGGGTCAGAGGGACAATATCGCAAAAGAAGTGGTTGATTTCATTAGTTGTATAGCAAGAAAAGCTGTATACTACCCCAACTGGTGGAAGGACTTCCATAAATGCAAACAACCAGCAGAAAACAGCCAACAAAACACACGCTCTTGGATTCATAATAATGTGATAATGCAAAGGTTTACAGATGGCCACATATCGATCATAACTCATGGCTGTCAGTATAACCAGCTCAAGAATCTGTAATGAGCCAAACATATACATCTGTGCCATGCAGGCAAAAAAGGAGACCGTCTTGTGACCGGTGATAAAATGGATGAGGATCTTGTGCTGAGACACAGTAGTACATGAGATGTCTACTACAGACAAGTTTCCCAGGAAGAAATACATGGCTGTATGAAGTTGGGGGTCTCTGCAAGCAATAAGAATGGTTAGGTTACCAGACAAGGTGATTAGATAAATGATGAGGACCACAAGGAAGATGAGAAGCTGAAGGAGTGGGTCATCTGATATCCCTTTAATGATGAAATAGTCTATAAATGTGTGATTTACGTACATTTTCAGAGAAATGTTCAGAACCTGAAGGTAGAAAAAATTAATAAATCAAAACACCTTTACAGGGATGGTGTAATGTTAAAGCTGAGCTCCAGGAAAATAACTAAATGCACAAACAGAATACATACTGTATAAGCGAGCTGTCATACCTGGAAAAGGATTTGTTTTTCTGTTCATTTATTAAGATTAGATATCACCACCATACCAGGTCAAAAGCTGATGCCAGTTCAAATGTTGCTACTTCTGCACTGCTTGAATTAAAAAGAAAACTCATTTAATGATGTATTAATAAATATAAAATTAGCTTTAGTTTTTTTTTTATCTGCTTGGAGTTCAGCTTTAAAAAGACCAATGCCAAATGTATGTCTATCATAAGAAAAGACAATTTTATTGTGCCTCCTCACATTACACATGATGTGATGTTGTATAGGATGACATGCCATACCAAAGGTCCTGTTTTCAGGCTTGGTGTCTAAGTAGGATGAGAGCATGGAATCATGGCTATGGTACTGCCTCTCACCCTTATGCTATAATGACTGATCAGCATTTCCAACAATTCCAGTAGGTTTCACCAAGCTTCTGTAAGTTGGTCTATTAGATTGGCAGTATTTTAACTATTACTCAGGGGGGACATTTAACCTCTGCAACCATCTAAATCTATAAAAGAACCCAAAATAACAGTGAGGTTTATCATAAAATCAAAGGGGAGTAAATGGGTCTTTATGGAGGGACTATTCTCTAATAAGGATGCTGTACAGACTTAAATCCTCTAGCATGGGATTTATTCTACTGGCACCACTAATGTTACAGGAATGAGTGCTAATGGTGGGACAGATCACTGGATGGCTATTAAGGGACTAAGGTCTCATTCACACTTCTGCACTGTAAGTTCACTTCTTCACAAAACCTGTACATAAACCACATGGTGGCCTCTGTATTGTTTTCAATATCACCATTCTCCCAATTTTAATTTTATGAAAAATCCTGCTTGCTACACATTAGTTTCAGTCTCCAGAAAGCCCATTTTCTCTAACAGCAAATACTAAATGGATAACTCAGTAAACTCACAGTTTATACACTTTATTTGCTATTTACCATATGAAGATGCATACAAATACAGTCACGTATTCCACCTTCTGGAAAATGCCTGCAAAAAAAATATTAAAAAAAGTTAAGAAAAAAAAAATCATTGCTTTAAAATGCACTACAGAACTGGAAACCTACATTTAAATTTGCTTTCAAATTCAAACATAAAATACTTGACTGTGTATATCCCCAAAATTATAGCCAATAGACTAAACAATACCCTAAAATTGCCTGGAATTCATGCTTCTCCAAGGATTTTTTGTTATACCTCTATACGTTCATGCAGCTCTGTACTGTATTCACTTTGCAATGTAGTCAACATATAAAGTATTGGCTACTTTATGTGTGGATAGTTTTTGTATGCACTAATAGAAAAAAAAATAAAAACATTATATCCAACAAGTTCTAGAACATAAAGTTATTGCACAACAGTATTTCTGTGTATTTTGAGCACAATCTAGGCATTGCGAAAAATGCATTTCAATTATTATAAACACTCTTTCCAGCTATAAATCATTTAGGGATTGCACAAATGCAAAACATTGCGTACCTGCAACTTAGCTTCAAATAACAAATAAACAATATATACATAAATACATACATATATAAATACACACATACATATTTAAATACTGTGTAAGATAATGTTATATTAGAACTACCCGTTTGTATCTTAATTGGGGTTTCCCTTTAATATTAACTAGGAAAAAAATGTGTTGTTAAACAGTTTTTCCAAGAAGTCCTTTTACAAATGATATAATAGGAACAACTTATCATCTGTGAGCATGAAATTCTCCCTTTGAATGCCGCTCCTGGTAGATGTGTGAGTATATATAGCCTGACGTGATAACAATCCCCCTAACAATCCCCTGTTGCTTTTGGTCTCCTAAGAGCAATTTGATTTGTAATTATGATTTGGAATGCTTTACTGTTGCCTAAGATCTAATCATATTTAATGTTTACCCTTTAAAAGACAATTTATTCAGCATCATAACCAAAAAGTAAACTCAATCAGTGGACTACTATAATGCTAAGGAAAAATAGCAACTGAGCTTAAAGTGGACCTATCATTAAGTATATTTTTCATGCTGATGTGAATGTCAAGGCATAAAAACAAAACAAAAAATAACATAGGCAGTACATCTCTGTAATGCATACACATTTCTCCAGTGGTGTATTTAGGTTTTGTGCTGCCCTAGGCCTGACTAAACTTGAGCACCCCCTAATTTAAATATGACCTACCCCTTCCTGTCAAGGCCACGCTCCTTCTTTTTCAACATCCGCCCTGTCATTTTCATGGGAGAAGGACAGAGGGATACCGCGAGAAAAGGACAGAGGGACACCGCGGGAAGAAGACAGAGAGGGACACTGCAGGATGAGGACAGAGAGAGATGCGGCATCTTTTCATTTGGGGGGGGGTAAGGGGATATGTTCTGGGTGCTTTAGGAGTGGAGAGGACATATGCTAGTGGTGGGGGGAGGATCAGATGCCCCCCACTATTAGATAATTTTATTGAATCAACACACCGTGTGGTCTGGTGGATACAGAGAAAGGGCAAATTGTGCCATGTCCTACATTTAAGTTTTGAGAAAAAGAAGGAATTTGGTGGGCTATGGACTTTATAGGCATGAATTACAAACTGAATAGTTAAAAAATCATTTTTATTTACAAAAACATAAAAAAAAAAAAAAATAGTACATAAAAAAATCATCAGACATCCAAACAAATTACTCCTCAATTGTGTTACCACTTATATGTAATGTAAGTACTCTGTATTAGTGGAACAACCACATATTCATCCAAGGGGTGAAATAATGGGTAATCCAAAAGTTGTGGAACATCAATGAGGATTGAGTGGCGATGTTATGCTCGACATGTTTCACGCATCTCAAAAAACGCTTCTTCTGGAGCTTATTATATTTGACCAGTAAAATGAAACACAGAATATAATTGAGTAATACCAACATATTTATCAGTAAACATGTGCTATAACACATCGAAGGACATATAGAAAAAATTAATTGGCTAGGCGACAGGCAAACACCGGTGTGTAACAGGACATTAAGGGAGGAAACACCATGGGGGCACATGTAACATAGTAAAAAATTAATTATATAACAGTTAAGAAAGATGCCCCCCACTAGCACATATCCTCTCCATCCCAAAGCACCCAGTACATATCCCCTTACCCCCTCCCATCACTCCATGTGTGCATCTGTTATCTGCCCCCCTTCCCGGTTACTCTGTCCCCGTCCACTGTAAACTATACACAGACCTCAGACCAGCAGTGCCGCTCTTGCACTGAAGTCATGCCCCACCTCTGTTGCTCCTCCTAGCTGTGTACACTAGAACATTGGACCAGAGGAGAAGGAGGAGCCGAGGAGTGTGTGTGGTTAACAGTGGGGAGAGAGGTGTCGGCTGTTATGGAAAGCCAATCACCGCTTGTGGGACCCCAGGCGGCAGATGTCCTGGTTGCTCATTTTAGAGCACCCCTGTTAGGCCAGTTACTAAAGCTTAGTGCCAGGACTTGTTATGGCACTGGGCTCCGGGACAGTGGTGTCACTAGGGTTGGTGTCACTTGGTACAGTAAAAATTGTATCAACCACCCATTTTTGGACACGAGGCCCAGTGTTAGAGCTCGTGGTGGCAGTCAATAAGGCCTAGAGGATATCAGGTTAGGCACTTCCTAATAGCTCAGTCCCTGGATATATGCCAACAGGCCCTCTTACCAGACCCAGTAAAACCGCAACAGTGATCCCTCCGAATGGATGTTCGCTCAATCTGGGTTGCTCAGGCCGACTCTAGCAAGTAGTGTAGAATGTCTGTACCCTGGCAATGGCTCTATCTTTCTCCCCCTCTGGTGGTGCGGGTTCAGCATGGCTCTCTGGAGGTGTGGGTACAACGTGGCTCCCTCTCTGGTGGTGTGGGTACAGCGTGCCCCCCTCTCTGGTGGTGTGGGTACAGCGTGGCTCTCTCTCTGGTAGTGCGGATACAGCGTGGTTTCCTCTCTGGTGGTGCAGGTACAGCGTGGCTCTCTGGTGGTGTGGGTACAGTGTGTCTCCCTCTCTGGTGGTGTGGGTAAAGCTTGGTTCTCTCTCTGGTGGTGCGGGTACAGTGTGGCTCCCTCTCTGGTGGTGCAGGTACAGCGTGGCTCTCTAGTGGCACGGGTACTGCATTGCTCTCGCTCTGGTGGTGTGGGTACATCGTGTCTCCCTCTCTGGTGGTGCAAGTACAGCATGGCTCCCTCTCTGGTGGTGTTGGTTCAGTGTGGCTCCTTCTCTGGTGGTACGGGTACAGTGTGTGTCTCTCTCTCTCTCTCTCTGATGTGGGTACAGAGTGGCTCTCTGGTGGTGCAGGTACAGTGTGGCACCCTCTCTGGTGATGTGGGCACAGCGTGGCTCTCTGGGGATGAGGGTACAGTGTGCCTCCCTCTCTGGTGGTGTGGGTAAAGCATGGTTCTCTCTCTGGTGGTACGGGTACAGTGTGGCACCCTCTCTGGTGGTGCAGGTACAGCGTGGCTCTCTGGTGGTACGGGTACTGCATGGCTCTCTCTCTGGTGGTGTGGGTACAGTGTGACTCTCTGGTGGTGTGGGTACATTGTGTCTCCCTCTCTGGTGGTGCGGGTACAACATGGCTCCCTCTCTGGTGGTGTGGGTACAGTGTGGCTCCCTCTCTGGTGGTACGGGTACAGTGTGCCTTTCTCTCTCTCTCTGATGCAGGTACAGTGTGGCACCCTCTCTGGTGGTGTGGGTACAGCGTGGCTCTCTGGTGGTGTGGGTACATTGTGTCTCCCTCTCTGGTGGTGCGGGTACAGCATGGCTCCCTCTCTGGTGGTGTGGGTACAGTGTGGCTCCCTCTCTGGTGGTACGGGTACAGTGTGTCTTTCTCGCTCTCTCTGGTGCGGGTACAGAGGGGCTCTCTGGTGGTGCAGGTACAGCGTGGCACCCTCTCTGGTGATGTGGGTACAGCGTGGCTCTCTGGGGGTTCGGGTACAGCGTGGCTCTCTCTATGATGGTGCGGGTACAGCGTGTCTCCCTCTCTGGTGGTGTGGGTAAAGCATGGTTCTCTCTCTGGTGGTGCGGGTACAGTGTGGCTCCCTCTCTGGGGGTGCAGGTACAGCATGGCTCTCTGGTGGCATGGGTACTGCATGGCTCTCTCTCTGGTGGTGTGGGTACAGCGTGGCTCTCTGGTGGTGTGGGTACATCATGTCTCCCTCTCTGGTGGTGCGGGTACAGCATGGCTCCCTCTCTGGTTGTGTGGGTACAGTGTGGCTCCCTCTCTGGTGGTACGGGTACAGTGTGTCTCTCTCTCCCTCTCTCTGTTGCGGGTACAGCGTGGTTCTCTGGTGGTGCAGGTACAGCGTGGCACCCTCTCTGATGATGTGGGTACAGTGTGGCTCTCTGGGGGTGCGGGTACAGCGTGGCTCTCTCTATGGTGGTGTGGGTACAGTGTGGCTCTCTGGTGGTGCGGGTATAGCGTGGCTCTCCGGTGGTGTTGGTACAGCGTGGCTCCCTCTCTGGTGGTGCGGGCACAGTGTGGCTCTCTCTGGTGGTGTGGGTACAGCGTGGCTCTCACTCTGGCGGTGCGGGTACAGCATGGCTCTCTGGTGGTGCAGGTACAGGGGTACAGTGTGGCTCCCTCTCTGGCTTCCCCCAGCACAGTACTCTCTTTTTCTCCTCCTGTAACACCTAAATTCTTCTGCTTTTTTCCAGGTTCTAGGTTCCAGGCACCCCCCCCCCCCCAAGCAGAGTGCATGAATGCTGGGGGCTGTAGCATGGTGTCTGTTGACACACTGGGGCCGCCACTCTTTAGGGACTGCATTTCCTATGATGGCTCCCAGTCTCTTCTCTGTTTGGCTGACAGAAAGCGGAGGGAGGGGTGAGCGGGGGAGATACACAGACAGTTCGCAGCTCTCCTCTCCCTGTCACAGCACTGCTTCTCCATTTGCCAGCAGCGCTGTGATAGGGAGAGGAGAGCTGCATGTATCTCCCCTGCTCGCTTCCTCCCCTTTTTTTCAGCCAAAGGGAGGAGAGAGAGAGCGGCTCTAATTGAGTTCACTGTGCCACCGCCCAGCTTCCTGCCCACTGTTTCCCTTCCCATGATTGGCCACAGCAGAGGCTTAATCAGAGAGCGAATCAGGGCTTTGCCGGGGGGGGGGGTCGGTTTGATGGCTCCTACTAGAATTGCTTCCTGGCCCCCTCCGCACCTGCAACGCCACTGCACTCTTCAGCTGTACTCCCCTGATGGTGGCCCTGCGTGCGGGAGGAGGGGGCGGGTTCCTTCTTTGTAGGGGCGGCGAAAGGTGCCGCCCTAGGCCTGGGCCTTGTCGTCCTAGGCCAAAACACAGCACCGCATTTCTCCAAGATTTATCCATTTAAAAACCCAAAAGAACTGAAAGATCTGCTAATCTGAGAGAAATACACTTAGGACTTAACCACTTCAAATACAGACTGTTTGACCCCCTTCCAGTCATGGCCATTTTTCAGATTTCAGTACAGTCACACTTTGAATGACAATTATGCAGCCATATATCACTGCACTCAAATCAATTTTATAACATTTCTTGGGACAGATATCAATTTCTTTTGGTGGTATTTAATCACCACTGGGTTTTTAATGTTTTGCTATATAAGAGTCCTTTCACACTGTCAGAGCGGATGCGTTAGTGGTAAAGCACCACTAGTTTTAGCAACGTTTTACCGTCATTTTAGAGGCACTTTTAGAGGCCGCTAGCGGGGAGCGTTTGCTTTGGAGCTGCAGCTGCAGTTTCAGTCATCACCCCGGTACAACCACTTGAAGCCAATGATGTACAGGTATGTGATTTGGTGGCAAGTGGTTAAAGACAGCCTTGCTATATTTTGTTGGCCAGTGCAAGGGTTTTTGTCAAAGGTGGATTTTGCCGCCCCCTCCTCCCTTCATCCTTTTCCAACCACCACCCTCCCCTCCACAACGACAGTGTGTAATAGGTGGGTTATGCATTCCCTGCTCTCCCTCACTGGCTACAGCAGCTTGCAGGTGAGGCAATCTAAAACTTTGTGCTGGGCCTAGTAGGAGAAAGGGTCGCAGTTGTAGGCAACGGAAGACAGAAATTTTAACCATTGAGTCCCATAGCCATTTTTTACATTTTGTTTTCATGTTTTAAAAATCATTTTAGGCTTGAAGATTACTTAAAACCCCTAAAACATTAAATATTTTCTGAAAGCAGACACCGCAGAGAAGAAAATGTTGATAGTTCCAATTTATTATGTTACACAATATACAGTACAATGGTTAATGAAACACAACATTTCAGTATAAAATATACTTAATAATAAAATAGTATTAATTTTTAGGCACATAAATTCAATTTATTACCCAATTTTTTGGTAAAATATTGACCTGGCCAATAGATATGCAACTCCTATCACATTGATTAGTGGTTCCAAATTAATGACTACTGCAGTAGGGAACAGACACAAAAGATACACTCCGCATCTTTAAAAATAACTGTTCTGCTTTATTATGACGCAATTGAAGGTTTTTATACACATGATTACGTAGGTATCACATTAATATTACAATTGCACGTTTATGGTAACAAGGGGCATAACTTAGGCCCCTTTCACACAAGGCGGACTCCGCTTCCACGGAGTCCGCCTCTGTCTGCCAGCTCAGCGGGAGAGCTCTCCGTTGATTTTCGCTGAGCCGGCGGATGACAGGTCCCTCTCTGCTCACTGAGCAGGGAGAGGCTTGTGCATCGCCGCTGGTCTCTATGGAGGCCACCCGTCTCCTTTTGGTGGATCGGATGTCAGCGGATATGTCTCCGCTGACATCCGTCGCTCCATAGACCAGCATGGAGTGCCCGTTCAGGTCCGCCGTCAAAACTGACAGGTGGACCTGAACGGTCCGTCAGTGTGAAAGGGGCCTTAGGCAGAATAATTCTAATCATGACTTGAAAGAATGCAAATATGTAATGAAAACATTATCAGTGCCATGTGCACAGTGAGGGCAGTGTGCAATACATACAAAATAGAATACAATTATATACAGACCTTACTAATTTCCTTTTACAATATAAAAACTGAAGTTGTGCTGAGTAAATAGATACACAAACCTTACAATTGCGTGTGTCCATGAAATAGTGAAATACTACAGTACCAAAAGCAATGATTAAACACTTGAGCTTCAGAAGGTTTTAAAAGCCCCTACAGGTCATCAGTTCAGAGTTACGCAGGAACTCTAGTGTATGTGTAGAACTATGCTAACCACAGGGATTGCTGTTTACCTATGTAGGTGACCCTTGCGTGTGTGTGTGTGTGTGTGTGTGTGTGTGTGTGTGTGTGTGTGTGTGTGTGTGTGTGTGTGTGTGTGTGTGTGTGTGTGTGTGTGTGTGTGTGTGTGTGTGTGTGTGTGTGTGTGTGTGTGTGTGGGGGGGGGTACACACTTTTTTTTTTTTTGCTTTTTACATTTTTTATGCACCTCTTTAACCACTTAAGGACCGGAAGGATTTACCCACTTCCTGACCAGGACATTTTTTGCAATACTAACTGACAATTGCGCAGTCATACGAATTTGTACCCAAACAAAATCTTTTCCCCACAAATAGAGATTTCTTTTGGTGGTATTTGATCACCTTTGCGTTTTTAATTTTTTGTGCTATAAAAAAAAGAGCGGCAATTAAAAATAAAAAAATTACTTTTTGCTATAATAAATATCCCAAAAAAAAATATGAATTTCTTCTCAGTTTAGGCCAATATGTATTCTGCTACTTATTTTTGGTAAAAAAAAAATTCCACTGGACCTGCTCACTGGCTCCCCTCTGGCCAATGGGAGTGCGCGCCCTGAAATGCAAGATCCCGCGCCGACGTACACCTATGTCGATTTGTAAGATCGTGCCAACTTGCCGCAGTATAATGACGTTGGCTGGACGGCAAGCAGTTAAATGTTTAAAACTTTTCTTTTTTACATGACTTTTTTGCTATTACATAGGGGACCAATAGCTCCCTCTGTGATAGCAGATAGGCTCCCTTATGAGACATCCGGGGTCTATTAGACCCCATCCCGACTCCCAGAGGTGGCTGCCTAAGCCGCCTTATGCTGGCACTGGCCCTGTGCACACCCTCCCATACCCACCCTGTCTGAGTCAGGCCGAACTCAGCTGTCTAATAATCAGCTGGCTCTAGAACTGCCTATGTGCTCTTCTGTCTATAAAAAAACACCCTTTTTCTTAAAGTGGAGTTGGTTGGCTGTACTCATACTGTGATCACCAGTTGTCCAACATATTGGCTTTTGGTCCTTATTGTTTGTCTCCTGGGGCCCAGAAGCCAGTAGTAGAAGCAGATTTTTAAGGGGGCTATAATGGCAGTGAGCTCTAGCATTCTCATGTAACATATCTACAGTGTTTAATGGTCTCTTTTACCATATGTTTAATCAGGGCTGACACCACCATAAGGCAGCATGAGGGTGCCATGGGTGGCGGGGCAGTAAATTCCATTCTTGGAGAGGAGTCCCGGCAAATCCAAGAGCAGAGCCAAGTGTCCGAATTTGGCTCCAGCCACTTGCAGACAGGGGTGCGGCTAGTGTGGGCACAAGTGTCTCATACCCAGCAGCTTATGCGGGGTGTTTGGTGTCTCAAACGCCATGATCTCTGATTTGCAGTATGCACAGCACCCAGCATCTCTCTCCAGTCCCCACCCACTGGCTGCCTTTAGCACTGTAGAGTGGGCTAAACCCACCCTCTCCTCCTGGGCTCTGATCTATTCCTGTTATAGACAGGAGGAGAGGCACTGCTTAGAATTCTCCAAGCTGTTTTGAGGAATGTGATTATTACACTATTAAACAATGTAGATGTACATGACATTTATACACAAAAAAAATTTATACTGATATAAAAAAAACAGTATTAAAAAAAAAAATGAAATAATGACAATAACAACTTGTCATATGTGGATCAAAGTGCAATAGTGCTAAACATGTAATACCACTATAAAATAAAGCACCAAGTGCTAAAGCTAAAGTTAAAAAAATGAACAAATAAAGTCACAATGAGGGTTTCCTCACTTGTCTCAGATGTCTTTAAGGCAGGTAAACCCCTATTGTGCCCAATATATGTTGCTATGCACTGTAACCTTACAGCGGTAAGGTAAGGGGACACCCATCTATTTATCCCACGAAGGGGAAAGAAGGAGTGTGGCACTGAATTGCCTGCATGATTTGCACAGCACAATAAGTGGATATGCTTTTTGCCTGAACGCTACGGCAGCAACAGTTGCACTTATTTCACCATTCAGTTCATCCATATTATGTGATTAATTGCTTGGACCTATTGACACTTAGCACTTTATTTTTACGGATTTGATTCTGAGTTCAGTCATTTTGTTTGACTATTTCATATATATGGCGTGTGCACCAGTCACTTTATTTATTCATTTTTTGCACTTTAGCTTTAGCACTTGGTGCTTTATTTTTTGGTGGTATTACATGTTTAGCACTATTGCACTTTGATCCACATATGACAAGTTGTTATTGTCATTATTTCATTTTTTTTTTTTAATACTGTTTTTTCAAATCAGTATAAATTGTTACTAATAGGGTATATATAGCGGACCTACAGTAGCTATAATTCATGGTGTAGCACTTAATTTACTTGGCATTTCCCCACTTATCCCCTATTACTACCCCACCCCCCATTTTTTTTCCCTTTTCCTACACAGCGCAGCACTACCATACACGTACTATTTTTTATTAGGGTAAGAGTTTTTTTCCCTTAACCAGTGCATGCAGCAGTATCCCATCTTCCCCTTACACTGCACCAATTGGGCTAAGCGCAGAGGTACCATACATAATACATCATATGTTACATACCACCCAGTGTGATGGCTTTATACCAAAATATCAATGAAACAGAACTCTAAAGGGAAAAGATCAAAACTGCACCATGATTTAAAGTAATATAAAAAAAATGTTTTATTATAATCTAAAACCCAGTTGAACCCATAAATTGTTTAAAAACATATATATCTACAGAACACATTCCTCCTTCCCTTATACATTGTATATATCAAACAAATAAATACAATAATAATGTAATAATATATAATAATATACTCTAAATATATAAGATAGTAACATTTTTCATGTACATTGAACTATGGCGTTTTGGATCCTTTTGTCCTTAGTGTTCCATCTCCTGCGATTTATGACAGTCTATAGTAGCTTTACTTATACAGAATATTATGTTCAGCCAGTTTGGTGATTTGAGGGATCAGAGTGTAAGCCCCCTGTATTTAATGAGTTAAATGCTTCTACTACATGTTATCAGAATTATGACACCTTGGTAGTTCAGGATTCTGGTACACTGAGTCTAATATACAATTCAGAATTCCATTGTTCTACAATAACTTATTCTAGTATCTATTATGCCGCGTACACACGAGCGGATTGTATGGTGTACTTAGTCCGTCATACAATCCGAAGGGGCACTCCGTCGTAGTTTCCACTGAACGGACTTGACCACACACGGATACACAAACAGTCCGTCGAAAGCTTGCGCGATGACGTGTACAGCACGTACGACGGGACTAGAAATAGGAAGTCCAAGACACAGCAAAGCACCCTTCCGCCGTGTAAATCCTTTCTGGGCATGCGCCATTCTTAGTCCGTCGAACTAGCATACTGACGACCGTATTGTCCGCTGAAACCAAAGTACGACGGACAGATTTTTGGAAAATCCGAAATTCTTAGTACTCCGGACTGCACGCTGAAAAAGTCAGCTGAAGCCCACACACGAGCGGATTGTCCGCTGAAATGTGTTTCAACGGACTAAGTACGTCAAACAGTTCGACCGTGTGTAGGCGGCATTAGTGTCTTTTAGTCTATCGTCTCCATCTGTTAAATTAATAATGATTATGATGTTTTATATAGAAGAAGTAAATAGGGATTATAGTAAATAAGGATAAGTATACAACATTTCCAGATGTAGGTAGGCATTTGGTAAATATCTTATATAGCATGCTAATTGAAGCTCTAATATTCCATGTGACATATCAAGATAATGATACTCAAGTAGAAGTTTTTTGAAGCACAATGGTGCAGTATCTTTGAATAATTGTTTATGAGCACCTACAGTGAGAAACCTACTTTGGCAGATGATGTCCAAGGACAGGCTGAAAAGTTGCCCATGATTTGCTGATCTGTGCCAGAGGTTAGATACAAATTTACAGTTTGAGTCCTTGGACAGCTAGAGAATCAAACTTTGTCCTGCTCCAATCATAACGGAAAGCTTTTTAACCACTTGCCTACCAGGCACGAACTCCCCCTTCCTGCCAAGGCCATTTTTCAGCTTTCAGCGCTGTCGCACTTTGAATGACAATTGCGCTGTTAAACCACACTGTACCCAAACACTTTTTGTTATCATTTTCTTCACACAAATAGAGCTTTCTTTTGCTGGTATGTAATCACTGCTGGGTTTTTTACTTTTTACAAAAAAAAGACCACAAATTTTGAACAAAAAAGTTTTTTTACTTTTTTCTGTCAGTAAATTTTTTAACTACCCCGTTTCCCCTAAAATAAGACCTAGCGTGATTGTCGACGATGGCTGCAATATAAGCCCTACCCCCCAAATAAGCCCTAGTTAAAGTCCTTCTATGTCTTATTCTCAGGGTAGGGCTTATTTTTGGGGAAAGAGGATGGGGTTTATTTGGGGGGTAAGGCTTATATTGCAGCCATCACCGACACTCATGCTAGGTCTTATTTTAGGGGAAACAGGGTAAGTCATTTTTCACCTTCACTGATGTGCGCTGATGAGGTGGCACTGATGAGCACTGATAGGCTGTACTGGTGGGCATTGATGAGGTGGCACTTATGGGCCCTGATGAGGCAGCACTTATGGGCACAGATAAGGTGGCAGTGATGATGAGGCACTAATATGCTGCACTTATAGGCACTGATAGGTGACACTGATATGTGGCACTGATAGGCAGCACTGATGGGCAGTGTGGGCACTGATTGTTGCCACTGATGGGCTCTGATCAGTGGCATTGGTGGGCACTGTATGCTGGCATTGGTGGGCATGGTATTTTTACACTTTATTTATATATTGTAATCAGGGCACTGATGATCAGTGGCCTGATTACTTCCCTATCTGTCCCCCTGTGAGGAGATGCTGTGGTCGGTTCTCCTCTCCTCACACTCTGTCAGTGTGAGGTGAGAAGAGCCGATTACCGGCATCTCCGTGTTTACATGTGACCAGCTGTGATTGGACACAGTCGATCACATGGTTAAAGAGTCGTGGACGTGGCTCTTTACACAGATCTGGATCACACCATGTTCTAGCAACACGGTGTGCCCACATTCGCCGCGCTGCATGCCCCTGTGAGTGCACGAGAGCAGCCGTTCTGTGCCGCCGTCATATGACGGCAGCCCAGAACAAGAGCTGCACTATCCTGCTGTCATTTAATCGTGGGCGGGCGGCAAGCGGTTAAACACTTACAAAAGGTCAATGGTCCCTTTTGTTCTGCCCTTTGCTTCTCATGAGAGCTGCATTAACATCTTTATTTTTCAAACTATAAATCAGAGGATTAAGCATTGGGACAGCAGCAGTGTTAAACAGAGCAAAAACTTTCTTGGCATCCAAGTTTGTGCCTAGGCTTGGTGACAAATATTGACTGAATAGTGTAGTGTACAGAAGTATGACAACTGTGAGGTGGGAGGAACATGTGTAGAAGGCCTTAAGTCGGCCAGAACTAGAGCGGATCCTCATTATGGAAGCTATTATAAAAACATAAGAAGAAAATGTGAGGAGAAATGGAATGAACATCATAGGACCCAAGACTTCTATGAGGAATAGGGTTTCCACAAGTCTAGTGTCATCGCAAGTAATCTGGGTCATAGGAACAATATCACAAATGAAGTGGTTGATTTCATTTGTTATATAACAAGAAAAGCTGTATACTACCCTAAATGGCGGAAGGACTTCCATAAACGCAAACAACCAGCAGAAAACAGCCAACAAAACACATGTTCTTGGATTCATTATAATGTGATAATGCAAAGGTTTACAGATGGCCACATATCGATCATAACTCATGGCTGTCAGTATAACCAGCTCCAGAATTTGTAATGAGCCAAACATATACATCTGTGCCATGCAGGCAAAAAAGGTGACCGTCTTGTGACCGGTGATAAAATGGATGAGGATCTTGTGCTGAGACACGGTAGTACATGAGATGTCTACTACAGACAAGTTTCCCAGGAAGAAATACATGGCTGTATGAAGTTGGGGGTCTCGGCAAGCAATAAGAATGGTTAGGTTACCAGACAAGGTGATTAGATAAATGATGAGGACCACAAGGAAGATGAGAAGCTGAAGGAACGGGTCATCTGATATCCCTTTAATGATGAAATAGTCTATAAATGTGTGATTTACGTACATTTTTCTGACAAAAGTTCAGAACCTGAAAATAGAAAGACAAAAATAAATCAAAAGGTGATACAAAACCTGTACAGGGTTGTTGTAACTATAAAGCTGAGCTCTATGCAAATAACTAAGTACACAGATATATATATATGATAGAGTTGTCATACCAGGAAAAGGATTTGTGTTTCTGTTCATCAAGTATTAAGATTTACATACTTGCAATACCAGGTCCAAGGCTGATGCCAGGTCAAATTCAAGTACTTGTGCACTGCTTGCATTAAAAAGAGTTCAGAATTAAAAAAACTAAGGGGGTTATTTACCAAAGGCAAATCCACTTTGCACTGCAAATTGTCCTTGCATGTCCCCCTCGGATGTACAGAGACTTTACTTACAAGTGCACTTGTAGTGCAAAGTGGATTCTCCTTTAGTAAATAACTTCCTAAGCCCAAATGTATTTCTTGCCTATCATCAGGCAAGCCAATTTGATTGTGATTCACATAGCATTGGGGGTTATTTACTTGGAAGTAAAGTCGCTGTAGATCCGAGGGGGACATGCAAGGAAAATAAAAAACAGCATTTTAACTTGCACATGATTATATGATAAAATCAGCAGAGCTTGCACTCATTTCAGATCTACCCCTTAGATTTAGAGTGACTGCACTTCCAAGTGCATTTTCAGTGCAAAGTGGATTTGCCATTTTCGAAAATAAACCCCATTATGTTGTAGAGGATGACATGCCATACCATGGGCTCTGTTTTCAGGCTCTCTGTCAGAGTAGGATAAGATCATGGAATCAGTATAGTCCTGCTCCTCAAACTTTTGTTTTAAAGACTGATCAGCATTTTCAACAATTCCAGTTGGTTTCACCAAGTTTCTGTAAGTTAGTCTATTAGATTGGCAATCATTTTAACTATTATTTAGGGTGAACATTTAAACTCTGCAATCCTGTAAACCTATAAAGAAGCTCAAAAGAACAGTTGGGCCCATCAGAAAGGTAGAGGGAAGCATCATGGCTGACCAAATGGTTCTTTATGGAGGGACCAATCTCTCTTTAATAAGGATGCTGCACAGACCTAAATGCTCTAGCATAGGATTTATTCTACTAGCACCAGTGTTACAGGGAGGAATGCTGAAGGTGGGGCCTGACACTGGATGGTTATTAAGGGATTAAGGTCTCATACACACTTCTGCAATGTAGGTTCATTTCACAACACCTGCAAATAAACCATGTGGTGGCCTCTGTATTGTTTTTAATATCACTAATCTCACAAATCCTGCTTGCTGCACTTTAGTTGCAATTTCCGGTAAGAACACTTTCTCCAGCATGTTCTTAAAGCAAAAAAAGAACGAGTAACTCTCAGTCTATACACTTTATTTTCTTTTTACCATATGCAGATGCATACAAACACAGCAAGTATTCCACCTTCTGGAAAATGCCTACACAAAACAGTTTAAACCTAGGTTTAAAAAAAAAATCAATGCTTTAAAATGCACAATAGCAGAAACCTTCATATAAATTTGCTTTCACATTCAAACCTAAAATGCATCCATGTTTATACCCCAAGACTACAGCCGATAGACTGAACAAGACTCTGAAATTGTTTATAAATTATACTTCACTAAAGATTTTGCTTCATGGCCCTATGACTTTTTGTTACACCTCAACACATTCATACAGCTCTGTATTCACTTTGCAATGTGGTCAACAGTAAATATTGACTGCTGCGCATTTTATCCAACAAGGTCTAGAGCATAGAGTTATAGGACAAGGGTATTTCTATGTATTTTGAGAACAAACTAGACATTGCACAAAATGCATTTCATTTATCCTAAACACTCTGTAAACCATTTAGGGCAGGGATATGCAATTAGCGGACCTCCAGCCGTTGCAGAACTACAAGTCCCATGAGGCATAGCAAGACTCTGACAGCCACAAGCATGACACCCATAGCCAGAGGCATGATGGGACTTGTAGTTTTGCAACAGCTGGAGGTCCGCTAATTGCATATCCCTGATTTAGGGACTCGCTCAAGTGCAAAACATTGTGTACCTGCAACTTAGCTTCAAATAAGCAAATAAATAATATATACATAAATACATGCATATATAATTACAAACATCATATATAAATACTGTGCAAGATGGTGTTAGATTAAAACTGCCAGTTGGTATGTTAATTAGGCCTTTTCCTTAAATATTAACTAGAAAAAAATATGGCGTGAAACAATTTTTTCAAGGAGACTTTTCAAAATGAAATAATAGGGATAACTTATCATCTGTGAGCAGGTATATGACATTTTCCCAAAGAATGCAGCTCCTGTTAGATGTGTGAGTATATATACAGTATAAAGCCTGCAGTGATAGAAATCCCCTTAACAATCTGCTGTTGTTTTTGGTCTCTTAAGAGCAATTTGATTTGTAATTAGGACTTGAAATGCTCAACTGTTGCATACGATCTAATCAAATGTAATGTTTATCCTTTGAAAGACAATGTATTCATCATCATAACCTAAAAGTAAAAAGAAAAAATAACAACTGAGCTTAAAGTGGACCTATCATCGGGTAGATTTAAAGTTGAAGTGAATGTCAAGGCCTGAAAAACAAAAAAACAAAAAAACAAAAAAATGCATTACATCTCTGTAATACATACACATTTCTCCAAGTGTCCAAGACCCTGAAAGCACAGAAATGCACTTAGCTTTTAGCCACTTTATGTCCAGACTGTTTCACCCTCTTCCAGTCCAGGCGATGCAGGCGATGATTTTTAGTTATGTCACACTTTGAATGACAATTACTCAGCCATGCAACACTGCACCCAAATTAATGTTATATCTTTTTTTTTTTTTTAGACAGATAGATCTTTTTTTTTTAATCACCACTGGGTTTAAAAAAAAAAAAAAATTATATATAGCAAATAAAGTCTGAAAATTTGGAAAAAAACCCACAATTTAATTAGTTTCTGTTATATAATATTTGCAATTATTTTTTTTCCCCTTAATTTAGACTACATTTCTTGGATGAACAAAAAAACAAATAGGTGTCAATAGTTTGTATTAACTTTATAGAGTCTACAATCTATGTTATTTACAGTATATTTGAAAATTGATCAATCCTTATATTTTGACTGCCTATCTCATTTCTCTTGAGGCCTTAACATGTAAGGTCAGTACAAATACCTCCAAAATAACCTTTTTGGAAAATAGACAGAAGTTGTAATGTTATGCCAAATGATGAAAGTAAATACAATGTGTTTTTTCTCACAAAGTTGTCATTTTAACAAGTTAAATCTCACACAGCATATGCATACTTATAATTACACTCCAAAACACATTCTGCTACTCCTCTTATGTATGGCAATACAATATGTGTAGAGGCCATTTCACACTCTAGCCACATAGACAGGCTAAGTGACAAATCCAAAGGGTACCTTAAGGCTTTCTTGGTGCATAAATTATCAAATTTCCTGACTACCTTTTACATTTTTGGAGGCCCTGGAGCACCAGGATAGTGGAAACACCCACAAAATGACCCAATTTTAGAAAGAAAACACCATGAGGTTTTTTTTAAAGACATAATTAGTCTTTTGAAAATACATTTTTTTTGCCCCATATGTTTGGAAAATGTGGAAAAAAACATTTTTTTTTTTTTTTTTTACATTGAGTTTTCAATTAAGAATATATTTCTAACACATGACATAGGCATACTTAGAATTACACCTCAAAACACATTCTGCTACTCCTCCTGAGGATGGAAATACTACGTGTGAGATGTTTATACAGCATAGCCACACAGAGAGGCGCAGCAATCAAGGAACACCTTCGGGCATTTTAAGGGCCTAAATTATACATCTAATTTCCTTACTACCTATCCTTGGAATACCAGGATAGTGAAAACACAGACAAAATGACCACATTTTGGAAAGCAAACACCCTTTTTTTTGCCACAAGCTTCGAAGAAATGTGTAAAGAAAATCAACAGCGGGGGACCAGGTGCGAGTGCAGGCAGAGATGTGATCAGCAAACAGGCACAAGTATCACAGTCATGAGTCAAGCTCGGAGGCCAGCAGCTATAGCAGTAGACAGGCTTCCATCTACCAGCTGGATAAGTGCAACATCAGGTCTCCCTGGCAGATGACGTGGATTCATCTGAGGTACGGAGTCTAAGCACTAACACCAGAACTTCTGAATGTGGAGATGGGTTTTGCTGCTTGTTTGTACTAGGTCACGGTCCACAGGATCGCCCCACCAGGAGGTCAGAAATCCGGGGTCCAGCAGCAGAAATTGCAGGTAGGGATCAAGCAGAAGTGTAGTCAATAAATGAGCCAAAGGTCCGTAACACGTGGTCATAGGTTGGAATTAAGCAGAAGTGTAGTTGAGGAGCAAAGGCAAAATTTGGTAAGGAGTGGTAATGGATGTATGAACAGACAAGAGTGAGATAATGGCTAGAGAGGGCACAATGATCTGGCAAACAGGAAGTGCAATAGGAGTTTAATGGGAGCAGCAACAAGTTCAAAGGTGATCAGAAACAAGGCACAAGGCAAGATTCAGACTATGCTAACATGTTTTCAGTTTTATAACACATTTAGTACTGGCTTTATGTACTTAGCAGAAAGTGCAGAGGCATGGCTTAAATAGGAATTTCATGAGAGGAGCAAGGAATTCAATGTTCAGCAGAAACAAGGCACAAGGCAGGATTGTCCAATGGAGCAGAAACATGGTTGATAAACAGGCTAAGGTCAGTTCAGGCAGAAGGCAGAGATGTGGTTGGTCTGCAGTTAAAGGATCAGTCCAGACAGCAGTCAGAAATGTGGTCAATTAACAGGCCAGAATAAGTTTAGGAATCAGGCAGAGGCATGGTCAGTATGCATTATAGTATTTTGTAAGTCCTGTATTTAGGTTTAGGCCTAGAAAGATTTTAAATTCTTCAACTTTGACAGGCTTCCACCCAAATGGAGGGGTATAAGCAGGACTGGGATTACTGGTAATGTACTGCTGGGAATATAAATTATATTGGTCCAAGACTGTGCTTCCAGACTGCTCTGCTGGCTCTCTGACGAGTGCATGTACACTAACCCCTAATGCCTAGCACATATAATGAGAGAATCTGACAAAAAAAAAAAACACTTTCGGAGCAATTGTCCCATTAATCTAATCAATAGACAGCTTTTGAGAGCTGATCACAAATGTTGGTGCGAAAATTATCTGAAGAGACAAGCACGAAAAGCGCCAAGGTGAGGCAAGTGTGGCCTGGGTTGCTTCCGCCAAAGCTACCAGGGTTGAGGCTGGCCTAACAGAGTTGAAGATAGAGGACAGCAGCCATCATGACTGGTTGGAGGAGGAGACTGTGGTGCCAGAGGAGGCTCCGGGGAGTTTGGATCCTGTGGTGTCCAGTCACGTACCTGCCGGAGAAATGGGCGAAGTGTTGCATGGTGCTGCCGCAGAGTGTGCTAGTGTATCCCCTCTTTCAAGGGTCAGAGGCTCTCTGTGCAGTCCCCACATCCTGTGACTGGGGCTCTGGTCGTGATGGCAAATCCTAAATTCTATGTCTGATCATGTTGTTATTTTTAGTGTTTTCACTGTTTTGTTTTTTTACATTGTCTGCTATTTTTTCTGTCAGTGACTTGCATTTAATGCACAGTTTGCAATTTTGCGGCAAGTGACGCAATGTAAAGTATTGTTTAAGCCTTGCCTCATTGATTTATTTTTGTCATTTGTGTGCTAAATGCCTAGTGTTTCAATGTCCTATATTGTGTTATTTGGACTGTTTTATGTTGTACATGAGGATATCTTGTGGCTGATAGCCATGGTATGAAGGCATGCCATATTTAAGGGGGGGGGGAGGGGGGGGGGCGGGAGGGAGGGGAGACACATAAAGGTCCCTTTAAGGGTTTCTCCTCCTACTGGTGGAGTGTAGTGTGGGTGTCTTATATAAGAAGCTTGGTCTTAGGGTCTTTTCTTTAGCTGGTAGCCAGAGGGAGGAATGTAACTGACAAAGGTAGTCATGCTCTCCCCTTTCAGGGAGACAATGGAGAATGACTCCTTACTAAGCCTACAGAGGGAAAATGGAGAAAAGAACTTGAGTTGGGGACAGAAACTTGCAGAGAGTGAGGGTGTTTCCACTGTTCTGGTGCTCCAGGGCCTCCAAAATGTGTTAGGTAGTCAGGAAATTAGATGTTTAATTTATGCCCCTTGAAAGTCTTAAAGTTTTCCTTGAATTTTGGCCCCCTCTGTGTGTCTAGGCTGCAAAAATTTCTCACATACAGTATGTGGCATCTGCATACTCAGGAGTAGCAGAATGTAATTTGGGGTTGTAAATCTAAGTATGCCCATAGTGCATGCTAGAAATATCTTATTGATTGGCAAAAAAAAAATGTTAATCTTTCAAAAACATGGTAATAAATTATTTCTTAAAAAGACTCACCGTGTGGACATTTTGTGGGTGCTTTTTACTGTCCTGGTGCTTAATGGCTTCCAAAATGTGATAGGCAGTCAAGAAATTAGTTATGTAATTTATGCCCCTTGCAAGTTTGAAAGTGCTCCTAGGACTCTGGGCACCTCTATTCAGCTAGGCTCCTAAAAAGTCTCTCACATGTTGTATCCCCATACTCAGTAGAAGTAGCAGTATGTGTTTGTGTAATTCTAAATATGCCCATGCTGTGTGGTAAAAGTATCTTATTAATTTACAACTTTATACAAATAAATACATTTTTATTTTCTTTCTGCATTTTCCAAAAACTTGTGGCAGAAAGGTGGAATATTTTAAGAAAGGATGTAGCAGAATATATTTTACCAAAATTTATGAAGAAAGAATAATTATTTGCAAAGTTTTATAACAGAAGCTAAGAAATATGTTTACATCTGACAGCCCATAGAGGAGAACTGGCTGTGTCTGTGTCCGCTCTGCATAAGTGTACAGATCCCCTGCTGAGCAAGTGGACTCCTGGCAGAATACGCCCCATGTGAAAGAGGCCTAAAGGCAAAAGGACAAAGCTGCCTCATGATTCAATGTAACATCACTATTTCTTATTTTATTATAGTCTCAAACCCAGTTGGGCCCATAAAAGATCTAAAACACATACATACAATATATCCCATATAATGCATCCCTCATTCCCAATCCCCTATACTCCGTATATATACAATTCTAAATTATATAAATATAAAATTAACAAAATTTTTCATGTTACATTGAACCGTGGTGTGGCGTTTTTTCCTGGTTTGGATTCTTTTGCCTTTGGTGTTCCATCTCCTGCAATCTCTGACAGCATTTAGTAGGATTATACATACATATTATGTTCACCCATTTTGATGTTGCCAGGGACCACAGTGGAAGCCCCCTGTATTTACAGTAGTGAGTTTATTCTTTATACTAGTTTTTTTGGCATTATGGCATGTTGGTAATTCAGAATTCTGTTTGGTCATTGGTACACTGAGTCTAATATAGAATTCATCCATTATCTTAAAATAAATTATTCTATTATCTATTTGTCTATCAATCTATCTTCTCTATCTGTTAAATCAATAATGATGACTTTTTATAGAGAAAAAGTAAATAAGGATATGCATACCTACATTTTGAAAAAATGCTCAACCCGTCCCACTCCAATCATAACGAAAAGCTTTTTAAACATTTACAAAAGTTTCATGCTTCCTTATGTTTTGCCCTTTAATTCTAATGAGAGCTGCCTTGACATCTTTATTTTTCAATCTATAAATCAGAGGATTAAGCATTGGGACACCATCAGTGTTAAACAGAGAAAAAACCTTTGTGGCATCCAAGTTTGTACCTAGGTTTGGTGACAGATATTGACTGAATAGCATAGTGTACAGCAGTATTACAACTGTGAGGTGGGAAGAACATGTGTAGAATGCCTTAAGTCGGCCAGAACTAGAGCGGATCCTCAATATGGAAGCCATTATAAAAACATAAGAAGCAAAAGTGAGGAGAAATGGAATGAACATCATAGGACCCAAGACTTCCATGAAGAACAGGGTTTCCACAAGTCTAGTGTCATTGCAAGTAATCTAGGTCATAGGGACAATATTACCAAAGAAGTGGTGGATTTCATTAGTTGTGTAGCAAGCTGTATACTACACTTACTAGCGGAAGGACTTCCATAAACGCAAACAGCTAACAGAAAACAGCCAACAAAACACACGTTCCTGTGCTGAGACACGGTAGTACAAGAGATGTCTACTAGAGACAAGTTTCCAAGGAAGAAATACATGGGTGTATGAAGCTGGGGGTCTCGGCAAGCAACAGGAATGGTTAAGTTACCACATAGAGTGATCAGATAAATGATGAGGACCACAGAGAAGATGAGAAGCTGAAGGTGAGGGTCATCTGATATACCTTTAATGATGAAATAGTCTATAAATGTGTGATTTACGTACATTTTTCAGACAAAAGTTTGGAACCTGAAAAAACAATCAAAACATGATACCTGTACAGGGTTGGTGTAATTTTAAAGTTGAATGCCAGGGAAACAGCTAAATGCACAAACTCAACACACCACAGCAGTTACAGTTTAGTAATACTTAACTGAATAATTCAATACCTCAAATAGTGGGATTTTAAAGGTAATGTAAAGCAAATTCCATATATATATATATATATATATATATATATATATATATATATATATATATATATAAAGAAAATTATTTATTAGTACAAAAAAGACTAAAAGATGATAGTTATGCAGTTATACAAACAATCATGCGATAAAATGTAAGGTTTTTATAGATATGAAACAGAGAGCAGCAATTTCCAACTACAAATCAATAAAGAGATATATGGTGTGTCATGGCTCTACAAGGTAAGTAGTTGAAAAAAATTCCAACGCGTTTCGAATAGTGCATAGAAATTCTCCCTCAGGGAAGCCACTCTCTGAAAGCACAAAATATGAAATCAATACAAAGAGACATAGAAAAATACTTATTTAGACATATGTATATATAAATAGGCGTATACAGAATGCCCCTAAAAGGCTACTTACATATCAACCTGTTGATCCAGGACATAGACATTCCCCACCCCGGGCAGAAAACAACTCAGCAAGGCCAAAGTCTATTTTGATATTATATTGATATGTTTTATTTTTCATTGTTTAATTGTATATTAACATGTTTACTGTTTTTTGATCCATTAGGACTGTGATCTTCCTCCACCTCGACATACAATCAAGGTCTGTCAGCACTGCATTCCCGACACACGTAAGTCCATGTAAATTTATATGTGGGCTTCCCTGGGTTAACCAAAAAGGTGAAATTTTTTGCCACCTGTTATGGTACATTGCAGGGGTTTCTTCTTGTGTCGGGTGGTTTTAGTTGTGGCCTTGGGGTACACATACCACACCAGATGGATATGTTCTGGAGTTGTTTGTGGTGTTTTTTACCCTGACCATGAACATCTGGATTTTTTCCCCACTGGGGCTTTATAGACGGCCCAGGGCTCAGATGTCTGTTTGACCCCTGGTTCTGTGTTGGTGACAGTTGGAATCCCATTATTCCCCTGTTCTGAGGGAAGGAGTTTCCTACTGTTATTTCCAGCCTTAGGCCCCTTTCACACGGACGATCCGTTCAGATCCGCCTGTCAGTTTTTCAGGGGGACCTGAACGGATGCTCCATATAGGTCTATGGAGCGTCGGATGTCCGCGGTGCCAAGTCTGCTGACATCCGACCCGCTCCGATCCGAAAAAGTGTGACGGAGGAAAAAGCTATTTTTCCATCCGCCATCGGATCGGATTGGGTGACGACGGACACTGCGGTCCGTCGTCACCCGATCTCCCATAGGGGAGAGCGGTGCTGTGACAGGTCCATCCCTGCACAGTGTGCAGAGACAGACCTGTCATCTTCCTGCTCAGCGGAGATCGCTGAGCAAGCGGATATCCACTGGGCAGATCAGCACTGATCTGCCCCGTGTGAAAGGACCCTAACACATGTTCCTTTATGTTCCTTTAGGTGGTTGGGGGTCAGGCCCACTTGGGGGTTTCTTCTCTGTCCCTAGGTTGGCCTTTCATCTTCTTCCCCTTCCTCCTTACACACATCCAGCAAGTTGTGGTTTGTGGGCCATCTGGCTACAACCACAATGGCAGCAGACAATTTGTACATCAGGGTCACCAACAGTGAGCGGTGACATTTTTAACATTGAAAATTCCACATGTCTCCTAGGTGTTGGATGGGCCCCTATCAATGAGTAGTAGCATTTTCCCCTGGTCGCAGTGCTTTCTATAACATTGATTTTGGATTGGCTCCCATATTTGGGGGGTTTTCCCGGCGTCTGTTGGCTACACCGTTGTCATGGTAGTAGTTTCCTGCTTGGTTCCCCATTGGCCCTACCTTCGGCCTTTGACGGTGGGAGAATGGCGGCATCATTTCCATGGTAGCGGCCCGGCTGTCTCTCCCTTCCACCTGCTTAGCCTCACATACAGTGAGGGTATTTCTGGTTCTGGGCAGTGATGTAGTTGCAGTGACCACGTTGGGCGGGAGGCGGCGCCATCACCTAGGTGATGACACCGTGGCCTGGTCTTTAGCTGATGGATGATGGTGGCGTTATCTTGATGACGGCAACGCCGTCGCCTGGGTGATGGCGCTGCGGCTTTGCCAGTTGTTGACGGAGAGGGTGCCATCGTCTTGGTAATGGCGACGCCATACTGACGCTTTCGTCGGAGGGGATTGGGCTGGTTTGTTTTGATCCTCTTGTTTAATCTAGCCAATTGTGTGTCCTCAGACCGTTTTTGGTGCCATTTTTTGGCACCAAACAATCTGGAGGGGGGTATAAAAGGAAGTAATCTTCATTCATTGTCAGGTTCTGTCCATGGAAGAAGGCATGCCATGCAGTGCTCCAGTAAATAACAGGTAATGACTGATGTGGACTTGGCTGTGTTTTGTCTTGGGTCCCTGTTTTTTTTATTTATTTTTGTTTTTCCAACTGATTGGGCTTTCAGCCCCTGTTTATTCCATCTTCACAATATTTGGCTGCTTTTTTTCCCATCCCGGCCACCATAGGTTTCCATACTGCTGTAAAGGAAGTGAATGGATTACTCTATGCGTTCCTTCACTTCCTCTATTGCTCCCTGTGGCTGCTGTGATGTCAAATCCGGCATTCCGGGATGAAGGAAAGCGTAATTTCCTATGCGACCGGTCTCTTGTTTAATCTAGCCAATTGTGTGTCCTCAGACCATTTTTGGTGCCAAACAATCTGGAGCGGGGTATAAAAGGAAGTAATCCTCATTCATTGTCAGGTTCTGACCATGGAAGGAGGCATGCCATGCAGTGCTCCAGTAAATAACAGGTAATGATTGATGTGGACTTGGCTGTTTGTGTCTTCACTTTAAGATTGTTTTTATATTGAAACATAGCTGTTTTAAGGGAAGTCCGTAATATTTTAGGAATTTTTTCAGGTATAAAAAGTCTATTTTCAACTGTAACTTTTTGGTGATATAAAAACTCAAACTTATCCTGAAAAACTACAGAGGTAGGCCTTTACTAGTAGGGAGTTCTGCTTTTGTACCCTTTTTGCATACTTACCTTTAATTCAGATGGACTTTCAGACCTTCCTAGTCTATTACCCTTCTCTATGATGCTCCCAAATGGTCCTGCATGCCTTTCCACCTGGGTCGATGATTGTAATTTTGAATCTTTAAAGGTCGGTACCGGGATGGGAACATGCATATTGCTCACTGCTTATCAGTTCATTATATTAATATATAGAATTGTTGTTTGTTGTTTTTAATTGTTTGTTTTCTTTAAATTTTTGTTTTTCTCATTTGTATATTTTTCTATTGTAGTGATCAGTCTATACATACAGAGTTTATTGTAACAGAATCTCCTGAAGAAGCCGCGATTGGCGAAACATGTAGCGATACAATTATACTTCTGTTGATATTTGCTACTGATTTACTGTGGTTTTTTATATTTTCACTCATCAAATTTTTAATCAAAATACATTTTTCTAAAAAAATTTTGTTTATGTTTGCGCTTGGAAAGTCCCAATTCTTCTTTCCTATATTTGCAAAAAGGGATGTGGCGCCTTTAATGTGTCTTTCCAAAAGACTTACCTGATTTCAAAAGTTATTGCCAAGCAGTTATTATTTTATACATTATTGACTGAATTCACTGTGCCTCACTTAAAAGTTGAATAATGCTGGAAATGTTACAGGGTAATGCTTTTTAAGACAAAATGATCTGGTTGCTACAATGCTTTTGAACACTCTCTAGGGAATGTGCCTGCTTTTACTTTAAACACACTTAAAACTTAGGACTTGGTGCACAGACAATTTTGCTGGCCTTACAACTCACCCTTATTGCCTCTCATTTGCATTAACTACTTTCTCAAAGGTAAAGATGGCCCCTCTTTTTTACACTGGACCAAAGATAAAACATTGAAACTGCAAGATGTTTTAAATAGTCATTTTGTTGTTCACTTTAAGAGCAACAACACAAATAGGGATCATTCCCCCTAGACAGTGAGTGAAGGGGGAGTTATTTACAGCCAGTTATACACTGCGTCATATGGCCCGTAGTGGCCGATTATTGAGGTGACAGGCTGGGGGAAACAAGGGGCGCACTCCGAAGCACTTTGGAACATAGATCATTGGTGGACTGTCACTGTTTGAAGTGTTTTGCACCCGGTTTTATTTGCATGAATCAATTGAACCTTTGGAAGCATTGGTTATCACTTTTGGGACTTTGCTAAAAGAAATGTATTTGCTAACCAGATCACATCATTAGTGTGATACACAGATTCACTTGAAGAATTATTTGCTAGCTATTTGCACTTTATTGGCTTTTTGCACATTATGTGTCTCATAGGATTTGCACATTTATTTGTGGATTTGCACGTTGTTTCAGCTTATTTTGCACATCATCATGTTATTATGTTTGCACATTTATGATTGATTGCACCTTATTATTGATGTGAATTACTGTATTTTTATTAGGTAATATTTATGAGTTTAGGAATTTAAACTCGCATACCATTTATACATAAACATAATTCCCCTGTCTACACTGTCAAGGGCTTTTTCAGCATTAATTGATTGGAACAGAACTGGGGATTTTCAACAATTTGCAAAGTGTAAAAGGGATAGGGGAAGGCATTTTCCTTTTCCTCCTGACCTGGGACCAAACCTACTTGGTCCAGATGTATCCCTTATGGTATCAAAGACTTTAATCTAGTTAGTAGTGTAATGGAAATTTGTAAGTTCTGTATATAATTGTATTCTATTTTATATGTATTGCACAATGCCCTCACTGTGCACACGGCACTAATAATGTTTTCAGTACATGTTTTGCATTCTTTCGAGTTCTGATTAGAATAAGCCTGCCTATGTAACGCCCCTTGTTACCATAAATGTACAATTGTAATATTAATGTGATACCTACGTAATCATGTGTATAAAAACCTTCACATGCGCCATAATAAAGGAGAACGGTTATTTGGAAAGATGCTGAGCGTATCTTTTGTGTCTGTTCCCTACTGCAGTAGTTATTAATTTGGAACCACTAATCAATATGAGGATAGGAGTTGCCTATCATCAAAATATCCATCTCAGTAGATAACATTTTTGCATAACGTATAGTATAAATATTTAGCAGTGATATTTGTCTATAGTTAGTGCAAGAGGTGGGGTCTTTGCCTTTTTCAGTAGTACAGTGATGTGAGTTAAAAGAGTTTCACTGCCCATAGTTGCTCCTATACTTAATGGCATCAGGTGCATGCCAAATTTAGGGAGTAGCTGGCTCTTGGAATTTCTTGTAATACATACTGTGTGGGCTTTTTGTGTAAAAAAATACTGCGCTGTGAAAAGATGTGTTCTACCCAGCTGCCAACACTACTGAAGACTACACAGTAACATACAAAAATTAAAACAAAAAAGTGTGGCGCTTAGGTGGCAACAAACCACATGAACCAGTAAGGCACTAATTCAAGCAAAGAAAATTACATACACTTCAAAAAAAAAAGAAATTATGTGTAAATTCCGTTGTATATTAAGAGATCTTACTCCCAGGTGGAAGAGTGCATGAACCTCATGCACACAAAAGATTAAGGTAAATAAAATTAATTTAACATATACAGTCCATCAAGTGAACGTCTAACAGTCCTTGAAATGTGTAATATCAATCACAATTCCAAACTTGAGGTGACGTGAAAAAAGGTGAAATTCAACTTCTGATGTGTAGAATAATACCACCACCACCGTGATAAAGAAGGGGAGAGGAGGCTTACCAAATGACGTGGACTCAGAGGAAGGCTTACGCCTCTCGAGTCATATGGGCCTGTAGGTAAGCAAACCAGATAATCGTAGATCTAGTATGTAATCTCCTGCAAGTCTTCAGGTCATGAAATCATCCGTAGCGATACTCCTATAGTGCTCATCCCACGAAAATAGGGGACTCAGGTATCAAAGACCATGGAAGTAGAAAACTAGCATAGCGTGATACCGTTTTAACATCCAATTTATTAAAAAATAATAATAAAATTACACTCACATTTGGTTCAATCGTAATAACATAGTCAGAAAGTAGCGATGTCTGTAAGGGGGTCCACCCGACGCGTTTCAACTAAACAGCCGTCCTACTGTGTGGGCTTTTTGTGAAAGATGTGCTTTTAATTGCTCCTGTTAGTTCTTCTTGATTACCTGCTTTTGCAATGATTGTAAGGTATCTTTAAAAAGCTTTCGTAGGTCTGCTGCATGTAAGTACCTTTGTATTGCTGAGAATTTCTCAGGGTCAGATGTAGGATTATCTGAAGGTTTAACTCAATATAGCTATACTAATTTTGCAATCTCAGCGGTGGAGTGAACCAATTTGTTCAGATCATTTAGGTTTTTTGAACGTTGAAGATTTTTTTGGCACTTTTGCTCTGGCCAAGAGTCTCCCTGGTTTATTACCCCACGATATCTTTTGTTGGCTACAGTGTTGAAGACACACTTCTGTTGAAGACACACTTCTTTTCCTGTCAGCAGAAGGGAGTTTAACAAGACAAGTGGCTACTCATTAAAATTAGAAGAAAAGAGGTTTAACCTTAAACTACATAGAGGGTTCTTTAGTAAGAGTGGCAAGGATGTGGAATTCCCTTTCATAGGCGGTGGTATCAGCGGGGAGCATCGATAGTTTCAAAAACTATTAGATAAGCACCTGAATGACCACAACATACAGGGATAAACAATGTAATACTAATATATAATAACACACAAGGTTGGACTTGATGGACTTGTGTCTTTTTTCAACCTCACCTACTACTTAACCACTACAATACAGGGCACTTTCACCCCCTTCCTTCCCAGCCCAATTTTCAGCTTTCATCACTCTCGCGCTTTCAGTGACAATTGCGCGGTCATGCTACACTGTACCCAAATGAAATTGTTATCATTTTGTTCGCACAAATAGAGCTTTATTTTGGTGGTATTTATTCACGACTCCGTTTTTTATTTTTTGCAATATAAGCGCAAAAAAAGCGGAAATTTGGAAAAAAAACAATATTTTCTTTTTTCTATTTGAAAAGAAATCCAATAAAATCAAATTTTGTCATAAATTTAAGCCAAAATGTATTCTGCTACATGTTTTTGGTAAAAAAAATTCCGTTAACTGTATAATAATTGGTTTGTGTGATCACGGACATATGTACGCAAATGATCATGTACATATGTGTGCAGGTGATCACGTACATATGTGTGCAGATAATCATTGGGACATGTGATTTTAGTGGGACATATGTGGGGGACATGTTTTTATTATTAGGGACATGTGTTTTTATTATTTGGGGACATGTATGTTTTGGGGACATGTGTGGTTTGGGGACATATGTGGGGACTGTGTTTGTACTGTGTGGTGTGTTGTGTGTTGACACTAGACTGATGATCAGTGAGTAAAAAGCTGTAAAAAGCAGCCCATACTCACTGATCATCAGCCGGCTGCAGCGTTCTGCTCTCCTCTCCTCAGCGATGACTTCCGTGTGAGGAGAGGAGAGCCGATTGCCTAGCAACCGGCTGTTTGTTTACATCACATGAAGGCCGTGATTGGACACGGCCGTCATGTGATCAGGAGGGCCAATCACAGAGCCCTCCTGCCGATCTCAGATGTGCCGTGTCTGGGTGACACGAGCACATCGGGATCGCGCCACTGCGCGGGCACGCGCGCGCGATCCCGCTACTTCTGAATGACGTTCAGGAACGTCCTATCAGGAGTAGACGGCTCCCACCCGGCCGTATATATGCATTGGCCGGGTGGGAAGTGGTTAACTATGTAACAGTTCCCATTAATCTCTTTTAAAGGCCAATGTTTGGGTGGTGCCCAGTTGATGACAGGGAGGGAGTGCTCGCTGAACAGTTGGGTGAACAGTTTGACCGGAGCAAAAGTTTGGCCCGAACATCGCCTGTTCGTCCGTACAGTAAACGCACCCAATTTGTGAGGTGTTTGGTGGGATGTTTGCCTGCCGAGTGCCTCACAATGCACTGTGCGATGCATAGTGCATAGCTGGCTGTTAAGGAGCTGGCCGGGAAGCTGGCCACTGTATCCTTAACAATGGGCTATCAACTGGCTTTCCTGCTGAATGAAAAAAAAAACATTGCCAGCAAAAGAAAAAAGTGGTCTGGTATGGATTTGGAGGGTAACCCCATGACAAAATAAAAAAAAATGGTGTGGGGCCCCCAAAATCCATACCAGACCCTTATCAGAGCATGTAGCCTGGCAGGTAAGGAAAGGGGGTGAACGATCACCCCCTGAACCATACCAGGCTTCATGCCCTCAACATGGGGGGGTGCTTTGGGGCAGAGGGCCTCTTCTCAACAACCCTGGGCAGTGGTTGTGGGTGTCAACAACAAATAAAGTCAGGAGGCCATTTTTGAAAATTCCTTCATTGAAAAAAAAAAAAAAATGTCCCTATATTTGGATCCATCATTAATCATGCCTTCCACCGCACCGCTGAACCTCACATCACCAGGTGGCCCCGGGCCTTACCTATTTTGGAACTGTTGAACATCGGAGCAGGCATTTGGTGGTTAGTGTTCATTGTGGGCAGAGCATTTTTTTCTTTTACAGTGCATCTTTTTGCACTGCATTTGGCGTTGTGATTGATGATGGATCTACATCGGGGGACATTGTTTTTTATTTTTTTAATAAAGGAATTAAAAATAAAACCAAATAAAAAACTGCCTCCTGTCTTTATTTCTTTCTTGTGAATGAGTAGGGATACAATGTACCCCATACTCATTAGCATAGGGAGGGGGCTGGGATCTAGGGCCCCCCCCCCCCGTTAAAGGGGGCTCCCAGATTCTGAATAAGCCCCCTGCACACAGACCCCCACAACCATTGCCCAGGGTTATCGGGATAGAGGCCCTTGTCCCCAAAGCACCCCCCCATGTTGTGGGCATGTGGACTAGTATGGTTCAGGAGGGGGGAGGGTACTCGCTCATCCTCCCCCTTTCTTGACCTTCTGGGCTGCATGCTCGGATAAGGGCTTAGTATGGATTGGGGGAGGATCCCCACACAGGTTTTTTTTTTTTTTAACATTTTAGTATCAATGTTATTGTATTGCCGGAAATTGAAATGTATTTTTCTTTCTTTATATACAGTATCTTTATATACAGTACCCGGGCCCTCATACCCTTTTTATGGGCAATAACTTGCATATAAGCCTTCAATATGGGCACTTTAGATTTTTCAAGTTCGGGTGCCATAGACTTTAATAGGATTTGCAGTTTGGGTCCAAACTTTGCGATGTTCGAGAGTTCTGGCTCAAACCGCATCGGGGAGTGTTTGGCCTAATTCTACTTACTAGTTTCCCTAGAGGCTGACAGAGGCATATGCCAAAACACAGAGTTGATGTTAAGACGGAGTTCTCCATATAAACAGCACTTCTCCACACAGACATTAACTAACCATTTGTAATATATTTAACCCTTTATACTCTGTAAACTACGAATAACAGTTCCAATTACCCTTTTCCCTTGCAGCAGACTCCAGCAGCCCGGTTACCCATCACCCAATCCCAGTGACACCAATCTTATGCAATGTACAAAATCTGTTCTTATTTTCTCAGAGACCCCACTTTATGTTCTGTATCTTCCAGGCTGGGTCGGGATGACCCATGCCCTAAGTTGGACCAATATTTTTTTTTAAAAATGAAACAAAAACAAGCACGTTATAGTTACCTCCTCTGTGCAGTTGTTTTTCACAGAGCAGCCCAGATCCTCCTCTTCTCTGGTCACTCACCAGTGCTCCCATCCCATCAGTGACTCCCATCACTATGGAAGAAGTCTAAGAACACCAGCTCCTTCACTACCAGGACCATCCATCACCTATGCCAAATCAGTCCCCCTTTCCAACCAGTTGGCTGCTTATGCACATAGACACTAGTAACGTAGTAATTGGTAATGCCAATATAGCCTTCTCTGTTTAGCTCCACTGCATATTAGACCTATGTACTGCATATTCTCGTGAACCATCTTATCCCCTGGTGTAAACCGTGTTATGTTTGATATGTCAACATGCATGCACTCCTTTTCAGTTGTACTTAATTAATTTCAGACCGGTAAAATTATGCAACAACACAACTTCTTTACTAAAGGTTATTTAACAGAATATCACAGTTAATTCTTCATATACATCTTTTCTTAACATTAAATGCTTCTTAAGTGCCCATTTAGGGTCTCCTGGTGCCCCTGCCCATTGAGGTAGTCAAACCTTTTAGATTATTCTAAAGGTCACTATTCACAGAGTCCATAAATTTATACACCGGAACCCCGACCAGGTTCTTGCCAAAGGGTGGTCATGTGGCACAGGAACAATTACATGAGACAATCTCCTATTTCCTTCCCATACATGGAGCAACCTAATGGACGAGGTTACCTCTTTTTTATGTTTCCCCTGCAGAGAGCGGTACTCTTAAAAAAGCCCTGGAAAACCTGTCTAGCAGCATTACCTCTCAATTAAAGCACATTGCAAGATACAGTTATACAGATTGCAAACAAGTCACTTATAACCACACAGTACAGTAGTCAAAACATAATAATATAGAAAACACACAACACAATAAATCCATTGGAGGCGCCTGCTTACAAATACAAAAAGGGGGGACCTTCGCGCTACTACGTAGAAGAAAATAGGGTATATAAATAAAATTTTATTTATCATTTTTTGCATTAGTTGGTGGCCTGCTTACAAATGCTTGTTGTGTTTAGACATCTGCTTTAGATTTATGTGATTGTTCCAAGTCATGTAATTTTTTTTTATAGGATACAGGTATTATTTGAATGTTCTTTCTTTTTCCAGGAACCAATGGCCACTAGTATACCTCTGATGTATATCTTATACGATTCCGAAATAGTAGCCTTTGGAATGTCAGGGGTGTCATTAAGAATAAAAAAGGTGTCTAACTCTGTTTTAATGTTCTGCTCCGATAATGATTCACCTTTGCAGGATCACTAAGGCCGCGTACACACGCGGGGACTGTTCGCCCAACTTTGTCCGTCAAACAGTTTCGGCAAACAGTCCGCTCAAAATTAACATGGACGGACATGGCCACACACGACGAACGAACAGTTTGCTGAAACCGTGCGCGATGACGTGAACGGCACGTACGACGGGACGAAAAATACGACGTCCTATACACTGCATTATAGCTTTCGGCATGTAAATCCTTTCTGAGCATGCGCGGAACTTAGTTTGACGAACAAGCCTACACACGAGGGGACTGTTCGCTAAAACTTTGTTTCAGCGGACAGTTTTTCGGAATTTCCGAAAAACCTTGTTCAGCGGACTGTTCGCTGAAACTGTCCGCTGAAAGCCCACACACGAGCGGACTGTTTGCTGAAACACTGTTCAGCGGACAAAGTTGAGCGAACAGTCCCCGCGTGTGTACGCGGCCTTAGGTCTCCAAGAGGGGATTTTAAATTGGTTCTAAAGCATGGACATTTTTACTTTAATGCAGACACATGTCCCAGTGTCTGTATCGACCCTTCACCCCCTTTATACTTTTGCAACGGCTCTCTCTTCTCTCTCTGCTCACAGAGACAGTGGTGAGAGCCATTTGCTTCTGCTGCTGTCAATCACTATGAGCAAAGAGCAGAGGGTGGAGCTGAGACATGTTGTGTGGATCAATAGATGCACACAGCCTAGCTCAGGATTGAACTTTCTTTTGGTGGTATTTGAGCACCACTGGGTTTCTTATTTTTTGCTACATTAATGAGAAAATACCAAAAATGTTTAAAAAAAACATTTTTTTGCTTAGTTTTTGTTGTAATATTTTTCAAATAAATAATCTTTCTTCATACATTTAGGCCAAAATGTATTCTACTACATTTTTTGGGTGAAAATAACCCAAAATAGTTTATGTTATTTAATCTGCGTGAAAGTCATAGTCTACAAACTAGGTGATATATATCTGAAAATTGATCAGTTAAGACCCTAAAATGCTGGACGCTGGTATGATGTATGGCAGTGATTAGGACACTAGTATGGGGTATGGCTTTGATCAGGATGCTAATATGGCATATGGGGGATCAGGACATTGGTGTGAGGTAGGACGGTGCCTAAGCTATCCACAATTAAAAATAAAGATGTTTATTTAATTTAGTTATACTTTAAATAATGTATTTTACTGTCCTAGTCTGTCTAGTCTGTATATCTATGTAGCCCTGTTGTCAAATACTTCTAGATGTTTCTCTCTTCAGGCTACTAAAACACAATGCACTGTAATGTATCCTAAAGGCTGGATCTCCACAAAAGGGAGTCCATGGGTCCATGATACAGTCTCTAAAAGTGCCTTCACACAGCTGGAACTTGTATAGTGCAAGTGGGACCCCCAATTGTGTTTAACCTTGTTCCAAGGCATAGTACTTGCTCACTTATACAACCCATATTTTTTAATTGCTGTCCAACTTGCTTCGACCTGCTGATATCATCCCTGAGCTAGAGACAAGGGAGGCAGAGCCTGTGGAACACGTTCTATAGCAAAAAAAATGGCCAGTTCTCTACTGATCCTGTCACCTGTCTTCAACTTCCCTATTGCACCATCAGGACATTTTAATACATTTCTGTCCAAAAAAAGTAATCAGTTCAATGTGCTAGGACGAGGGCATCAGTACTGTGTCTCACAACTCATAACAGTGGTTGCCCAGATAGCATGCAATGGTGCTGCAAGTTTGAAAATAACTTGTTAAGCTATTGTCAGACTTACCAGGCTTCACAAGTTTGTTGCACAATTACAGCAAATCTGCATTGCATGACTCCAGATCAACTTTCTTTGCAAACATTTTGCAAGTCTGCTGCAAGTTCTGGTTGAGTTATGATGTGCAATAGTCATCCCCCAACAGGGGTCACCGTGGCTGGATTTTCATGCTATAGACTTGCAGAGCTCTTGCTGTAGACTCACCACTGCAACTTTGCTCTTGCTAGAGACTTGCCATGCAAATTTGCTGCAAATTGGAAAAGTGTCAACAAGAACTTGTGCTTCAAGGGCTCTGCAAGTGTACAACTTGCCAGTGAAAATATGCAGCAAGTTAGCAGACTTACAATTCACCACTGCCACAAATTTGTGTCACGTTATCCTTGCTATCTGGGTGTGCAATTAGCATGGGGAAAGAGCGCTTAAAGAATTCCCCACATGTCCTGCCTGGTCAAATTGCAGTCACTGGGACAATAAATGAGGGGAAATCTCTCCAATGGAGCCACAAATAGCAGAAAACCCTAACAGGTTCTCCAAGTTTTGTGCTGAATATACATTTAAGCTACATTTAAGATATGACATGTTTCAAGTTTTACACCGTAATAATTTAGTATTACGACTGCCCTCATGTACTCTGATATCCATTCTAAATAATGTTATAATAGAAAATAGAAACATTTACTTTATGTCCCATACACACAAGCGGATTTTCTGTTGGAAAAAAACTTGGATGGGTTTTTGACGGAATTCCACTCAAGCTTGGCTTGCATCACCGTGGGGCTGCCTCCTCCTCTCCCTGTCGCTGGACTAGTAGGAGAGAGGAGCGGGGCTTCACGCATGCACATTAGGGTTCCCGGCATGAAGCCGTAAGGCTACACTGCCGGGTACTCTTACCTGATCACACAAAAGTTCTCTGAACTTTCGACCATCAAGAACACTGTGACGTACAGCACTACGACGAGCCTAGAAAATTAAGTTCAATGCTTCAGAGCATGCGTAGAATTGTTTCTGAGCATGCCTAGGAATTTTGCGCGGAATTGGTACAGACGATCGGAAATTCGGATCAGAACTTTTTTCGACCGAAAAATTGAGACCCTGCTCACAGTCTTTTGCTGGTGGGAATTCCAAAAGCAAAAGTCCAATGGAGCATGCACATGGTCGGAATTTCCGACCAAAAGCTCACATCAGACTTTTTCTGGCGGAATTTCCGATCATGTGTACAGGACATTAGTCCATAATACCTCTTTTCAGCCTACTGGATGGGGCACGATAATGATACTCAGCTTTACACTCCTATAGTTGTAAAGAATCTTTAAAGTTACATTAAACAATCCCTTTATTGTCCAAAAATGATCCATACACATCCACTACTTAAAGCAGTGTTCCATCCAAAAAATTAAAAGCCAGCAGATACACATACTGCAACTGCTGGCTTTTAACAATAGGACACTTACCTGTCCAGCAATGTCGAAACCTGTCAGGTGCTGCCGCCGCCATTGCGGGTAAGAGTACCCGGCAGTGTAGCCTTACGGCTTCACACCGGGAACCCTAATGTGCATGCGTGAAGCCCCGCTCCTCTCTCCTACTGGTCCGGTGACAGGGAGAGGAGGAGGGAGCCCCACTGTGATGTCACGGGCCTGGGCCTGGACTCCCGGAAGTGGGAACATGATACCTGTCAAAGACAGGTATCTTGTCCCCCCTCCACCCCCCCAAAAGTTGCCTATTGTGGTACCGGAGGGGGAGAGGAGATAAATTAGCAGAAGTTTCACTTTTGGGTGCAAATCCGCTTTAAAGGTCCTTCAATCTATTTTTCATTAAGTCATTCCTTACTGTGTTTTTTTTCTGCCTCCTTGTAATGTCCTCCATAAGCTCCTGAAAAATTCAATTTCCCCTTTACTTCTCTTTGTTCAGAATGAGTAGTGAACCTTAGATGCTGTCATGTGCACTGCTCTATGCACACTGCACATCCCATAATCCATAGTCCATCTAAGGATCAAGCAAGAGAGGTTGTGTCCAACATATAGTCGAGCCTTGGAGAATTAATGTAATCACACTCTAACAGGAAATTGGGTCACAGCAGCAAAAACAAAAGAATTTGGAGATTTTGAGGAGGCTGAGAGCAATAGAAAGTGTTTTTTAAAGTTAAATAGACATTTTTCTTTTTAAACCAGAATTAAGTGTCATTGTCCATAAGCGGCAGAAACTATAAATTGAGATGATCAGCATATGACACCAGAAGGCTGGTTGAGAAGTTGAACCTAATCAGCCACAGCTGTGCCAGGAGTAGAAAAGATTTCCAGGCCATTTTCAGGACATGAGCTCCACTAATGAAGATTTTTAGACACTAATAAAGTTTAAAATGTCCATTTTGATCTTTCCTTTGCTTCTCCTGAGGGCTGCCTTGACTTCTTTATTTTTCAAGCTATAGATCAGTGGATTAAGCATCGGAACTCCAGCTGTATTAAAAAGAGCTAACATTTTTTTGGCATCCAAAGTGCTGCTTAGGTTTGGTGTCAAGTATTGGCTAAATAATGTAGTGTACAGCAGTGTGACAACTGTTAGGTGGGAGGAACATGTGTAGAAAGCCTTTTGTCGGCCAGAACTAGAATGGATCTTCAATATTGCAACTATAATGAAAACATAGGAAACAAATGTGAGAAGGAATGGGGTGAACAACATCGGACCTAAACCTTCTATTAAGAACAGGATTTCCAATAGTCTAGTGTCATTGCAAGAAATCTGCATCAAAGGGACGATATCACAAAAGAAGTGGTTGACTTCAATAGTCGTATAGCAAGAAAAGTTGTATACTACCCCAACTGGGGGAAGGACTCCCAGAAATGCAAACAACCAGCAGAAAGCAGCCAACAGAACACATGTTTTTGGATTCATAATATTGTGATAATGCAAAGGTTTACAGATGGCCACATATCGATCATAACTCATAGCTGTCAGGAGTACCAGTTCAACACACTGCAAGGAGCCAAACATATACATCTGTGCCATGCAGGCAAAAAAGGAGACCACTTTGTAACCAGTGATGAAATTCATGAGGATCTTATGAAGAGTCACTGTAGTACAAGTGATGTCTACTACGGACAAGTTACCCAGGAAGAAATACATGGGCTTGTGGAGCTGGGGGTCCCTGCAAGCAAAAAGGATGGTTAGATTCCCACACAGGGTGATGAAATATATGACAAGAACCACAAGGAAGATGGGAAGTCGAAGATGAGGGTCATCTGATATTCCCTTAATAATGAAATAGTCAATAAATGTTTGATTTACGTACATTTTTCAGGCAAAGGCTTAGAGTCTGAAAATAGAGCACACAATCTTTAATATATAATTCTGTTAGCTTATTCAACTAGTACAATATTGACATTATTTTAAGATGACGTGACCAAAGTTATTCTTTGTCTAGCTCCAGGTCACATTCATTTTGCCTCCAAGAACATGATATAATGTGGGAAATGGTGATATGCCATACAAAGGGTCCTGTTTCCAGGATTGTGCCCTAGAATAGGTTGCCATCAAGGAAACATGACCACTGTCTCAGCTCTAACCCTACTTATATGACTGGTTATCTTTTCCAACAAATACAAGAGGTTTTGCAAGCAACCATGGGTCTGTTTTAGTAGAGTTGAAATGCCCTGGGTTTGGTTCCAGAAGGTTTGGCGATTTCTGAGAAATTCGGATGTTGAACCTGAACCCCACTGAAATAAATAGAAGCCAAACCTGTCGAATTACAAATAACACATTTCTGTGTAAATAGGCAAGTTGTGTTAACAAATAGCATGAAGGTGGGCACTGCCCCGAGAAACATGTACCAATTCAAACATTTTTCTTTTTAATTCCATTTTGCTAGAATCAGTGATTTTATGCCATTTTTTGCTATAGCACATTCTACAGCGAAAACGAGAAAAAAAATGCATAGAGTCCACCCAAAATACATAATGGACCCTTTCAGTCAGGTATGGATTTTAAGGGGGTACTTCACCAAAAAAAATGCATGAGGACCCTTAGGAAATAGATTTTATGGGGGACTCTATGCAAAAATACATTTAAAAAAGTGTAAAGTCCTTTTAAAATCCATGCCAGTCTCCTAATTCAAGCATGCAGTTTGACTGGCCAAGAAAGGGGGAGGGACAAGCGTACAACTCTCCCTTCCTGAACCATACCAGTTCACACACCCTCAGCATGTGGAGGGTGCCTTGCAGTGGCCATATTTAGGCAGTTACAATATATCTATGCTATAACTGCCCCTTTGTTTAAAGGGAGTTGAGATTCCCTGTAATATCAGTGGTTCCTAGGGATGCTGTGACAGCAGGAAGTTGTTACACATAGAGGAGCTAGAAATACCAATTCTTTATTTGATGTATGGCTCCCACCAAACAGGGGGCCAGATGGACTACAATTTGGGTGCTTGCTGACTCATCTCAGTAGTTGTACAATATTTTATCTACTGAATTGCTTAGGGGTGACATACAGCCTTTGCAAACCTCAACATCCATATAGGAGCCTAAAAGATTGAGGTCTATTAGAAGGCAGCATTATGACTGACCAAATGGGCCTCTGTAGAGGGACCAGTCTACAAAAAGAATGTTGCACAGACCTGATGGTTCCGGTGTAGGAATTATACCTCTGGTACTAATAATGTTGGGTCCCTTTCACACTTCTGCTTTTTAAATTCACATTCCAGCTCTATATCTACATATAAACCCATTTGCTGATCTCTTTAGCACTGCTTCTTGTGATTGCATCTCATGCAGTGCCATATTAAATATCATCCTTAATTTAGTTGCAGTTTCCAGCAAGCTCATCTATAATTACAACAAAAGTTAACATATGTAAAATTAAATTTGTGCCTTATATTTGCTACTTAACACATGCTAAGAGGACCATCCTTGTTTAAATTGCAAACAGAAAACATATTCAACTCGTAAAAGCAAAAAAAATAAAAAAAAAATAAAAAAAAGATTTAAAATGCAATGTGTACATTCAGTATATGCAGATGTGCCATCATCTTGTAGTGTGGTCGCCATAAATATGCATATTACTCGCTACTTACCCGTGTCAGCTTTTTGGATACTTTGAAATGAAAGACGTATTGCTTGGCAATGTTACAGAATTACAGTACAATGATGTTTCTATGTGTTGGGAATATAAATTAGCCATTGTACAAAATACACAATAATGCGACACATGCTGTACCTGAAACGTGGCTCAAAAAAAAAATAATAATAATAATATCATATAATTAGATGGTATATGAGTATTGGAAATGATTTTCTTGAGTGGGGGTTTCCTTTAGTTGTGAATTGAGAAATAGGGAGTCGCCTCATGATGTGAAACGAGCCTGTTCTAAAGAAAATGTGTTTTTCCAAGGGGTCCTTTTCTTAAATCAAATATTAGGCCCTATCCTTGGTGAGCAGCTACATAAGATTGTCCAGTTGAATGAAGCTTCTGTTAGATGTGATAGTATTGTATACATAGCCAGTGATGATTAATCCCTCAAGATCTGTAGTTTTCAGTCTCATAGGAACAATTTGATTTGTATTTATGATGTGGAGTGTATTACTGTTGCATACCTTATTTTCATTTCCTATTATTTCTTTGATTATTATTATGAAATGCTATGTACAGTATCTCACAAAATTGAGTACACCCCTCACATTTTTGCAATTTTTTTATTCTATCTTTTCATGTAACAACAGTGAAGTGGCATGGAGTTCACCAGAGCTTCACAGGTTGCCACTGGAGTCCTCTTCCACTCCTCCATGATGAATCATGCAGCTGGTGGATGTTAGAGACCTTGCACTCCTCCACCTTCCATTTTGGGATGCCCCACAGATGTAAGATCCAATGTAGTCCATAAAAGTGTCAATTTTTTACACTTCCTTACGAGTGCCTTGGTGTTGCCATAATGTCGACATTAACTGATATACATATGTTTCAAACTGACTTTATAAAAACACAATTTCTTGTGCTTTGTAAGTGTACTTTGACAACTTGACCCTTCCCCACTTCTTCAAAAAAATGCTGGCTGCTATTGAGGGACAATTGGGTGTTTGGGATCCTGGGCCCCTCACTAGAGATTCATGGCAATTGACCCAGATGCCCACGCTAGTGCCCCCCTGCAAGGCAAGTTAGTGGAGCCCAGTGCCGGAACTTTTTTTGGCATTAGGCTTCAGGACTTGGGGCCTGTTCATACCACAAATCAAATAGGAATGTGTTGTGCACTCCTGTAAGATTCACATGGCTCCTGGGTGCTGTGCAATTTCAGCCCATTATTTGAATAGGCTGAAACTATGCCAGTCCGCACCGAGTTGTGCATGCTCTACATTACAAAATGCACAGCAACCAGATCACATGGTATTTCTGATCAGATGGTATTTCTGATTATAGAATTTGGTGCAGGTAAACACAGCATTTGCGACCTGCGATTACCAAACTACACATTTGCCCAAAAAATCCTTGCACCGGCCTTGGTTACCACCAGAGACAATTTAAGGTGTCTGTACACACTGCCTAATTTTTTTTTATTTTATAGCGTGCAATTACATTACAAACAAACCCAAGGATAAACCAAGGAAAAAAACAAGCTTTACTTACCACCAGCCCACAGACAACCAGATAGCCTGTCTAACAGTATGCGTTAAAAACAGGGGTTTAGTCTGCACTTACATTAACCAACAGTTATTAGTCAGTATGAGGAATTCTGGCAAAGAGCAAAATTTGCCAATTTTGGCAAAAGAGCAATGTTCTTTTAAGTGCATACATGCTAAGTAATACGTAAGTGCAACACTTCCAGGAATTTGATCTCCCTGACAATATCAACACTGAAAAAATAAAAAAACAAAAAGATCTACACACAACTGCATGAGTTAAACTACAATTGTTTATTGCCTAAAAAAGCATAATACATAGAAAAAACACCAATCCCTATGTCCACCTATAATTTTGGCCAGAGGGAAAAAAAAACAAAAAAGAGAAGAGGAGGGTTCTCCCCTACGGTTTACCCCTGCCCAACAACTAAAAACACACAGACTGCGTAAGTGATGTGAATGGAAAAAATCCCCTCAGAAAAGGGGGGGGGGGACACATGTATCACACAGTCTGCAGACCTAATCCCTCCCCTAATATAAAAACACCCCCTTTATATATACATAAAAAACACATAGATCACCCATAGGACCAAGATCATACTATTAACTCCTAATGTGGGGCAGTGTTTTCCTGAGAAAGCGGGTTGTATGTCACTGTCCCACACTGAAATAGGGCACAGCCTGAGATACACTGGATGATGTCCACCCGAGAGACTCCCGGTCGTCAGTCAGTCAAGTAGCTGAATGCATGTATGATACATCCTGCTAATAGTCTTATCCTGATGGGTAGGGTGTAGTTAAAGAAGAGGACATGTATTCAAATACTCCAAGGGCTGTATGCAATGACAAGCTATTTAATTCTCATCAGTACTACTAATTGCCTATTTTATATATTTTATAAATCTGAGACTATTCCCACAGCCTGCAGGTAATTCTCACGATTAATCCTTAGTACTCACATATAGCTTGTATAGTAGCTTGACAGTCACTGATTTATACAACTTTTCTCAAGATTAGATTGAAGTCCATCTGTCAGTGTTTGGCCAATCTTCTCCAATTGCCAGACAAAATTATAGTAATCCTTGGTATTTCAATATACATATGTGTATGTAATATTGGCTACTACTCTCCTCAGATTGAAAAAGAAACAAAGCAAAACACTGTGCAGCAATCTCAGAGTATTATAAGATATGAAACAATGTTCATAAATATTTAAGTAAGAATGGAACAGTCCTTACAGATACATTTAATGTAACCACAAACAGGGTTCCTGCAGCCTGTAGGTAATCTCTTAGTATGGGTTACTCACGGATCTGGTGATTCTACAGAGATCGTTCAAACCTTGAGTCAGGATCGATCTTTATATGTATATCCAATTGATTCGATGTTCAGAAAAGCTGTTCCTTTTCCGTTGGTTGTTTCCTTGTTTTCCCTTCTGTTAGCACAGTGTATTGGAAATAGAGGGAGGGCATTTTTAGTTCTGCTGCTGGAGTTTTTATGTAGTCAATGTTCACAATGTCCTATCACCAATCTTCTCTTCCCAAATCCTTTGGGGAATGATAGGGAGTCAGACAGGAGATAGTTGCAAAATAATCATTCAGCCAGAAGTTTTTCTTCAGGCTTGTGCATCATAGCTAAGCTCACTAGGTCCTTATTGTCACTAGGGTTGAGCTACGGTAGGTAGAGAGACAGGGGTGCTCATCCCAGCTTAGAGTTTACATGTTTCGTTCCAAGGGGTCGGAACTTCTTCAGAACTAAGGGAATAGTCAGCCATCACCCAAACCACAAATCACTCCCAATTATCTACGATGAATACCAGGTGTTATTAACCCATTTGTTACTTCACACCAGGTGTGGAATTACTATAAAGTTTCAAGCTTAAAAACATACAGTGGTGTGCTGCCCTGCACTAAACAAAACATCACCAAGTGACAATTTTTGTCTGCATCTAAATGCTGCGAGGGAATATTACTAATATAGGATATTCTAACTGGATTATTCAATAGAGCTTTTATATTGTATTATATTCTCATATGTGCTCAATGCTAATGGAACCCTTGGCTATAAGCCAATGTCAATCCCTAATCGCTATTCTCTACATAGTCCTAAATAAACCCATACAATAATCAGTTCATGCATGGGCTATCCACATTCCAATTAAAGATCCAAATCCCATCTGAGATTGCCTGCGCTCAGACGATCCCACAGGCACATGCGCATCATATCACATTGGCATCCCATTCAATGTGCCCGACATCCGATTAGGCATGTCAGGCTCGTCAGATATAGATCATACACACTAAGACTATTTCCAAGTCTATTGAAACATGTGCAAATCTATTTTAAGTGGGCAGAACTGTTTTAAACCCTGAGTTTATAAAATCCATCAGTTTCATCTGATACAGGCAACTCCTTGATTAAATCTGAATCCACCATTGTGTATCCTGCTCTGTTCAGATGGCAAATACTTGTCATTAAACTCAGTTATTGGGAGGAAACCAAGCAATGTTTATGCACAAAACAAACAACTTGTGATAATAGTCAATCCTATACACACATCAACAATTCCCCATTTCAGTCATAGAGGGATTCCTATTATTTTTGTTAGATGCCCATAAGCGAGTAACCCGGATTCACAGAATAGTGTGCACTCCAACATAATGTACAAAGAGAGTATAAAAGTAAGTAAGAAAAGTGTATATATGAAAGAACACGTATCTACATAAGGGATAGACATGCACATAGCGCATCTATAGAAAACATTGCAGGGACATGTCGCTAATTAACCCCCTAGGGGCCAAGGAGTTCCTATCTCTGTCCCCATATTAAATATCATCCTTAAAGCAATAATTTAGTTGCAGTTTCCAGCAAGCATCTTTAATTACAACAAAAGTTAACACATATAAAATTGTCAAATTACGTTTGTGCATTATAAATAAAAAAAGATTTAAAATGCAATGCAACACCAGAAAAATACTTGAAAATTAGCTTTTGAAAGAAAACAAAAATGCATGTATGAATCTGCCCATAAATATATACCCCATTCTTTAACTATTTACCAACCCATTGACTGATTTTTTTGCACTTACTAGTCCATGGCCCTGTAACTTTTAGTTATACCTGTGTACATATGTGCAACAGTGCCATCCCCTTGTAGTGTGGTCGGCATAAATATGCATATTACTCGCTACTTACCAGTGTCAGCTTTTTGGATGCTTTGAAATGAAAGACGTATTGCTTGGCAATGTTTTTTGCACAGAATTATAGTACAATGATGTTGCTATGTGTTGGGAATATAAACTAGCCCTTGTACAAAATACACAATAATGCAACACATGCTGTACCTAAAACCTAGCTCAAAAAAAAAAAAATCATATAATTAGATGGTATATGAGTATTGGAAACATTTTTCTTGAGTGGGGGATTCCTTTAATGTGAATTGAGAAATATTGAGTCGCCTCATGAAGTGAAACGAGCCTGTTCTAAAGAAAATGTGGTTTTCCAAGGGGTTCTTTTCTTAAATCAAATATGAGGCCCTATCCTTGGTGAGCAGCTACATAAGATTGTCCTGTTGAATGAAGCTTCTGGTAGATGGGATAGTATTGTATATATAGCCTGCAGTGATAATTAATCCCTCGAGATCTGCAGTTTTCAGTCTCATAGGAACAATTTGATTTGTATTTATGATGTGGAGTGTGTTACTGTTGCATACCTTATTTTCGTTTCCATTTATTTCTTTGATTATTGATTATTATTTGATTATTATTGTATCTCACAAAAGTGAGTACACCCCTCACATTTTTGTAAATATTTTATTATATCTTTTCATGTGACAACAAGAAAATGACACTTTGCTACAATGCAAAGTAGTGAGTGTACAGCTTGTATAACAGTGTAAATTTGCTGTCCCCTGAAAATAACTCAACATACAGCCATTAATGTCTAAACCGCTGGCAACAAAAGTGAGTACACCCCTAAGTGAAAATGTCCAAATTGGGCCCAAGGTGTCAATAATTTGTGCGGCCACCAATATTTTCCAGTGCTACCTTAACCATCTTGGGCATGGAGTTCACCAGAGCTTCACAGGTTGCCACTCCTCCATGACGGCATCACAGACCTGATGGATGTTAAAGACCTTGCACTCCTCAACCTTCCGTTTGAGGATTCCCCACAGATGTAAGGTCCAATGTAGTCCATAAAAAGTGTAAATTTTTTTGCACTTCCTTACGAGTGCCTTGGTGTTGCCATAATGTTGACAATAACCGATATACGTATACGCATACGTATACGTAAACTGACTTTTTAGGACAGACTTTCTTGTGCTTTGTGTACTTTGACAACTTGACCCTTCCTCACGCCTTCAAAAAAATGCTGGCTGCTATTGAGGGACAATTGGGTGTTTGGGATCCTGGGCCCCTCACTAGAGATTCAGGGCAATTGCCCCAGGTGCTTACTCCAGTGCGCCCCTGCCAGGCAAGTTAGTGGAACCCATTGGCGGAACTTTTTTTTGGCACTTGGCTTCAGGACTTGGGGCCCGCTCATTCCACAAATCAAATAGGATTGGGCTGTGTGCTCCTATGAGATTCACATGCCTCCTGGGTGCTGTGCGATTTCGGCCCTTTATTTGAATTGGCTGAAACTATGTCAGTCTGCACAGAGTTGTGCATGCTCTACTTTACAAAATGCACAGCAACCAGATCACATGGTATTTCTGATTATACAATTTGGTGCAGGCAAAAATTGCATTTGCGACCTGCGACCACCAAACTGCACATTCGCCCGTGTAGACAAAAGATCCTTGCACCAGCCTTGGTTACCACCAGAGACAATTTAAGGTGTCTGTACACACTAGCTAATTTTTTAATTTTATAGTGTGCAACTACATTAAACAACAGTTATTAGTCAGTTTCAAGAATTCTAGCAAAGCGCAAATGCAATGTTCTGTTAAGTGCTTACATGCTAAGTAATATGTAAGTGAAACAATTACAGGAATTTGATCCCCCTGACAATGCCTTCATCTAGTTTTTTTCTCCAGAAGGATGGCACCATCTTTGTGCAGGCATTTTCCAGGGTCAACAGTATCCATTTGCCCGACTGAAATGCTAGGTCAGATATGACAAAATCATGTAATTCCTATGGTCTGTGCAGTTTTTGGATATGTTCAATCCGTGATACAGATCAATTCCCTGCTATAGCCTCTCACTTCACGACTTGTTACAAATTTACAATGTATTTGCTCTGGAGGAGAGGAGACTGAAGTAATACTTCCTCATGCCTGCAGCAGACGGATGACATTATTTCAGCCTAGGCAAATTCATTCAACTGGAACTCAATGCCTGCTTTTTCATAAAAATAACAATATTTTTGTTATGCATTGTGACATGTCAGGAATATATTGATGCAGACTTGTAAAGTTACTGAAAGGTACACCATAAAATGAAACTCCAGCTAATTGTTTTATTAGCGTTGGACAAAACAGGCAAGGGTTAGATACTCTCTTTTCATTGCTGTCTGTGGCCCTGTTTATTCACACTTTCTGTCCTGTTGACCATACAGGAAGTGAGATTAAATCTCTTCAACACAGAAACAACAATAAATACCTAAAGGAGGGAGAGATGAGGGCGCTCTGACGAGGCTGGGTATCCGATCCCTAGTAGCAGTGTAGAGATGGCACTGAAGACAGCACTTTTTAGAGAAGAAACAACTCTGGAGGGTCATAAAGGAAGGAGAAAGACGCCTCTAAGTTCAATGGTTAAAAGATTTATTACAGGCACAATGAAAATAAAAACACTTACAAGATAGTCATAGGCATATAATGATTTGTCCTCATGCAGATCGCTGTAATCCTCGCCTGTCTGGGGGGAGAGAGAGATCTTTCCTGCAGCTATCAGAGTCCCTGGTGACCTGGATTGGTGAGAAGGTAAAGATACGATGAGGCGGCCCATGTTCTGGAACCAAGCTGGAACTCACACGGCCGATCAGGCGAAGGTTGTGGGCGGTAACACGTTTCAGAGCATGCACAACTCCTTCATCAGACCTACATCCATGCTTGCTCGATGAGCCTATGAGACGTGAGGGGGAGAGGTAGACGAGAGGGAGGAGTTGGTGTTTGCTGATAGGCTGCAGGAAAAGAGGGGCGGAGGGCAGACCTGTTGATGGATGTTGGTTTCATAAAGGGCCACATGTCCAGTCACATGACTCTGGCCCTTTATAAAATCAACATCCATCAACAGGTCTGCTCTGCCCCTCTTTTCCCCCCAGTGTAGGTCTGACGAAGGAGTTGTGCATGCTCCGAAATGCGTTACCGCCCACCACCTTCACCTGATATCACAAGCATTCCAGCTTGGTTCCAGAACCTGGGCTGCCATATTGCGCTTCACCTCCTCGGCAATCCATGTCACCAGGGACTCTGACAGTTGCAGGAAGGCTCTCTCTCTACCCCAGACAGACGAAGATTACAGCGATCCTCATTAGGACAAATCATTATATGCCTAAAATTTCAAGTCCTGAGCCACTAGCCAGGCCTTAGGAGTTACTCGCCACCAGTTGCCCCACAAAACCCCTCCCCTGTTCTGTCCCTAAGTTCGCCCCTAAACATGCCCTCGTAAACTATCTAATGAAATTACACTGTGTTTTATGCCGAATTAAGTTCCAAAAAAAATATTAAAGACAACTTTAACAATATTAACATAAAGCATATCAGTGCCCACTAATGCAGCCTCATCAGTGCTCATTAGTGCAGCCTCACTGTGCCCATGAATGCAGCCTCACTGTGCCCATGGATGGAGCCTCACTGTGCCCATGAATGCAGCCTCACTGTGCCCATTAAATTCAGCCTCACTGTGCCCATTAAATTCAGCCTCAGTGTGCCCATGAGTGCAGCCTCACTGTGCCCGTGAAGGCAGCCTCACTGTGCCCAATAAATACAGCCTCACTGTGCCCATGAATGCAGCCTCACTGTGCCCAGGAATGCAGCCTCACTGTGCCCAGGAATGCAGCCTCACTGTGCCCATTAAATGCAGCCTCATTGTACCCATTAAATGCAGCCTCACTGTGCCCATTAAATTCAGCCTCACTGTGCCCATGAATGCAGCCTCAGCCCATCAATGCAGCCTCACTGTGCCCCATCAAATGCATTTTTACTGTGCCGATCATCATCACCATTGCCTGGATGATGGATTACACACAGCAGGCATAACCTGATGTGTGTCACAGAGCTGGGCTTGTGTTTGGTGGTGCTGTAACAAGATCCCGCCCCCTAGACCAGCTTGTGTAATAGGCGGGAAGACTGATTCAATCGGTGTTCCATCTACTATCACACGAGCCAGTCTAGGGGGGCTGGGACCGGATAACATAAGAAATCACTTATATACAAGCAATGTGACAAAGTGAAGCAAGCTAATAGATCTCAAAAAGCAATACATCATGCTTAAATCTAAAGAAATTCAAGAACAGATGGGAAACAAAGTAATTGTCATGTATCAGTCTGGAAAGGGTTACAAAGAAATTTCTAAGGCTTTGGGAGTCCAGCACACCACTGAGATAGCCATTATCCACAAATGGAGAAAACTTGGAACAATGAGAATCCTTCCCAGGACAGGCCGGCCTACCAAAATTACTCCAAGAGCACAACGACTCATCCAGGAGGTCATAAAAGAACCCAGAACAACATCTAAAGAACTGCAGGCCTCATTTGCCATAGTTAAGGTCAGTATTCATAATTCAACAATAAGAAAAAGGCTAGGCAAAAATGGCATCCATGGTAGAGTTCCAAGGCGAAGGCAACTGCTGAACAAAAAGAACGCAAAGGCTCTTCTCATATTTGCCAAAAAAAATCTTGATTAATCCCAAGACTTTTAGGTAAATATTCTGTAGACTGATGAGACAGAAGTTGAACTTTTTGGAAGGTGTGCATCCCATCATATCTGGCATAAAATCAATATAGCATTTCATAAAAAGAACATCATACCAACATTCAAACATGGTGGTGGTAGATGGCCTGGGGCTGCTTTGCAGCTTCAGTACCTGGACGACTTGCCATAATTGATGGAACCATGAATTTTTAACTCTACCAGAAAATCCTGAATGAGAATGCCAGGCTATCAATTCATGACCTCTAGCTCAAGCGCACTTGGGTTATGCAGCAGGACAACACCAGCAAGTCCACCTCTGAATGGCTCAAAAAAACAAGATTAAGGTTTTGGAGTGGTCTAGTCAAAATTTGGACCTAAATCTGATTGAGATGCTGTGGCATGACTTTAAACAGTCCATTCATGCTCACAAACCCTCCAATGTGGCAAAATTAAAACAATTCTGAAAAGAAGAATGGGCCACAATTCCTCCACAGTGATGTGAAAGATGCATTGCTAGTTATCACAAAAGCTTGATTGCAGTTGTTTCTGCCAATTGTGGCACAACCAGTTATTAGGTTTAGGGGGGAATTACTTTTTCACATAGTGCCAGGCAGGTTTGGACAGCTTTTTTCCCTTAATAGATGAAAATCATCATTTAAAAATGGAATTTTATATTTGCTCGGGTTATCTTTGTGCAAAATTATTATTTTTTTGATGATATTAATCATTTAAGCGTGACAAATATGCAAAAAAAAATCAGGAAGGGGCAAAAACTTTTCACAGCACTGTAGGTGATTGTATTGACTGTAACAGATGGTGTTGTGTAAATCACAGTAAAACAATGCGATTTTATCAGCACTATGGTATAAACATATACATTCATTTATTAGTACAATGTCACATTAGTCAAGTAAGTAAGTGTTTCAAGGGACGTGCAGGGTCCCTTCCTCAAGGCAATAGTGACAGCTTACAATACAAATGAGAATTTTTAGACACATGCACATATATTTGACAGCACGTTGGTGGGATTCCCTGTACTGTTTCCAGTGACGGGCAAGCACAGAGCCACACGTGATTGCTAGGCAACAATGATGCCATTTCTGTATTTTCCATTTCCATCCCCAACTGCATGGCATTTTTACTTTTTTAATAGCCTTCACACTTGTTTCATTGTTTAGATGGAATATTTCTTTGCACTTTATTTATTCAATTTTTTAAGGGCAATATTGTCATCTTGGGGGGGGGGGGGGTGGCAGGATTATGCCACTACGACATCACTGGGGGTGAGCATTTGGTTCTGCTTGTTCACTTATGTATTTATACGTTTCATTGCATTGCGAGTTGCCACTATGTCACTTTGAGGAAGGGATCCTGCATGGCCCAGAAATGTTGGCAAATTTGACTAATGTGACATTGCATTATTAAATGAGTGTATATGTTTGCAACATAGTGCTGGTGACATGCCATTGTTTTACTCTAATTTAAGGTGAGACCGTTTATTGATTAACTAAGTCAATTGTAGTGCAAGTTTATAAGGCAAGCTGTTGTCTTCTCTAGAAAAGCTTGCAAAACAATCTAACTCAGTGCTACTGCATAAATAGTAAAATCATTTTTGCAGAACAATATTTATAAAGAGAATGCCTTGATTTCTTTGTTAGAAGGTTTTTTATCTTAATGCATTCTATGCATTAAGATAAAAAACCTTCTGTGTGCAGCAGCCCCCTCAGCCCCAGATCCTACAATGTTGTAGGAATGTCTTGGCTGCTTGGGACTTCCCTCCTCATTGGCTGAGACAGCAGCGCAACACTATTGGCCCCCGCTGCTGTCAATCACAGTCAGTTAGCCAATGAGGAGAGAAAGGAGGGGCAGGCCGTGGCTCCGTGTCTGAATGGACACAGGTTGCTGCGGCTCAGCTTGGGTGGCCCCATAGCAAGCTGCTTGATGTGGGTGCACTCAACATGATGGAGGGGCCAGGAGCACCAAAGCGGGACCCGAGAAGAGGAGGATTCAGGCTGCACTGTGCAAAACCACTATGCAGAGCAGGTAAGTATAACACATTTGTTATTTTTAACTAAAAAAAACAAGACTTTAGTATCACTTTAAGTAATGAGAACATGATAACGAAGGATTACTCTCACTTCCATTTGTGTCTATGTGCAGGAAGAGAAGGAAATATTCTCAAATAGGAGTAATAAGGGAGAAGAACCTGAGATGCGTGTAAACCACTGTTAAAACTGTTTAATTTAGTTATATTTCAATTAATGGTCATTACTGCCCTAGTCGGTATGCCTGTGTAGCCCTGTTGTTCAATATTCCTATATGTTTTTCTCCTCAGGCTACCAAAATACAAAGCTCAATCCCCTGTATGGTAACCCAAAGGCGGGGCCTCCACAAGGGTGGGAGCATGGGACCATAGTGTCCTAGCCTTTCCCTACCACCTCAACTATTTAATAAACAGCAAAACAAACAAAAAAACAAGCATTTTTATTTGTTTCTGTGTTGCTGTAAGAGCTTGTTCACATTAGATGCATTGAGACTATGCTGGCAGCTATTTCCAGTATAGTCCAAGTGCATAGACAAGGCAAAATGCTTTTTTTTCTATGTCCAAGGGGATATATCCAAGAGCTACTAGGACTTATTCCTGTTGATATAGAGTATTAAAGGAAAGGACAACAATTATTCAAAAATCTTACTGGCTGTGGTTAGGCACCTCACATCAAACAGAGCTACTCTCCAAATGGGCACCCAAGAACATTGCTCAAAACTTAAACTAAAAGTAGGAGTGCTAGACCAGATTTATAACAAGGCCAAAACCGCTTCAAAGATTTACAATACAGACAATTCATTTCAGGGGAAAAACACATTTCCTTTTCACTGTTATGAATGATACTTTATGGAAATGTCACTCTTGACTAGGGATGAGACGAACACCCCCTGGTTCGGTTCGCACCAGAACTTTCGAACGGACCCCAAATTCGAACGAACTTTAGAACCCCATTGAAGTCTATGGGACTCGAACGTTCGAAATTAAAAGTGCTAATTTTAACGGCTAATATGCAAGATACTGTCCTAAAAAGGGTTTGGGGACCTGGCTCCTGCCCCAGGGGACATGGGTCAATGCATAAAATGTTTTTAAAAATGGCCGTTTTGGCGGGAGCACTGATTTTAATGACGATTAAAGTGAAATATTCCTTTAAATATGGTGCCTGGGGGGTGTCTGTAGTATGCCTGTGAAGTGCCACGTGTTTCCCGTGTTTAGAACAGTCCCTGCACAAAATGACATTAAACGGAAATAACACCATTTAAACTGCTTGCGGTTTTAATGTTATATCTGGTTCCTGCAATATGGTTGAAAATCATTGAGAAAAATGGCGTGGGTAGCCCTCCCTGCCCATTACCAGCCTATTTGGGTCTTGTACGCATATTGAGGGGAACCCTGTACCCATATTAAAAAAAGGAAATGCGTGTGGCCCCCAGGCCCTATATACTCAGAACAGCAGTATACAGGCGGTGCAAACAAGACAGGGACTGTGTAGGTTTGTTGTGTTAAGTTGAATCTGTTTGTAATTTTCAACTGGTACATTTTTAAAGTGTAGCTCCAGTCAAAAAAACTATTTTTAAGCTTTTTGGAAAACATAGGGAAGGGTTATCACCCCTGTATAATTTGTTTTGTCGTCCATCTTTTTTCATCTCACTTGCTGTTGTCTCCTTCCGTTTGCAAGTAGGAGATGTTTGTAAATTGGATGTTTGAAAGTAGGGGCCTGCCCTATATGCTCTGCAGAAATGGCGGAACAAGGTGTTGGTTTTGCCACAACATTGTAAGCCCTAAAAGTGACTCTTGGTGGGCGCTGGAGCGCCCTGCTGTGAACGATTATATTAAGAATTGTAATTACATGCCATTGTTGAACAGTGGTAGAAAAATTGACCTTTGGTGGTTGTGGTGCTGGTGCCACAACACTATAAGTCCTCACCGTTACTCTGGGTGGGCACAGGAAGGGGCCCTCCTGTGAAATATTATATCAAGAATTGTAATTACATGTCCCTGTTAAACAGGGGCAGAAAAATTTGGCCTTAGGCACTGCTGCTGGTGCCACCACACTGCAACCTCTCCCATATACTCTAGTTTTATTGCAGAAATTAGCCCTGCTGCAAAGCATTGAATCAAAAATTGTACTTAAAGTGGTTGTATACTCTTTTTTGTATTTTTTACCTACAGGAAAGCCTATAATAAAAAAAATATCTCCTAAACCTGTACGGTTTAGGAGATATTCCCCTCGGTATGCGCCGCTGACTGCAGCGGCGCATGCGCACGAGGGGATTCTCGGCCTGAAAATCCGGCAGTGGCCGGAAAGAAATCTCCTGCGCGCATGTGCGGGAGTGACGCTATCGTGGCTCCGGCCACTCAGAGCGCCGGAGCCGCGATACCCGGAAGAAACGCCGAGGGAGCATGTCAGCTCCCTCGGCGTGGATCGTGCCAGATGCCGGGGCCTCGTTCTAAGGTATTTCATAATGAGCTAGTATGCAGTGCATACTAGCTCATTATGCCTTTTGCTTTGCAGGTGTTAAAAAAAATAAATAGCGGGTTTACTACCGCTTTAAACGCCCCTGTTAAACAGGGGCAGAAAAATTGGGCCTTAGGCACTGGTGCTGGTGCCACCACACTGCAACCTCTGCCATATACTCTAGTTTTATTGCAGGAATTAGCCCTGCAGCAAAGCATTGCATCAAAAATTGTAATTAAACGCCCTGTTAAACAGGGGCAGAAAAATTGGGCCTTAGGCACTGGTGCTGGTGCCACCACACTGCAACCTCTGCCATATACTCTTGTTTTATTGCAGGAATTAGCCCTGCTGCAAAGCATTGCATCAAAAATTGTACTTAAACACCCCTGTTAAACAGGGGCAGAAAAATTGGGCCTTAGGCATCACCCAGAACCAGAAATGTTCTTCCAACATACCAGCGGAGGAGGAAGAGGATAGACAATCAACATAACAGGACAGTCACTCAGCATCAGCATAGGCAGTCTTGAAGGGATGTGATATTTCAAAAAAAATTATTCTGTTACATCAGCTTCAGGTGCTTGGTAGCCAAGACTGATTCATCTTGATGAAGGTCAGTCGATCAACTGATTCGGTGGAGAGGCGCACCCTGTGATCGGTAACAAAGCCACCAGCAGCACTGAAGGTGCGTTCCGAAAGAACGCTGGATGCAGGACAGGCCAGTAGCTCAATTGCATACTGTGCAAGCTCTGGCCAGTGATCCATCCTCAAGACCCAGTAAGCCAGAGGATTTTCGGTGGGAAAGGTGTCCAAGTCTGACCTTGCCCCTAGGTATTCCTGCACCATGTAAATCAGACGCTGGCGATGGGTGCTGGAACCGATCATACCTTGGGGCTGCGGACTAAAAAATTGTCTGAAAGCATCAGTCAGACGGCCACCTTCTCCACTGCTCCTTCTGACCGATGCCTCAGCAACACGTTGTCCAGGACAAGGAGTTTGTAACCTCCCAGTCTCTGGGAACGCGTTGCACAGACCTTTCTGCAAGCCCTCCCGGAGATGTCTCATCCTCTGCTCCCTCTGCGATGGCAAGATAAGGTCGGCAACCTTACCCTTGTACCGTGGATCAAGGAGAGTGGCCAGCCAGTAATGGTCCCTCTCCTTGATCCGAAGAATACGAGGATCCTTCCGCAGGCTTTGCAGGATCAGGGAGGCCATGCAGCGTAGGTTAGCTGAGGCATTCGGTCCGGAGTCCTCTGGGTCACTAAGGACAACATGATCCGCAGCTACCTCCTCCCAGCCACGTACAAGTCCACGTGTTTCTTGGGACTGTAAATCATCCCTACAAGACTGCTGCTGCTGATGCTGAGTGCCAGCCTCCACCTCCATGCTGACACAATCATCCTCCTCCTCCTCTTCCTCCTCCTCATCCTCTTCCTGTGTGATGGGTGGCACAGCAGGAACACTGTCTGGATAAAGGGGGCCTTGAGAGGCAAGGAAGCCCCCCTCTTCCTGCCTCTGTTCTGCCTCAAGTGCCCTGTCCATTATTCCACGCAGCGTATGCTCCATGAGGTGGACAAGAGGTACAGTGTCACTGATGCATGCACTGTCACTGCTCACCAACCTTGTGGCCTCCTCAAACGGTGACAGGACAGTGCATGCATCCCTGATCATGCCCCACTGGCGTGGTGAGAAAAAACCGAGCTCCCCTGACCCTGTCCTGGTGCCGTAGTCGCACAGGTACTCATTGATGGCCCTCTGCTGCGTGTGCAGCCGCTGCAGCATGGCCAATGTTGAGTTCCACCTGGTGGGCATGTCACATATAAGGCGGTTCTTGGGCAGGTTAAACTCCTTTTGGAGCTCAGCCAGCCGAGCACAGGCATTAAATGATTGGTGGAAATGCACACAGACTTTCCTGGCCTGCTTCAGGACATCCTGTAAGCCGGGGTACCTGCCCAAGAACCGCTACACCACCAGGTTAAGGACGTGAGCTACACAGGGCACATGGGTCAGTTGTCTCTGTCGGAGGGCGGAGAGGAGGTTGGTGCCATTGTCACAAACCACCATTCCTGACTTGAGCTGGCGTGGCATCAACCACCTCTCGGCCTGCCCCTGCAGAGCTGACAAAACATCCGCCCCAGTGTGGCTCCTGTCCCCCAAACAAACCAGCGCAAGCACGGCATGGCATCGTTTTGCCTGCGTACTTGCGTAGCCCCTGGAACGCCGCTGGTTCTGAGGACAGAGCACTGGAAGAGGCCATGGAGGAAGAAGAAGAGGAGGGGGTGGAGGAGAGAGGTGTGTCACAACCAATAGTAGCATTTTGGAGGCGTGGTGGCGGAACAACCTCCAACACTACTGCACCTTGTCCTGCATCCTTCCCAGCTGCCAGAAGAGTGACCCAATGGGCCGTGAAAGACAGGTAACGTCCCTGTCCATGCCTGCTGGACCATGAGTCAGCGGTAATATGCACCTTACCGCTGACCGCCCTGTCCAGCGAGGCAAGGACATTGCCTTCCACATGCCGGTAGAGAGCCGGAATCGCCTTCCGTGAGAAAAAGTGGCGTTTGGGGACCTGCCACTGAGGAACCGCACATTGTACAAACTCACGGAAGGGGGCCGAGTCTACCAACTGAAAAGACAGCAGTTGAAGTGCTAGCAATTTAGCCAAGCTAGCATTCAACCGCTGGGCATGTGGATGGCTGGGAGTGAACTTCTTTCGCCGGTCCAGCAGCTGGGGCAGGGACATTTGCCTGCTATAATCGGACGTGGGTGTACCGCTAGCAGAGTTCCCGGAAGCACTTGGCTGTGACACACCTAATTCTACACCTTCATTCCTCTCAGAGCAGGTTTCAGAGAGGACTGAAGGTCTAGTGGGGTTGGAGATGCCAGCTGATGAGGAGCAAGGAGAGGTCCGCTTTGTTCTTTGGTGTGGGTCTTTGAGGTACGCTTGCCAACGAGCTGCATGGCAGGTCAACATATGTCTGGTCAAGCATGTGGTGCCCAAGCGGCTGATGTTTTGGCCACGCGAGATACGCTTGAGACATATGTTGCAAATAGCAGCGGTGCGATCTGATGCACTCGTCTCAAAAAAGGCCCACACCAAAGAACTTTTAGAATTTTTTGAATAATGCGCAGAGGCAGCGCCCTGCACAGGCGGAGCTCTGCGGTGTGATTCAGTCGGTGTGCTGCCCCTAAGCTGGCCCCCGGAGGCCATCCTGCCTCGTTGGACATGTGCCTCCTCCTCCTCCTCTCTCTTTCCAGGCACCCACGTGGAGTCAGTGCCCTCATCATCCCCTCCCTCTTCATCGCTGTAGCAAACCTGGCAGTATGCTGCAGCTTGTGGAACATGACTGCCAGATTGCTGTCCTTCTTGAGCATCCCCTCTCTCTGCACTCACGCTACTGCCTTCCTCTAGCTGAGTGTCATCATCAGAGCCCACAAAACACTGGGCATCCTCCTGGAGCATGTACCCAACACTGTGCTCAAAGAGTTCAGGAGACTCCTCAGGAGGACGTGGTGGGTCTAGGGAAGGAGTCACTGATGATGACATTGAGAGGAGGGAAGACGATGCGTTGGCAGCTGCTTTGCTAGTACCCTGAGACTGGGTGAGAGAGGATGAGGAGGATGAAGAGGGCTTGGTCATCCACTCTATCAAGTCGTTGGCATGTTGCGGTTCAACATGTCCAGCTGCCGAAAAGAAGGACAAGCGTGTCCCATGGCCACGTGCTAATGACAATGCACCGCGTCCACAACCAGCACTGTTGTCTCTAGACACAGAGCCTGCTTGCCCTCTTTTATCAGCTCACGCCTGTCTGCCTCTCCTTGCTGGCCTTCCAGACATGGTAATGGCCTGAAGGGAGTTGGGTAAAACAGAAGTGTAATGGAGTCACACAACACCCACTAAGCCCTGCAGATGGCTCTATTAGAGAACAGCAATAAACGGTAGATACAGGTGTATATTGTGCTGGAGTCACACAACACCCACTAACTCCTGCAGATGCCTTTATTATAGAACACCAGAGATAAAGGGGTATACTGTAATTGAGTCTAGACATGTGCAGAGTAAAATATTTTGTTTCGGAATTTCGTTTTCGTCTGAAAACTTAATTTATTTAGTTACTCCCGAAATTCGTTTTTATTTATTTTGTTTTTCGTTCAAAAATTGCATTCGTCCGAAAATCCACATGAATTACGGTCGAATCTGTCTTTGAAGGCTTATGGTGTCTGTCGAATGTATAAAGAAGATTAGACGGAGCTAGTATATAGCATACTTTAGAACCCTATTAAAGTCTATGGGACTCCAACGTTCAAAATCTAAAGTGCTAATTTTAAAGGCTAATTTGCAAGTTACTGTCCTAAAAAGTGTTTGGGGACCCGGGGCCTGCCCCAGGGGACATGTATCAATGCAAAAAAAAGTTTTAAAAACGGCCGTTTTTTCGGGAGCAGTGATTTTAATAATGATTAAAGTGAAACAATAAAAGTGTAATATTCCTTTAAATTTCGTAGGGGGGGGGGTTGTCTATAGTATGCCTGTGAAGGGGCACATGTTTCCCGTGCTTAGAATTGTCCCTGCACAAAGTGTCATTTATGCAGGAAAAAAAGTCCTTTAAAATCACTCGCAGCTATAATGAATTGTCAGCTCCCGTAATACAGAGAACACTCATTGAAAGTCATTGATAAATAAATAAATAAATAAATAAATTTAAAAAAAAGCGTGGGGGTCCCCCAAATTCAATTACCAGGCCCTTCAGGTCTGGTATGGATATTAAGGAGAACCCTGCCTCAAATTTAAGAAAAAATTTGACGTGGGGTTCCCCCTAAATATCCATAACCAGACCCTTCAGGTCTGGTATGGATATTAAGGGGAACCCCGCGTCAAATAAAAGAAAAATTTGACGTGGGGTTCCCCCTAAAAATCCATACCAGACCCTTTATCCGAGCACGCAACCTGGCAGGCCGCAGGAAAAGAGGGGGGGACGAGAGAGCGGCCCCCCCTCCCTCCTGAACCGTACCAGGCCACATGCCCTCAACATTGGGAGGATGCTTTGGGGGTCCGTGACCCCTCAAAGCACCTTGTCCCCATGTTGATGAGGACAAGGGCCTCATCCCCACAACCCTGGCCGGTGGTTGTGGAGGTCTGCGGGCGGGGGGCTTATCAGAATCTGGAAGCCCCCTTTAACAAGGGGACCCCCAGATCCCGCCCCCCCCCCCTGTTTGAAATGGTAAGGGGGTACAAAAGTACCCCTACCATTTCACAAAGAAAGTGTAAAAAATGGTTAAATAAAACAAACACACTTTTGAAAAATTCCTTTATTAAAAATAAAAAAAAAGATTCCAGCGGCGGTAATCCACTCTTGCTATCCAGCGACGGATGGTCATCTCTCCAGCGATGTCTAATGTCATCCAGCGCAGCGCAGCATCCTTCTTCTGTCTCCTCCACGGAGACACTGCAGGCATTCCGGTGGATGACGTTTCTTATATACGGAGGGCGGGGCCACCCGTCACCTGACCCCGCCCCCCTCTGACGCAAGGGGAAACCCGGGGTTCCCCGTGACGTATGGGTGACCCCGCCCCCCTCTGATGTAACGGAAACCTGCCTGTGTTACATCAGAGGGGTGCGGGTCACCCCTACGTCACAGGGAACCCCGGGTTTCCCCTTGCGTCAGAGGGGGGCGGGGTCAGGTGACGGGTGGCCCCGCCCTCCGTATATAAGAAACGTCATCCGCCGGAATCCTTGCAGTGTCTCCTCCACGGAGACAGAAGGACGGAGGATTCGCTGCGCTGGATGACATGAGACATCGCTGGAGAGATGATCGTCCGTCGCTGGATAGCAAGAGTGGATTACCGCCGCTGGAATCTTTTTTTTATTTTTTTATTTTTAATAAAGGAATTTTTCAAAAGTGTGTTTGTTTTATTTAACCATTTTTTACACTTTCTTTGTGAAATGGTAGGGGTACTTTTGTACCCCCTTACCATTTCAAACAGGGGGGGGGGCCCGGGATCTGGGGGTCCCCTTGTTAAAGGGGGCTTCCAGATTCTGATAAGCCCCCCGCCCGCAGACCTCCACAACCACCGGCCAGGGTTGTGGGGATGAGGCCCTTGTCCTCATCAACATGGGGACAAGGTGCTTTGAGGGGTCACGGACCCCCAAAGCATCCTCCCAATGTTGAGGGCATGTGGCCTGGTACGGTTCAGGAGGGAGGGGGGGCCGCTCTCTCGTCCCCCCCTCTTTTCCTGCGGCCTGCCAGGTTGCGTGCTCGGATAAAGGGTCTGGTATGGATTTTTAGGGGGAACCCCACGTCAATTTTTTTTTAAATTTGATGCGGGGTTCCCCTTAATATCCATACCAGACCTGAAGGGTCTGGTTATGGATATTTAGGGGGAACCCCACGTCAAATTTTTTCTTAAATTTGAGGCAGGGTTCCCCTTAATATCCATACCAGACCTGAAGGGCCTGGTAATTGAATTTGGGGGACCCCCACGCTTTTTTTAAAATTATTTATTTATTTTTTTATCAATGACTTTCAATGAGTGTTCTCTGTATTACGGGAGCCGACAATTCATAATAGCTGCGAGTGATTTTAAAGGACTTTTTTTCCTGCATAAATGACACTTTGTGCAGGGACAATTCTAAGCACGGGAAACATGCGCCCCTTCACAGGCATACTATAGACAACCCCCCCCCCCTACGAAATTTAAAGGAATATTACACTTTTATTGTTTCACTTTAATCATTATTAAAATAACTGCTCCCGAAAAAACGGCCGTTTTTAAAACTTTTTTTTGCATTGATACATGTCCCCTGGGGCAGGACCCGGGTCCCCAAACACTTTTTAGGACAGTAACTTGCAGAATCTTTTCTCTCTGTCAAATCTTTTTTCTCTGTCGAATATTTTCTCTATATAATCTTGGACTAATAGAGGTAAGGTTAAGCACATTCGACCACAGGTTCTATAGACACAGATTGTTGTCAGAGTCATGTCGAATCTCCTATTCTATATCGAACTGTTGTAACAATGAAAACGAAAATAAAGCATTTATTTATGTCGGATCTTTCGTTTTTCGGATTTTGTGCTTTCGTTATCGTTTGTCAAAACGAAAACGAAAATAGCTGAAATTCGGACGAAAATGCATTCGGACGAAAACGAATGCACATGTCTAATTGAGTCACACAACACCCACCTAGCCCTGCAGATGGCTCTATTAGAGAACAGCAATAAAGGGTAGATACAGATGTATATTGTGCTGGAGGCACAAAAAACCCACTAACTCCTGCAGATGCCTTTTTTATAGAACACCAGAGATAAAGGGGTATATACAGATGTATACTGTGCTGTGCTGGAGGCACACACAACTTCCAATAACTCCTGCAGATGGCAAGTGGGCTCAAATAGATAAGAGCTATGTAGGTGGATATAGCGGTGTGTACAGAGCACGCAGACAGCACGCACAAGCTCCTAACAATACTGACTGCAAGCTCTATTATAAAAGATAGATCACTAGCTATATAGGTGAGGTGAATATAGCGGTGTATACTGCGGTCAGGGCACACAGACAACAACCACTACACAACAGCAAGATTGAAAATCGTCCGAAAATGATCGGTGTGTACTGTGTTGAAGGTACACAGAACACCCACTAACTGCTTCAGACGCCAACACACTACACTAGGTCACTGCGCTGGCGGCCTTATATAGTGTGGGGTGTGTACTACACAGCCTGAGCTATGATTGGCCACAGGCATCCTGCCTGTGGCCAATCATGGCTCTCCTCGCTGATGGCTCATGATTGGCCAAGCATGCACTGTGACCCCGCATGCTTGGCCAATCATGAGCCAGCAATGCACTGCGATGACGCAGTGCATTGTGGGCCGTGAGCGCCACACGAATTTGGCGCGAACGGCCCATAACGTTCGGAATTCGCCGAACGGGCGAACAGCTGATGTTCGAGTCGAACGTATGTTCGACTCGAACATGAAGCTCATCCCTACTCTTGACACTTCAAATAAACTTCTATGAAAAAATGAACAGTGCAGTGTGCCAAGATCAGCCCAATGACACTGTCTCCCAGCACACACCAGTGGCCATGCAATATTTTCCGATATTTCCTGTCTGGTAAAATTGTTGTTACTGGGACAGTGAGGGGAAACTCTTCAATAGAGCCGCAGATAGTGGTAAACCCTAACAGAGGTTCCAACCCTTCCCTATTATTTTTAAAACAAAAACAAAAAAAGTTTGGGCAGAAAATACTCTTTAAGCTTTGCAGATATGACACAATTAAGGTTTACAACTTAGTAATTCAGTACTCTGACTGGCCTTGTGTACTGTGATAAATATTTTAAACATTCTCCTAGAGAAAATGTTTCTATTTTCTATTAGTTCATTAATTTATCTTTTCAGCCTATTCAATAAAACGAGATAATGAGTCAGTTTGAAACTCTTAAGCCTCGTACACACAATCAGACTTTCCGATGGGAAATGTTCAATGACAGGCTGTTGACGGTAGATCCAACCGTGTGTATGCTCCATCGGACAATTGTTATCGGATTTTCCGTAGACAAATGTTGGCTAGCAGATTTTAAAATTTTCCGTGGACAAAATGTGTGCTGTCGGATTTTCTGAGCGTGTGCGCATAAGTCTGTCGGACAAAAGTCCAAAGTACAAACACACATGCTCGGAAGCAAGGACGAGCCAGAAGCAGTTGGTCTTGTAAACTAGCGTTTGTAATGGAGATTTAACATTCGTGACGTGGCAAATTATGAAATCTCAAAATGTAGCGCACAATTTTCTTCTTCTTTAATGAGATAATAATGAAACTGCTTTGCTGGTGATACTGATGGAGTTATTGCAAACAAATTTTCAAAGGTTTTTTTTTTCTAGTGATATCAAGAATAATATTGTTATGCTTTTTTTAAATTTATTTGGGCAAGTTACCACAACACCATTATGCCGTAGTTTTTAAGATCAAATATACAACTATGTTGGTGTCCCTTGTTAATTTTACATTGTATTTTTTAAAATGTAACTGCCTACTCCCAAACTGTCATTTGAAGTAAAACACGTAGCCAAGATTTATTTTCCACAATTTTTTTAATGTGCATTAAAAAAAGAAAACAAATAAAATTAGACATGCTATCTGCCAATAGAACTTAACCAAAAAGTGCATTCTATGCATCCAAAAATATAGAGAATATACCAAATCATTATTCAACCAAAAAAATGTCAAAGCAATAACTCCAAGGCCAATAATAAATAACATGTTATCTCTTCTGATTCCGCAACATATCTGCTTGACGAGCGGCCATTCAGAAACAAACTGAAAAGCGTAAAAATGAAAAGCGTGAATCATTCACCAAACTTCTACTAACACGAAATTAGCAGAAGGAGCCCAAAGGGTGAGGCTAAAGAGCTGAAAAAACATGTAGTACGTCTACCACGTCACTACATTTGTAATTGTTGGCCAACAGTTAGGTGGCCATGTGTATGCAAGATAATTTTGGGCCAATGCCCTTCGGACAAAATTCCATGGTTTTGTTGGCCAACAATCCGATCGTTTGTACGAGGCTTTATAGTTATAAAGTAGCTGCAAGTCAATGTGCAGAAGCAGAAACCATATATTGAGGGGCTCAGCAGATGACGCTAGAAGGCTGGCTGAAAAGTTGGACCTTGTTGAGAGCTTCACTCATAATGGAGGTTTTTGTAAACACTTATGCACTGTACACACGATCGGAAATTCCACCAGCAAAAGTCTGATGTGATTTTTGGTCAGAAATTCCGACGATGTGTATGCTCCATCAGACTTTTGTTGGCAGAATTACCGCTAGCAAAAGATTGAGAGCAGGTTCTCAATTTTTTGGTCGGAAAAAGTTCCGATCGGAAATTTTGATCGTCTGTAGCAATTCCGATGCGCAAAATTCCTACACGTGCTCAGAAATTATTTGACGCATGCTAGACATGTGCAGAGTAAAATATTTCGTTTCGGAATTTCGTTTTCGTCTGAAAACTTAATTTATTTAGTTACTCCCGAAATTCGTTTTTATTTATTTCGTTTTTCGTTCAAAAATTGCATTCGTCCGAAAATCCACATGAATTACGGTCGAATCTGTCTTTGAAGGTTTATAGTGTCTGTCGAATGTATAAAGAAGATTAGACGGAGCTAGTATATATAGCATACTTTAGAACCCTATTAAAGTCTATGGGACTCCAACGTTCAAAATCTAAAGTGCTAATTTTAAAGGCTAATATGCAAGTTACTGTCCTAAAAAGTGTTTGGGGACCCGGGTCCTGCCCCAGGGGACATGTATCAATGCAAAAAAAAGTTTTAAAAACGGCAGTTTTTTCGGGAGCAGTGATTTTAATAATGATTAAAGTGAAACAATAAAAGTGTAATATTCCTTTAAATTTCGTAGGGGGGGGTTGTCTATAGTATGCCTGTGAAGGGGCGCATGTTTCCCGTGCTTAGAACAGTCCCTGCACAAAGTGTCATTTATGCAGGAAAAAAAGTCCTTTAAAATCACTCGCAGCTATAATGAATTGTCAGCTCCCGTAATACAGAGAACACTCATTGAAAGTCATTGATAAAAAAATAAATAAATAAATAAAAAAAAAAGCGTGGGGGTCCCCCAAATTCAATTACCAGGCCCTTCAGGTCTGGTATGGATATTAAGGGGAACCCTGCCTCAAATTTAAGAAAAAATTTGACGTGGGGTTCCCCCTAAATATCCATAACCAGACCCTTCAGGTCTGGTATGGATATTAAGGGGAACCCCGAGTCAAATTTTAAAAAAAATTGACGTGGGGTTCCCCCTAAAAATCCATACCAGACCCTTTATCCGAGCACGCAACCTGGCAGGCCGCAGGAAAAGAGGGGGGGACGAGAGAGCGGCCCCCCCTCCCTCCTGAACCGTACCAGGCCACATGCCCTCAACATTGGGAGGATGCTTTGGGGGTCTGTGACCCCTCAAAGCACCTTGTCCCCATGTTGATGAGGACAAGGGCCTCATCTCCACAACCCTGGCCGGTGGTTGTGGAGGTCTGCGGGCGGGGGGCTTATCAGAATCTGGAAGCCCCCTTTAACAAGGGGACCCCCAGATCCCGGCCCCCCCCCTGTTTGAAATGGTAAGGGGGTACAAAAGTACCCCTACCATTTCACAAAGAAAGTGTAAAAAAGGGTTAAATAAAACAAACACACTTTTGAAAAATTCCTTTATTAAAAATAAAAAAAAGATTCCAGCGGCGGTAATCCACTCTTGCTATCCAGTGACGGACGGTCATCTCTCCAGCGATGTCTCATGTCATCCAGCGCAGCGAATCCTCCGTCCTTCTTCTGTCTCCGTGGAGGAGACACTACAGACATTCCGGCGGCTTGACGTTTCTTATATACGGTGGGCGGGGCCACCCGTCACCTGACCCCGCCCCCCTCTGACGCAAGGGGAAACCCGGGGTTCCCCGTGACGTATGGGTGACCCTGCCCCCCTCTGATGTAACACAGGCAGGTTTCCGTTACATCAGAGGGGGGCGGGGTCACCCATACGTCACGGAGAACCCCGGGTTTCCCCTTGCGTCAGAGGGGGGCGGGGTCAGGTGACGGGTGGCCCCGCCCACCGTATATAAGAAACGTCAAGCCGCCGGAATGTCTGTAGTGTCTCCTCCACGGAGACAGAAGAAGGACGGAGGATTCGCTGCGCTGGATGACATGAGACATCGCTGGAGAGATGACCGTCCGTCGCTGGATAGCAAGAGTGGATTACCGCCGCTGGAATCTTTTTTTTATTTTTTTATTTTTAATAAAGGAATTTTTCAAAAGTGTGTTTGTTTTATTTAACCCTTTTTTACACTTTCTTTGTGAAATGGTAGGGGTACTTTTGTTGATTTTGATTCTGATAAGCCCCCCGCCCGCAGACCTCCACAACCACCGGCCAGGGTTGTGGAGATGAGGCCCTTGTCCTCATCAACATGGGGACAAGGTGCTTTGAGGGGTCACAGACCCCCAAAGCATCCTCCCAATGTTGAGGGCATGTGGCCTGGTACGGTTCAGGAGGGAGGGGGGGCCGCTCTCTCGTCCCCCCCTCTTTTCCTGCGGCCTGCCAGGTTGCGTGCTCGGATAAAGGGTCTGGTATGGATTTTTAGGGGGAACCCCACGTCAATTTTTTTTTACATTTGACGCGGGGTTCCCCTTAATATCCATACCAGACCTGAAGGGTCTGGTTATGGATATTTAGGGGGAACCCCACGTCAAATTTTTTCTTAAATTTGAGGCAGGGTTCCCCTTAATATCCATACCAGACCTGAAGGGCCTGGTAATTGAATTTGGGGGACCCCCACGCTTTTTTATTTATTTATTTATTTATTTTTTTATCAATGACTTTCAATGAGTGTTCTCTGTATTACGGGAGCCGACAATTCATTATAGCTGCAAGTGATTTTAAAGGACTTTTTTTCCTGCATAAATGACACTTTGTGCAGGGACTGTTCTAAGCACGGGAAACATGCGCCCCTTCACAGGCATACTATAGACAACCCCCCCCCTACGAAATTTAAAGGAATATTACACTTTTATTGTTTCACTTTAATCATTATTAAAATCACTGCTCCCGAAAAAACGGCCGTTTTTAAAACTTTTTTTTGCATTGATACATGTCCCCTGGGGCAGGACCCGGGTCCCCAAACACTTTTTAGGACAGTAACTTGCAGAATCTTTTCTCTCTGTCAAATCTTTTTTCTCTGTCGAATATTTTCTCTATATAATCTTGGACTAATAGAGGTAAGGTTAGGCACATTCGACCACAGGTTCTATAGACAGATTGTTATTGTCAGAGTCATGTCGAATCTCCTATTCTATATCGAACTGTTGTAACAATGAAAACGAAAATAAAGCATTTATTTATGTCGGATCTTTCGTTTTTCGGATTTTGTGCTTTCGTTATCGTTTGTCAAAACGAAAACGAAAATAGCTGAAATTCGGACGAAAATGCATTCGGACGAAAACGAATGCACATGTCTAACGCATGCTCTGAAGCATTGAACTTAATTTTCTTGGCTCTACGTAGTGTTGTACGACACCGTGTTCTTGATGGTTGAAAGATCAGAGAACTTTTGTGTGACTGAGTGTATACAAGCCAAGCTTGAGCAGAATTCCCCTGGAAAAACCATCCAAGTTTTTTACAACGGAAAATCCGATCGTGTGTACGGGGCATAAGGCTGGATTCACACCTATGCATTTTTAGTGCTTTTTGCATTTTGCGGATTTGCATTACAGTCCATTTAACATGGTTTCCTATGGAACACATTCTGTAGTGCAATTCTGCAAAATGCAGAAAGCACTAAAAATGCATAAGTGTGAATCAGGCCTAAAGGTCCATTTTGATTTTTACTTTGCTCCTCCTGAGAGCTGCCTTGACTTCTTTATTTTTCAAGCTATAGATCAGTGGATTAAGCATTGGAACACCAGCTGTGTTAAAAAGAGCAAACATTTTTTTGGCATCCAAGGTGCTGCTTAGGTTTGGTGTCAGGTATTGGCTAAATAATGTAGTGTACAGCAGTGTGACAACTGTTAGGTGGGAGGAACATGTGTAGAAAGCCTTTTGTCTACCAGTACTAGAAGGAATCTTCAATATTGCAACTATAATGAAAACATAAGAAACACATGTGAGAAGGAATGGGGTGACAATCATGGGACCCAATCCTTCGGCTAAGAACAGGATTTCCAATAGTCCAGTGTCATTGCAAGAAATCTGCATCAAAGGGACAATGTCACAAACGAAATGGTTGACTTCAATAGTTCTATAGCAGGAATAACTGCATACTACCCCCACTGGGGGAAGGACTTCCAAAAATGCAAACAACCAGCAGAAAGCAGCCAACAAAACATATGTTCTTAGATTCATAATAATGTGATAATGCAGAGGTTTACAAATGGCCACATATCGATCATAACTCATAGCTGTAAGTATGACCAGCTCAGCACATTGCAAGGAGCCAAACATATACATCTGTGCCATGCAGGCCACAAAGGAGACCACCTTGTTACCAGTGATAAAATTCATGAGTATCTTATGAAGCGTCACTGTAGTGCACATGATGTCTACTACAGACAAGTTTCCTAGGAAGAAGTACATTGGCTTATGGAGCTGGGAGTCCTGACAAGCAATAAGAATGGTTAGGTTACCACACAGGGTGATGAGATAAATGACAAGAACCACAAGGAAGATGGGAAGCTGAAGGGAAGGGTCATCTGATATTCCTTTAATGATGAAATAGTCAATAAATGTTTGATTTATGTACATTTTTCAAACAAAGAATCTGAGGATAGAATAAACAAAAAAACGTATATGATACTGTTATCTTATTTGCTAGTACAATATTGGATTAACTTTAGGAAGCAAGACCAAAGTTATTTTTGGTCTAGCTCTCTAGGTCACTTTAATTTTGTCTCCCAGAGCACATGATATAATGTGGGGTATGATGATATGCCATACCAAGAGTTATGTTTCCAGGCTTGTTCACCTCGAGTAGGTGGACATCAAAGAAACATAACCACTGTCCTACTTCTAACCCTTCTTGTATGACTGATCAACTTTTCCAACAACTATGGTGAGCTTTTAGCCACAAAAAAAGATCAGGCGCCTGCTGGAAGGCATGAAAAAGGGAGAAACCTTGCGGCAAACAATAAACCAATTCAAATATCTATAGCTGTTCCCCAAAAACAATGAAAAAACACTGTGCAATTTTAGAAATAAGTGATAGGGGGCCCTGTGTGATCATAATATGTGCCTTCTCTATACGGCCTTATAACATGGAATAAAGTGACGCGCAAATAAAGAGCAAAAATCTGGTAATTAATACCTAACTAGAAACAAATAATATAGACCATATATGAATAAATTAGAGCAAATATAAATTGCAATGTTTGGATGAACAAGTGAATAAAAATATAATGTTGAAAAAGTCCATAGTGAAAATGTGTGATGATTAAAATCTTGATGGCATAGAAGAAGTCCTTCACCATACAACATGATACAACACTAAAAGTGCTCAGATATGAAAGCTGCTCATCAGATGGATATGCCCTCTTTATTTAAAACGATGGTCTAATGCACTGTAGGGATATCCTAATAGGAACCCTTAGTTAATGGATGAAGCCTCTGTGTCCTCCTCTGCTCCAAATTTCTCTCATAAGGAAACAGAAAGGCAATCCATAGCGCAATACAGTGCATTCCACTCGGGCTAGGAGAGAAACTGGAAGCTGGGATTCGGAAATTGCGTGACCGTAAATGCCTCTGTGTACATTTTTTGTACATAACCACATATGCAAGGACTTTTTCAAAAGTGTGTTTGTCTTTTTTAACATTCTTTTACACTTTCTTTGTGAAATGGTAGGGGTACTTTTGTACCCCCTTACCATTTCAAACAGGGGGTTGGGATCGGGGGTCCCCTTGTTAAAGGGGGCTTCCAGATTCTGATAAGCCCCCCGCCTGCAGACCCCCACAACCACCGGCCAGGGTTGTGGGGATGAGGCCCTTGTCCTCATCAACATGGGGACAAGGTGCTTTGAGGGGTCACAGACCCCCAAAGCATCCTCCCAATGTTGAGGGCATGTGGCCTGGTACGGTTCAGGAGGGGGGCACTCTCTCATCCCCCCCTCTTTTCCTGTGGCCTGCCAGGTTGCGTGCTCGGATAAAGGGTCTGGTATGGATTTTTAGGGGGAACTCCACGGCATTTTTTTAAAAATTTGGTGTGGAGTTCCCCTTAAAATCCATACCAGACCTGAAGGATCTGGTATGGATATTTAGGGGGAACCCCACATCATTTTTTTAATTTGACGTGGGGTTCCCCTTAATATCCATACCAGACCCGAAGGGCCTGGTAATTGAATTTGGGGGAACCCCACGCTTTTTTTTTTTATCAATGACTTTCAATGACTGTTCTCTGTATTACGGGGAGCCGACAATTCATTATAGCCGCGAGTGATTTTAAATGACTTTTTTTCCTGCAGAAATGACACTTTGTGCAGGGACAGTTCTAAGCACGGCAAACATGCGCCCCTTCACAGGCATACTATACACACCCCCCAGGTACAAAATTTAAAGGAATATTACACTTTTATTGTTTCACTTTAAGCATTATTAAAATCACTGCTCCCGAAAAAAATGGCTGTTTTTAAAACTTTTTTTTGCATTGATACATGTCCCCTGGGGCAAGACCCAGGTCCCCAAACACTTTTTAGGACAATAAGTTGCATATTAGCCTTTAAAATTAGCCCTTTAGATTTCTCCCATAGATTTGTACAGGGTGTTCCACGGCTTTTTCGAATTTGCCGCGAACACCCCAAATTGTTCACTGTTCGCTGAACAGGCGAACAGGCAATGTTCGAGTCGAACATGAGTTCGAATCGAACTCGGAGCTCATCCCTATTCCCAATAAAGCCTCATGCACATTGGATGTTTTTTTTTCTACAGTCAATAAACTCTGCAGCAGGTTATCCTATGTGTCCATGCACACATAGGCTGCTACCAACTATTTTTGAATGGGGCGTTTTTTGGCTGTAAAAAACTCCCAAAACTAGTGGGTTCTGAGAGGCGTTTTTCAGCTGTAAAAAAAAGTCAAAAAACGCTGATAACGGTGATAAACGCTAAAAAAGTGGCTCACCAGTGTTTTTTAACATTTTTGTTCCATTGGAAAAAAAAAATGCTAACGCTGAAAAATGCTAAACAACTCTAAAAACCACAAGAAAACGCTAAAAAATGCTATTGCAAAAACGCTGAAAAACATAAAAAAACTCACTGCAAAGCTACTGGTAGTTTTATAACGTTATTATAATGTCCAGTGTGTATGAGGCCTTAGGATGCTGCACAGACCTGATGGCTCTGGTGTGGAAATTAGACCTCTGATACTAGTAATGTTATAGTAAATTACACTAACAGTGGTATTGGACACTGTTTTTAAAAAAAAATCTAAGATCCCTTTCACACTTCTGTACTTTAGGTTCACATTCCAGCATTTAAACCAATATGTATACTATATGCTGTTCTATTTTTCTCTACTTATAATAGGTCAGTTCTTGTATATCTCATTAAATATCATTATTAAAGCTACACTTTAGTTGCTGTTTTGAGCATCATAAGTTAACGTGTGTAAAATTCACAGTTTGTGCATAGGGATGAGCCGAACACCCCCACCGGTTCGGCTCGCACCAGATCATGCAAACATGTTCTTAGTATGCCTATAAAATAGTGCTTTCCTGTGTTTAGAACAATACCACAGCAAAATTAAATTTCTAAAGGAAAACATCTAATTGAAAACTGCTTGTGGCTGTAGTGAAAAATCATTGAAAAAAACAGCATGGTTCCCCCCCCCCCCCCCTCCTCCCAATCCATTACCAGGCCATTTGGGTCTGGTATGAATATTAAGGGGAACCCGCACCACAATGTAAAAAATAAAGCGTCCCCCCAAAATCCATACTAGGCCCTCCAGGTCTGGTATGGATATTAGGGAGAACCCTGCATCAAATATTTTGTTTTAACTGGTGTAGGGGTCCCCCCAAAACCTATACCAAGCCCTTCATGTCTGGTATGGATTTTAAAGGGAACCCTGTGCCAAAATAAAAAAAAATGGCGTAGGGGTCCCCCAAAATCCACACCAGACCCTTATCTGAGCACAGAACCTGGCAGGCCACAGGAAAAGGGGGGATGAGAGCGTGCCCCCCCTCCTGAATTGTACCAGGCCACATGCCCTCAAAATGGGAGGGTGTTTTGGGGTCCCCCAAAAAACCTTGTCCCCATGTTGATGGGAACAGGGGCCTCATCTCCACAACCCTTGCCCGGTTTGGGGGACCCTCAGATCCCGCCCCCTATGTAAATGGGTATCGGGTACATAGTACCCCTACACATTCACCAAAAAAGTGTCAAAATGGTCAAAATTAAAGTAGACAATTTGGAACCCATTCACATGGGGGGCTGGGATCTGGGGGTCCCCTTGTTAAAGGGGGCTTTCAGATTCCGATAAACCCCCTGCCCGCTGACCCTGACAATTCATTATAGCCACAAGTAGTTTTCAATTATATTTTTTCCATTAAAAATGTCATTTTGCTGTGGTTTGTTCTAAAAACGGGAAAGATTCACTACTTTACAGGCATATTATGGATACCCCCAGGCACGATATTTAAAGGAATATTTCATTTTTATTGTTTCACTTTAAGCATTATTAAAATCACTCCTCCTGAAAAAACTGCAATTTTTAAAACTTTTGTTCCCTGGGGCAGGACCCGGGTCCCCAAACACTTTTTCTGGCAATAACTTGCATATAAGCCTTTAAGCCTTTAAAATGAGCACTTTTGGTTTTTGCATGTTAGTGTCCCATACACTTTAATGGTGTTCCGCGACTTTCAAATTTGACGCAAAAACCACATAATGTTTGCTGTTGCACGAACAGGCGAACACTCGATGTTCGAGTTGAACTGACGTTTGACTCCAACATCGGCCTCATTCTTATATGTGCATTATATTTGCCATTTAATAAATGTAACTACACAAAAAAGAACCTTTCTTATAAACATTCTTATTGAAAATGCACACAGAAAACATGTTCAGTCTATAAAAATAAAACAAAACAAATGCTTTAACATGAAATGTAACTCTTCTTAGTATTTTCATTTTTCAAACATTTTTGGGTACAATTTATCAAGGTTAGCTCTTCACTTCGATCACCTAATGCTGCGTACACACGATCGGAATTTCGGCAAGCAAAAGATCGATGAGAGCTTTTCATTGGAAAATGCGACCATGTGTATGCTCCATCAGAATTTAGCTGGAATTCCGTTGGGAAAAGAGCTTTTTCTGACCAAAATTCAGATTGTGTACGCAACATAATAGTTTGCATGCCTGTTGCTGAGAACACAGTGGAGGACATTTACTAAAACTGGTGCAGTCCGAATCTGGTGCAGTTGTGCATGCTAGCCAATCAGCTTCTTACTTCAGCTTGTTCAAATAAGCTTTGGCAATAAAACCTGGAAGCTGATTGGTTTCCATGCAAAGCTGCACCAGATTTTGCACTCTCCAGCTTTAGTACATTTAGTAAAGTATGTACCTAGAGATTGCTCTTTTATTGTGCCTCACTTTGCACCATGCTATTTATGTACTGTGAGAACCCTATGAAAAGTTATTGAAATTAAAATGCAATGCAACAACAGAAACGTAAATGAAAGTGTGCTTTAGATAAAAAAATATATACATATACATATAATAAACTGCATATGTGAATTTGCCCATTATTGTATATTCCATACTATCAATAGTTACCAACCCATTGACCCTGAGTTTTAATTTTTTTGTAAATTTTGTAAATTTCTATGGATGTGGGTTCATGATTCTGTGGCTTTTATTTAAACCTATATACATTCATGCAGTAATGCCAACATGTTGTGATCAGAACATAATGGCCACTTTATTATGCAGCAACAAATATACATTTGGCTGGCTACTTACAGATGTCAGATTTTTGAGTGTTCTGATATAAGAAAAAATAAGTAACATGTGACAATGTTTTAGGCACAGAATTATGGTACAGTGCTGTTTCTGTATATTTTGAATGAAAACTAGTCATTGTACAAAATACAGTTTAGTCCATCAATGCACGCTTTTCATGTTTATGTCTATAAAACATTTAGAGACTCATTTAAATGCAAGACATGGTGTACCTAAAACCTAGCTCAAAATAAATAAATAATGCTAAATATAATGCTATATGACTATTAAAAATGTTATGTTGACTAGTGTTTCCCATTGTGAATTGGAAAATAGTGAGTCACCTCATTGAAACTAGGCTATTCTAAAGAAAATGTGTTTTTCCAAGGGGTCATTTTCTGAAGTCAAATATCAGGCACTATCATTGGTGAGCAGGTACATGAAATTGTCCTGTAGAGTGCAGCTTCTTGCAGATGTGTGAGTACTGTATATATAGACTGTAGTTATAGTTAATCCCCCTAGCTCTGTTATTTTTAGTCTCATAAGGGCAATTTAAATGGTAATTACCATGTGGAGTGTGCTATTGTTGCATGCCTTTATTTTAACGAAATAATATGTTTATCATTTATAAAAAAAATAAAATAATAATAATAATAATTATTATTATTATTGTAAAATGTTTATATATATATATATATATATATATATATATATATATATATATATATATATATATATATAAAATCTAATTTGAGAGACAATTTAACCAGCATGAGGTACAAATAGTAGAAGTATGAATTGCTAATACTGCTAAGAAAAAAAGTGGAAATTAATTTAAAAGAGTTCTTTTTAGCCTTAGGCTGCGTACACACGGGCGGATTGTCTGCCCAACTTAGTTTCAGCGGACAATCCGCTCGTGTGTGGGCTTCAGCGGACTTTTTCAGCGGACAGTCTGACGGACTAAGTCTTTCGGAATTTTCGGAATTTTGTCCGTCCAAACTTGGTTTTGTCCGTCCAAACTTGGTTTCAGCGGACAGTCCGCTCGTGTGTAGGCAAGTTGGACGGACTAAGTATGGCGCATGCTCAGAAAGGATTTACACGGCCGAAGGTTGCATTGCAGTGTATTGGACGTCGTTTTTCTAGTCCCGTCGTACGTGCTGTACACGTCATCGCGCAAGCTTTCAGCGGACTGTCTGTTCATCGTGTGTGGTCAAGTCCGTTCATTCAAATGTTGGACGGACTGTCTGTCGGATTGTCTGACAAACTTAGTTGGGCAGACAATCCGCCCGTGTGTACGCGGCCTTAGACAGAGTGTGGACAGGTTGAAGTGGTGAAGTGGTGATCTAAATATAGAAGTAGGGCACTTCTTCAACTGTGGCCTCTCCCCAGAGGGGCAGACATAATATCCCCCTTACCCCCCCTTGCTCCCACTGTAAGTTGTTATCATCCACCCTGTACATGTTACCCCCCTTTACATACTACCCCCTCTTGTACATGTTATCTCCCTCCCTGTACATATTACCCCACTTTCTGTATGTGTTACCCCCCTCCCTGTACACATTACTTCCCCCATGCATTGCCCCCTGTCCCCCCACACATTGCTTTCTTGCACTTGCCCATTATCCTCAAAAATATGTCTGAGATGTGTCATTAATTACTGATCAGCATAGCAAGGGTTAAAACTGATACTGTCTCACTGGGCTGCACATCGGAGATCCGTGCATACCAAAAGGAAGCTGTGAGTCGGGCCCCTTCTCACATTCCTAAGATCCCTGTCAGCTCCCCGGAGTACACAGAAAAAATGGCAGAACAGTAGCAATGCTACTTTGTCCCATAAGAAGCCAAGACAGAGTCGTGGAAAGTGCCAATTGCAGGCTTCCCAGAAAGAGGTCTGTTTCTTACCTGGGAGCAGTCACAGCGTGAGGGATACAACTTTGTAACACAGAGCAGCTGAAAGTTCAGTACAGAATCACAACACCTGGGCCCCCTGGGGCATGGACGCAATTGCACTTGTGACCCCTGCGACTGCTGATGCTACACCTATGCCCAGAGGTCACACAATAACTATCTAGGACCACATGTGAGCCTTGGTCACATGTGGTCAAATAAATGACGCAGTGTTTGTTTTAAATGCCACTAGTGTAATGTTCTTGTAATCTCTAGTGAAAAAGATAATAACTATTCTTTTACATCAAAGTGTATGGTACTTATAGTACATAAAACTTTATTACACTTCTTCTCACGTATTTCTAAATTACTGACAAATAATGTGAATCATAGTAGTTAAACGTCTTTAAAGGATAAGTTCACCTTTGGGAACATGGTACACATTCTATCCATTTTTAGGAAGAGGTATGCAGCATGTTCCCACTGCTACTGCCACTTACCTCTCCCCACTCCCTCCCTGTGACAGCAGTACTGGGAGAAATTCCCTGTACCAGCTGTCACTTTTTCAAAAGAGCATGGCTGTGCTGGGCTCTACCCACATGACTGCGTCATTCATTCACAGAGTTCTGTGAATGAATGATCTAAAAATACATATGTTTGTTTCTCAATGAACTACCACAGCTCTATTGAGTGCTGTGGTAGTTCATTGAGTCTTCCTGTCAGTGTGAAACTGCCTGCCCATACGATGCATGTGTAACCACCAGTGATCAGTGACTTTGTGTTTCCCCACCAAGTGTCCAAGTTAAGGCTTCAAAGGCCAATCAAATATCAATATAAATGATTTATGCATGAATCCCACATTCAGTGCTTCCGGATCACCAAAAGTCCTTACCAGATTTTAATGATCTCTAAATGCAGGAGACCAAAAGAATTAAAACATGCAAATGAGGTCACTCCAGGGTCTGAAATCACTTTGCAGCCCCGTCCAGTCAATCTGAAATTTCCAGGTGTACTGAACTTTCCTCAGGAGCACAACAACAGTAGACCATAGTACTGCATAGTACTGCTAAAACTCCCAATTGTTTACATGAAAATATACTCACAAGTAGAGATGAGCTCAGTGTTCGGGTTGAACTCATGTTTGACTCGAACACAGGCTGTTCGCCCGTTCGGTGAATCCAGAACATTGTGGGGCGTTCGCGCCATATTTGTGTGGCACTCACGGCCCACAATGCACTGCGCCATCGCAGGATGCCTGTGGCCAATTATAGCTCAGGGGGTTTAGTACACGCCCCACACTATACAAGGCCACCAGCGTGGTGGCCTTGTGTAGTGTGTTGCGGCGTTCAGGGAGAGAGCAGGATAGACAGGGACAGTGTCATCTTTTCTTGTGAACCTAGTGCAGTTACAGTGGGTGTATTGTGACTCCTGCACAGTATACACCTGAAGTTACCCCCAATTGCTGGTGTTGTTCTGTTTCTATACCACAGGCAACTGCAGCAGTTAGAGTCGGTGTATTGTGCCACCTGCACAGTATACACCTGAATCTACCTCCAATTGCTGGTGTTGTTCTGTTTGTATACCACAGGCAGCTTCAGCAGTTACAGTGGGTGTATTGGGCCTCCTGCACCGTATACACCTGAAGCTACCCCCAATTGCTGGTGTTGTTCTGTTTCTATACCACAGGCAGCTGCAGCAGTTACAGTGGGTGTATTGTGCCTCCTGCACTGTATACACCTGAAGCTACCCCCAATTGCTGGTGTTGTTCTGTTTCTAAACCACATGCAGTTGTGGCAGTTAGAGTCGGTGTATTGTGCCACCTGCACAGTATACACCTGACACTACCCCCAATTGCTGGTGTTGTTCTGTTTCTATACCACAGGCAGCTGCAGCAGTTTACAGTTGGTGCATTGTGCCACCTGCACAGTATACAGCTGAAGCTACCCCAATTTCTGGTGTTCTTCAGATTCTATACCACAGGCAGGCAGCTGCAGTAATTACAGTCGGTGTACTGTGTCATCTGCTCAGTGTGCACCTAAAGCTAACCCAATTGCTGGTTTTCCCATCTCCCTGCAGGCCATTAGTATGTCTGGAAGGCCAACAAGGAGAGGCAGACAGTCACAAGCCAATAAAAGAGGACAAGCAGGCTCTGTGTCTAGAGACAACAGTGCTGGTCATGGACGCGGTGCATCGTCATCAGCACGTGACCATGGGACACTCTTGTCCTTATTTTCGGCAGCTGGACTTGTTGAGCCACAACATGCCGAAGACTTGGTAGAGTGGATGACCAAGCCCTCCTCATCCTCTCTCACCCAGGCTCAGGGTACTGGCAAAGCAGCTGCCAACGCGTCCTCTTCCCTCGTCTCAATGTCATCAGTCACTCCTTCCCTAGACCCACCATCTCTTCCTGAGGAATCCCCCGAACTGTTTGAGCACAGTGTTGGGTACATGCTCCAGGAGGATGCCCAGCATTTTGAAGGCTCTGATGATGATACCCAGCTAGAGGAAGGCAGTAGCGTGAGCCCAGAGAGAGGGGATGCTCAAGAAGGACAGCAATCTGGCAGTCATGTTCCACCAGCTACAGCATACTACCAGGTTTGCTCCAGTGATGAAGAAAGAGGGGATGATGAGGTCACTGACTCCAAGTGGGTGCCAGATAGCAGAGAGGAGGAGGCACATTTCCAATGAGGCAGGATGCCCTCCGGGGGCCAGCTCCCACTATAACTCACCTCATAAATCAGTCATTTAAAGAAGGGATTGTTCCGGGCGCCCTCAAACAAGGCATCGTCAAACCCCTGCTAAAGAAACCCAACATCGACCTTCAGGACGCTAACAACCGCCGGCCGATAACAAGCCTTAACACATCTCAAAGATTATGGAGAAAGCGGTAGTACAACAGATACAACACCACCTGGACACACACAAACTCCTAAATCTGCTGCAATCAGGCTTCCGCCCAGGCCATGGAACAAAAACAGCACTCCTCAAGATATGGGACGACGCCCTCGAAGAAGCAGATGACAGAGAATCATGTCTCCTGGTAGTGTTGGACCTCAGTGCAGCGTTTGATACAGTGGACCACAATACTCTACTCATCCGCCTCACTGAAGTAGCAGGAGTCTCAGACTCAGATCATCTACAATGGTTCGCATCCTTCTTAGGAAATCGTTCTCAGACAGTGAAACTAGGAGCATTCTCCTCTGAAACTCAGGCAGTCTCTTATGGAGTCCCTCAAGGATCACCCTTGTCACCAGTGCTCTTCAACATATACATCCGTCCACTCCTCAAAATCATCAGAATATGAGACCTCTGTTTCCACTCATACGCTGACGACAAGCAACTCTACGTTCGTATCACCGGACAAAAAGACCATCATCAGCAACTAGAAAATTACCTCACTTTGATAGACGACTGGATGACCACTAACTTCCTCAAACAAGTCAGTGGTTCTCACCATCTGCTCTGCCTGCTACGCAGACTCATCCCCTTCATTCCAAAGGAGGACAAAGCAGTGGTATTTGGAACAGTCATTAATTCACGACTTGACTATGCAAACTCCCTTTACATAGGTTTACCCCAATATCAACTTGCACACTTGCAACTTATCCAAAACACGGCGGCAAGGCTGATAACAGGAAAAAAAACCCTGGGAATCCATCTTCCCTTCCCTGAGGAGCCTACATTGGCTAACCGTAAAGAATCGGATCACATTCAAGACCCTCTGTCTCACCCACAAATGCACTCATGGAGATGCTCCTCAATACCTACTCAAGAAAATAAAACATTACACACCCAACCGCAGTCTTCCATCTTCTAACCAAAACCTCCTCCTCATTCCCAAATCCCGGTACAAATCAAAGGGGGAATGGAGATTCGCTGTCCAAGGACCATGGCACTGGAACGCTCTACCGACCTACATCCGCATGGAAGAAAACCATCAGGTCTTCAGGAAAAAACATCTACCTCTTCTAAGAAGCGTGACAACAAAGCATGAATACAGTGCCTTGAGTCGATTCAGTTTGCATTGTAGCGCTATACAAATTATTCATTCATTCATTCATTAAGGGCAGCACACTGACTAAATCACACCGCAGAGCTCTGCCTGTGCAGGGCGCTGCCTCTGCGCTTTATTCCAAAAGTTCTTTGGTGTGGGCCTTTTTTGAGAGGAGTGCATCAGATCGCACCGCTGCTATTTGCCACATATGTCTAAAGCGTATCTCGTGTGGCCAAAACATCAGCTGCTTGGGCACCACATGCTTGACCAGACATATGTTGACCTGCCATGCAGCTTGTTGACAAGCGTACCTTAAAGATCCACACCAAAGAACAAAGCGGACCTCTCCTTGCTCTTCATCAGCTGGGATTTCCAACCCCACTATACCTTCGGTCCTCTCTGAAACCTGCACTGAGAGGAATGAAGGTGTACAACAGGGATATGCAATTAGTGGCCCTCCAGCTGTTTCAGAACTACAAGTCCCATGAGGCATAGCAAGACTCTGACAGCCACAAGCATGACTCCCAGAGGCAGCGGTATCATGGGACTTTTAGTTTTGAAACACCTGGAGGTCCACTAATTGCATATCCCTAGTGTAGAATTAGGTGTTTCACAGCCAAGTACTTGCAGGCACTCTGCTAGCAGTACACCGACATCCGATTGTAGCAGGCAAATTTCCCTGCCCCAGCTGCTGGACCGTCAAAAGAAGTTCACTCCCAGCCATCCACATGCCCAGCGGTTGAATGCTAGCTTGGCTAAATTGCTAGCACTTCAAGTGCTGCCTTTTCAGTTGGTAGACTCGGCCCCCTTCTGTGAGTTTGAGCAATGTGCGGTTCCTCAGTGGCAGGTTCCCAAACACCACTTTATCTCACAGAAGGCGATTCTGGCTCTCTACCGGCATGTGGAAGGCAATGTGCATACCTCGCTGGACAGGGCGGTGAGCGGTAAGGTGCATATTACCGCTGACTCATGGTCCAGCAGGCATGGACAGGGATGTTTCCTATCCTTCATGGCGCATTGGGTCACTCTTCTTTCAGCTGGGAAGGATGCAGGACAAGGTGCAGTAGTGTTGGAGGTTGTTCCACCACCACGCCTCCAAAATTTTACTACTGGTTGTGACACATCTCTCTCCTCCAACCCCTCCTCTTCTTCTTCCTCCATGGCCTCTTCCAGTGCTTTGTCCTCTGAATTCCGTGCTTGCACAGGAGCCACACTGGGGCAGATATTTTGTCAGCTCTGCAGGGGCAGGCTGAGAGGTGGTTGATGCCACGCCAGCTTAAGCCAGCAATGGTGGTTTGCGACAATGGCACCAACCTCCTCTTCGCTCTCCGACAGGGACAACTGACCCATGTGCCCTGTGTGGCTCACGTCCTTAACCTGGGGGTGCAGTTCTTGGGCAGTTATCGGGGCTTACAGGATGTCCTGAGGCAGGCCGGGAAAGTCTGTGTGCATTTCCGCCAATCATTTAATGCCAGTGCTCGGCTGACTGAGCTCCAAAAGGAGTTGAACCTGCCCAAGAACTGCCTTATATGTGACATGCCCACCAGGTGGAACTCAACGTTGGCCATGTTGCAGTGGCTGCACATGGAGCCGAGGGCCATCAATGAGTACCTGTGTGACTACGGCACCAGGACAGGGTCAGGGGAGCTCAGTTTTTTTTCACCACGCCAGTGGGGCATGATCAGGGATGCATGCACTGTCCTGTCACCATTTGAGGAGGCCACGAGGATGGTGAGCAGTGACAGTGCATGCATCAGTGACACTATACCTCTTGTCCACCTGTTGGAGCACACGCTGCGTGGAATAATGGACAGGGCACTTGAGGCAGAACAGAGGCAGGAAGAGGAGGACTTCCTTGCCTCTCAAGTCCTAATTTAGGTGAACAAGAATGTAGTTAATCCTGTTTGTTCAGGAGAGAGTGCTTGACCACGTGGACCCTTCACAGCTACAAATCAAATAAGAAATGGAGGCTTACCAGATCACCGATTAGTATGCACAGATACGAATACCCAAACGTTTCGAAGCGGACAACCGGACAACGACCCAGTCACTCAGACGTTCCACTGTCTCCGAGTCGATTCGAGTCTCCTCACCGGACGATTTGCACAGACCGTGTAGAATTTTCGATGTGGGAAGCCAAAAATCAGCCCACACCTTCGAGTGTTTCGTAGTTCCAGGTCCGTTCCGGTCCTTTCGAAAATCTCGGGATATCGTGTCACCATAAAAACAAAATGAACAAGTGCACCCGATCGTGTGATAAAGTTTAAACACGTAAAATGTATTTATTATTCAACCGAATAATGTTGAGCGCTACAGATGACTCCACCGAGCCATACAAAAGTAGACGTAACTTAAAAAATTAACAATTTTGCTAGCAAAACAAATATAAAATCAACGAATGCTAAAAGCACAAAGGGTGAGCGTAACTACCCGACGATCGTTTCGTCAAAATCTGACGTCATCAGGGGTACCTTATATTTGTTTTGCTAGCAAAATTGTTCATTTTTTAAGTTACGTTTACTTTTGTATGGCTCGGTGGAGTCATCTGTAGCGCGCAACATTATTCGGTTGAATAATAAATAAATTCTACGTGTTTAAACTTTATCACACGATCGGGTGCACTTGTTCATTTTGTTTTTATGGTGACACGATATCCCGAGATTTTCGAAAGGACCGGAACGGATCTGGAACTACGAAACACTCGAAGGTGTGGGCTGATTTTTGGCTTCCCACATCGAAAATTCTACACGGTCTGTGCAAATCGTCCGGTGAGGAGACTCGAATCGACTCAGAGACAGTGGAACGTCTGAGTGACTGGGTCGTTGTCCGGTTGTCCGCTTCGAATCATTTGGGTATTCGTATCTGTGCATACTAATCGGTGATCTGGTAAGCCTCCATTTCTTATTTGATTTGTAGCTGTGAAGGGTCCACGTGGTCAAGCACTCTCTCCTGAACAAACAGGATTAACTACATTCTTGTTCACCTAAATTAGGACACTATTTTATGCTTTTGAATTTCTTTTCACATGTTTAAATGCACTGGACTTTTGGGTTATTGAAAGATGTTAATTCTGTCAACTAACAAATAATTTTTTTGTATAAATTGTTGATTTCACTTCATTTGGATTCACCAACACTTAGGTTTTTTATGATAGTTTATTCATTTATACTTAGTTACACGATACTTCACTTAGTGATAAGCGCTGCACTTTTATTCTTTATTTTGTTGTGCCCAGTATCCTGGTTATGGTGTTCAGCTGCTGTTTTTTAATTTAAATTCAAGTTTTTTTACCAAGCGCAGATTTTTTATAATTTTTCTTGCCTCTCAAGGCCCCCTTTATCCAGACAGTGTTCCTGATGTCCCACCCATTACACAGGAAGAGGGCGAGGAGGAGGATTGTGTCAGCATGGCGGTGGAGCCTGGCACTCCGAATCAGCAGCAGCAGTCTTTTAGGGATGATTTACAGTCCCAAGAAGCCTGTGTACTTCTACGTGGCTGGGAGGAGGTGGCTGTGGATCATGTTGTCCTTAGTGGCCCAGAGGACTCCGGACCGAATGCCTCTGCTAACCTATGCTGCATGGCCTCCCTGATCCTGCAAAGCCTGCGGAAGTATCCTCGTATTCTTCAGCTGGCCACTCTCCTTGATCCACAGTACAAGGGTAAGGTTGTGGACCTTATTTTGCCGTCGCAGAGGAAGCAGAGGATGAGACATCTCTGGGAGGGCTTGCAAAAAGGTCTGTGCAACAAGTTCCCAGAGACTGGGAGGTTACAAACTCCTGGTCCTGGACAATGTGTTGCTGAGGCTTCGGTCAGTCACAGAAGGAGCAGTGGAGAAGGTGGCCGTCTGACCGATGCGTTCAGACAATTTTTTAGTCTGCAGCCCCAAGGTATGATCGGTTCCAGCAACCATCGCCAGCATCTGATTTACATGGTGCAGGAGTACCTAGGGGTAAGGTCAGACTTGGACACCTTTCCCACCGAAAATCCTCTGGCTTACTGGGTCTTGAGGATGGATCACTGGCCAGAGCTTGCACAGTATGCAATTGAGATACTGGTCTGTCCTGCATCCAGCGTTCTTTCGGAATGCACCTTCAGTGCTGCTGGAGGCTTTGTAACTGATCACAGGGTGCGCCTGTCCACCGACTCAGTTGATCCACTGACCTTCATAAAGATGAATTAGTCTTGGATCACCACCAGCTACCAAGCACCTGAAGCTGATGTAACCGAATATATATTTTTTTTAAATGTCGCATCCCTTCAAGACTGCCTATGCCGATGCTGAGTGACTGTCCTGTTATGTTGACTGACTATCCTCTTCCTCCTCAATGATCCTGCTGATAGCTTGAAAGAACATTTTTGGTTCTGGGTGACGCCACCAGCCCAATTTTTCAGCCCATGTTTAACAGGGGCATGTAATTACAATTTTTGATGCAATGCTTTGCAACAGGGCTCATTCCTGCACTCCAACTAGAGTATATGGGAGAGGTTGCAGTGTAGTGGCTCATCCCTATTGACACAGCAGAGCAGTGACTGGGGAAGAGTCGGTCATGTGACTGGGCTTACCTTCTAGTTATTTTTTTGTTTTATTCTTCATCAGGTTTGGACCTCAAATCTAGCAGAGCAACAGACACATCTTGGTGCTGCTTTAAACAGTGCTTTTAATAGAATCCTCAGTGGCTTCTACATACAGTATGCAATTTCAAAAGGACAATTAGCAAGACAATGAATTTAAAAATGTTTTTAAAACTGGAAATATAAACAAAAATGTACCACCTAATTCATCAGGAATACATTCAAATAGATGAGCACTTCACAGGTTGAATGCGTCCAGTAAGAATTAATTTATTTATCATAAGTAGCCAAAAAGCCAACATGGTTTTGGGGCGCAATAATTCCCTTTTAGCAGGGCTTGAATGCTGGCAATGAATTAACAAAGATAATAGACAATGGTTCCAATGTAAAGCGGATAGTGAAATAGTGATTAGCCAGGCTGGCAGCCCTAATGCTTAAATTATCAAGAAGGCTCAGTGCTCTGTTCTTATCCAGAAAACCAGTACTTAAAAAAAATGATGAGCAGAGGTAGTCTATCTTTCTGTAGTTCATTCATATATATTTGTTATGTTCAATTGTGGTTCCTAATGAAATTATATATATATATATATATATATATATATATATATATATATATATATATAAAGAGAGAGAGAGAGAGAGAGAGAGAGAGAGAGCTTGTTATCATAATTAATCCCTTTGGCACACTTTCAAGTGGCCAACTGTATTCAAATTAATTGACAAATAAGATCAACTACATTTTCTGTTTGGGTGCATGTATACAAATCTATTACAGTATTTAAAAAAGCAATATAGAGAAAGCATGTTCCCTTTAAGGTAAGCAGTCGTAGATACAATTCATTTTAAACTCTTGAGAGATATGCAAAACACTAATAGATAACCTGATCATTTATTTAACCACTTGCCGACCGCCGCACGACGATATACGTCGGCAGAATGGCACGGGCAGGCATATGGGCGTATATATAAGTCCCTGCCTGCCCGCGGGTGGGGGGCCCGATCGGGCCCCCCCCCGGTGCCTGCGGCGGTCGGCATTTCTTCGAGAGCGATCCGGGATGAGGGGGCGGCCATTCATTCATGGCCACCCCCTCGCGATCGCTCTCGACGAATGGAAATCCCCCGTGACATCACTTCCTCTCCTGTAATGTAAACACAGGAGAGGAAGTGATGTATTCTCTCCTCCGTGTCGGTATTTTCCGTTCCGACACGGAGGAGAGCGGATCGGTGAGTTGCACCAACACTCTACACACACAGTAGAACATGCCAGGCACACTCACACCCCCCCTTTACCCCCCGATCACCCCCCCAATTACCCCTGCCCCCCAGTCACAGTGACACCAATGTCATTTTTTTTTTTTTTTTTTTTTTTTGCATTGGTGTCATTTGTGACTGTAATAACTGTTAGGGCAGTTAGAGTTAGCCCCCTTTAGTTCTAATGTACCCCCTAACCCCCCCAATAAAGGTTTAACCCCGTGATCACCCCCCGTCGCCAGTGTCACTAAGGCTGGGTTCACATTGCAGCGGTTTATGAGAACGAATGTGATTCGCACCGCACTGCAGTGCAAATCACATCCGATCTCTGTGCGATTCGAGTTCAGCCATTCGCCGCACCCGCCGCAAATTCGCACGGGACCCTTTTTTTGGCCCGCAGCAGAATCGGATCGCATGGGTGTTCACACCATGCGATCCGAGTTTGCAGATCGCACTGCGATATGCGAACTGATCTGGGGGTGTCAGTAACATTTCACTGACACTCCCAGCAGTTCGCATAGGGCAGTGTGAACTGCCGCCGGGAGGCATGCGATGCGGGAACCCGCCGCGGATTCGCGGCGTTTCCGCATCGCTCCAGTGTGAACCCAGCCTAATAAGCGATCATTTTTCTGATCGCCGTATTAGTGTCACAGGTGACGCTAGTTAGGCAGGTAGGTATTTAGGTTCGCCGCAGCTTTTTATAGCGCCAGGGACCCCCATATACTACCGCATAAAGCCCCCTGATTGCCCCCTAGTTAACCCTTTCACCAGTGATCACCATATAACTGTTACAGGTGACGCTGGTTGGTTAGTTATTTTTTTATAGTTTCAGGGCACCCGCCATTTATTACCTAATAAAGGTTTAACCCCCTGATCACCCGGCGGGTGTCATTTGTGACTAATAACTGTTAGGGCAGTTAGGGTTAGCCCCCTTTAGTTCTAAGGTACCCCCCTAACCCCCCCAATAAAGGTTTAACCCCGTGATCACCCCCCGTCGCCAGTGTCACTAAGGCTGGGTTCAGATTGCAGCGGTTTGAGAACGGATGTGATTCGCACCGCACTGCAGTGCAAATCACATCCGATCTCTGTGCGATTCGAGTTCAGCCATTCGCCGCACCCGCCACACCCGCCGCACCCGCCGCAAATTCGCACGGGACCCTTTTTTTGGCCCGCAGCAGAATCGGATCGCATGGGTGTTCACACCATGCGATCCGAGTTTGCAGATCGCACTGCGATATGCGAACTGATCTGGGGGTGTCAGTAACATTTCACTGACACTCCCAGCAGTTCGCATAGGGCAGTGTGAACTGCCGCCGGGAGGCATGCGATGCGGGAACCCGCCGCGCATTCGTGGCGTTCCCGCATCGCTCCAGTGTGAACCCAGCCTAATAAGTGATCGTTTTTCTGATCGCTGTATTAGTGTCACAGGTGACGCTAGTTAGGCAGGTAGGTATTTAGGTTCGCCGCAGCTTTTTATAGCGCCAGGGACCCCCATATACTACCGCATAAAGCCCCCTGATTGCCCCCTAGTTAACCCTTTCACCAGTGATCACCATATAACTGTTACAGGTGACGCTGGTTGGTTAGTTATTTTTTTATAGTTTCAGGGCACCCGCCATTTATTACCTAGTCTCACTAGTGTACCCCTAAATTTAGGGGTGTCTACTTTCCAAAATGGGGTCATTTGGGGGGGGTTTGTGCCATCTTGGCATTTTATGGCCTTCAAAACTGTAACGCCCTTAGAAAGCCTGAAGGCGGTGCTTGGTTTTCGGGGCCCCGTACGTGGCTAGGCTCCCAAAAAGTCCCACATATGTGGTATCCCCGTACTCAGGAGAAGCAGCAGAATTTATTTTGGGGTGTCATTTCACATATGCCCATGGCATGCGTGAGCAATATATCATTTAGTGACAACTTTGTGAAAAAAAAAAAAAAAAAAAAAGTTTGTAATTTTCCCGCAACTTGTGGCAAAATATAAAATATTCCATGGACTCAACATGCCTCTCAGCAAATAGCTTGGGGTGTCTACTTTCTAAAATGGGGTCATTTGTGGGGGTTTTGTGCCATCTTGGCATTTTATGGCCTTCAAAACTGTAATAGGTAGTGAGGAGTGAAGTCAAATATTTACGCCCTTAGAAAGCCTGAAGGCGGTGCTTGGTTTTCGGGGCCCCGTACGCGGCTAGGCTCCCAAAAAGTCCCACATATGTGGTATCCCCGTACTCAGGAGAAGCAGCAGAATTTATTTTGGGGTGTCATTTTACATATGCCCATGGCATTTGTGAGCAAAATATCATTTAGTGACAACTTTGTGAAAAAAAAAAAAAAAAAAAAAAAGTTTGTAATTTTCCCGCAACTTGTGGCAAAATATAAAATATTCCATGAACTCAACATGCCTCTCAGCAAATAGCTTGGGGTGTCTACTTTCTAAAATGGGGTCATTTGTGGGGGTTTTGTGCCATCTTGGCATTTTATGGCCTTCAAAACTGTAATAGGTAGTGAGAAGTGAACTCAAAAATTTACGCCCTTAGAAAGCCTGAAGGCGGTGCTTGGTTTTCGGGGCCCCGTACGCGGCTAGGCTCCCAAAAAGTCCCACATATGTGGTATCCCCGTACTCAGGAGAAGCAGCAGAATTTATTTTGGGGTGTCATTTCACATACGCCCATAGCATGTGTGAGCAATATATCATTTAGTGACAACTTTGTGTAAAAAAAAAAAAAAAATTTTTTTTTGTCATTATTCAATCGCTTGAGGCAAAAAAATAAAATATTCAATGGGCTCAACATGCCTCTTATCAATTTCCTTAGGGGGTCTACTTTCCAAAATGGGGTCATTTGGGGGGGTTTTGTACTGCCCTGCCATTTTAGCACCTCAAGAAATGAGATAGGCAGTCGTAAACTAAAAGCTGCGTAAATTCCAGAAAACGTACCTTAGTTTGTAGATGTGACAACTTTTGCGCAAACCAATAAATATACAATTATTGACTTTTTTTTTACCAAAGACATGTGGCTGAATACATTTTGGCCTAAATGTATGACTAAAATTGAGTTTATTGGATTTTTCTAATAACAAAAAGTAGAAAATATCATTTTTTTTCAAAATTTGCGGTCTTTTTACGTTTATATCGCAAAAAATAAAAATCGCAGAGGCAATCAAATACCATCAAAAGAAAGCTCTATTTGTGGGAAGAAAAGGACGCAAATTTTGTTTGGGTACAACATTGCATGACCGCGCAATTACCAGTTAAAGCAGCGCAGTGCCAAAGTGTAAAAAGACCTCTGGTCATTTACCAGCAAAATGGTCCGGTCTGAAAGTGGTTAAAACATATTAAATGTATTTTCCTATGCAACTACTGTGTAAATCTTATTCTGACTCAGTGTCAGCCAGTTGTAATAGAAGTTTGGTTGCCTGTTGTCAAAGAAGTTTGGATGCTGAATCTGAAGCCCACTGTAATCAATGGGAGCTGAATCTATCAAATCACAAATGACAATTTTTTGGGCTAATAGGCAAAGAGCTGTAAAAAAAAATTGCATGGGGGTTGGGCACTGCCCTGGAGCACCAGTGCAAATTATTTATACTGTATCACCTTTTCCTTGTAAATGTCACTTTGGCTGTAGCATATCCTACAGCAAGAATGAAGTTCCCCTCAATACGCAAACCAGACCCCTTTGAGTCTAGTATGGATCTTAAGGGGTATCCCCCAATAAAATATGTGAGGTCCCCCTAAAAATCCATACCAGACCCTTTTTCCGAGCATGGAGCCTGGCTGGCCAGAAAAGGTAAGTGGAGCCATTGTGCACCCCCCTGAACCGTACCAGACCAAGTGCCCTCAACATTGAAGGTGTATTACCAAGGAGGAGCCCCCTGCAAAAGCACCTTGTCCCATGTTGACCTGCTGATTGTGGGGTTTTTATCAGAATCTGAAAGTAAATGAGCAAGGGTTACATAGTTCCCCTTCTCAGTCATAACAAAAAATTGTAATCTAGAAATAAAGACACCCAAACATTTGAAAAGTCTTATATTACAAAATAAAAATCCCCCAAAAGTCCCCTGCTGTAAATAAACTATTAATCATGGTGCCTGCCACCAGGTGACTTGTTGAAGTAAAAATGTGATGAACCAGGCACACATGACAATGATGACAATGGTAATCCTACCAAATGGCAACTCCTTGAGCTGTCATCAGCTATATAAGGGAAGGGGCTGTATCAGAAACATCATGTCAGCTGTCAAAAAGATTGTGCCAGATGTAAGGCTTGAGCTGAATATGCATACAATGGCATGGGCATGGATGTAGCGAATATCCACCACAGATACTGGTGCCTAGAGGACTATTTTAAACCGAGGGTCTGCACTGGATCATTGCTGGATGGTCTTTCAGCTTGTATCTCAGTTATCCTTGATCCTTAAATCCTGCTTGACTCACTTTTGTGTGACCTTTTTTTGTGTGAGTTTAGTGAGAGTTTTTCCAAAAAAGAACACAAACAGCAATAAAGAGTTGGCAGGTGTTCTAGCCTTTCCCTACTGCCTCAACTATTAACAAAAAACAAGCATTTTTTATTAATTTTTGTGTTGCTGTAAGTGCTTGCTATTTCCAGTGCAGGCCAAATGCATAGACAAGGCAAAATGCTGTGTTTCCTATGTTCAAGGGGATACATCCAGGAGGCACTGGGACTTAAATTCTTATTCTTATTCTTATTGATATAAAGTTTAAACCAAAAGTAGGAGCGCTAGACCAAATTTATAAAAGAGACCAAAACTGCTTTAAAGAGGGATTCCACCAAAACAAAAAATATTAAAAGCCAGCAGCTATAAATACTACAGCTGCTGACTTTTAATAAATGGACACTCACCTGTCCCGGGTTCCAGCGATGCCGGCAGCCGAGGCCGATCGATCGCTCGGCCCTCGGCTGCTGCCGCCACCATTCTAGGTGAGGGAATCAGGAAGTGAAGCGAATCGGCTTCACTTCCCGGTTCCCTACTGCGCATGCGCGAGTCGCGCAGCGAAATAGGAATTCTCCGCACTGTCTCTGAGACCGGTGTGTGTGCCATCAGACAGCGCGGCAGGACAGGAAATGGCGTAGACTCCCACGGGAGTCTATGCCCGGAAGTGGGTGTAAATACCTGTCTTTGACAGGTATCTCCACCCCCCTCCCCCCTGAAAGGTGCCAATTGTGACACCGGGGGGGGGGGGGGGGGGGAGGGTTCCGATCAGCGGAGGTTCCACTTTAGGGTGGAACCCCGCTTTAATGATTCAAAAGACAGACAATTCATTGGGGAAAAACACATTCCCTTTTCACTACGATGAATGATACTGTGTGAAAATGTCACTTGTGGCATTTCAAATAAACTTCTCTAAAAAAATGAACAGTGCAATGTGCCAGGATCAGCGCATTGGCACTGTCTCCCAGCACACACCAGTGGTTTGAAACTCTTATACAGTAACAGTAGCTATAAAGTACATGTAAGTCAATGTGCAGAAGCAAAACCCATATTTTGAGAGGCTCAACAGATGACACCAGAAGGCTGGCTGAAAAGTTTGGCCTGATCAGTCACAGCCGTGCCAGGAGTAGGAAAGATTTCCAGTCTGTAGAGAGCTCCACTTATAATGGAGGATTTTGTAAACACTAAAAAACTTCTAAAGGTCCATTTTGATTTTCACTTTGCTTCTCCTGAGAGCTGCCTTGACGTCTTTATTTTTCAAGCTGTAAATCAATGGATTCAGCATCGGAACACCAGCTGTGTTAAAAAGAGCAAACATTTTTTTGGCATCCAAGGTGCTGCTTAGGTTTGGTGTCAAGTATTGGCTAAATAATGTAGTGTACAGCAGTGTGACAACTGTTAGGTGGGAGGAACATGTGTAGAAAGCCTTTTGTTGACCAGTACTAGAAGGAATCTTCAATATTGCAACTATAATGAAAACATAAGAAACACATGTGAGAAGGAATGGGGTGACAATCATGGGACCCAATCTTTAGGCTAAGAACAGGATTTCCAATAGTCTAGTGTCATTGCAAGAAATCTGCATCAAAGGGACAATGTCACAAAAGAAATGGTTGGCTTCAATAGTTGTATAGCAAGAATAACTGCATACTACCCAGGCTGGGGAATGACTTCCAGAAATGCAAACAACCAGCAAAAAGCAGCCAACAAAACATTTGTTCTTGGATTCATAATAATGTGATAATGCAAAGGTTTACAGATGGCCACATATCGATCATAACTCATAGCTGTAAGTATGACCAGCTCAGCACACTGCACGGCACCAAACATATACATCTGTGCCATACAGGCCACAAAGGAGACCACCTTGTAACCAGTGATAAAATTCATGATTATCTTATGAAGCGTCACTGTAGTGCACATGATGTCTACTACAGATAAGTTTCCTAGGAAGAAGTACATTGGCTTATGGAGCTGAGGGTCCCGGCAAGCAATAAGAATGGTTAGGTTACCACACAGGGTGATGAGATAAATGATAAGAACCACAAGGAAGATGGGAAGCTGAAGGTGAGGGTCATCTGATATCCCTTTAATGATGAAATAGTCAATAAATGTTTGATTTGTTGTGCATTTTTCAAAGGCTTGGAATCTCAGAATATAGTACACAATCTTCAGTATATAATGCTATTTTCTAATTTACTAGTACAATATTGACATAACTTTAAGAAGAGCATGACCAAAGTTATTTTTTGTCTAGCTCCAGGTCACTTTCATTTTGCCTCCCAGAACACATGATATAATGTGGGATATGATAATATGCCATACCAAGAGCTGTGTTTCTAGGCTTGTTCAACTCGAGAAGGTTGACATCAAAGAAACATAACTATTGTCCTGCTTCTAACCCTTCTTGTATGACTGATCAGCTTTTCCAACTACTACAGAGAGATTTTAGCAAGCTCCCATTGGATTGTAGTGTTAACAGCATGTATCACATAGAGGTGAACATACAGCCTTTGCAAAGCTGTAAATCTATAAAGGAGTCTAAAGGGTGAGTCCATTAGAAGGGAGCATCACGGTTGACCAAATGGGCCTCTATAGATGGACAGGTTCCCAATAAGGATGCGGCATAGACCTTATGGCTCTGGTGTGGAAATTAGACCTCTGATACTGGTAATGTTACAGTAAATTACACTAATAGTGGTATTGTTCACTATTTAAAAAAAAAAAAAAAAGCTAACATTCCTTTTACATCTCTGCACTTTAGGTTCACATTCCAGCATTTAAATCCACATATAATATTATATGCTGCTCTTTTTTTATCACTACTTATAATAGGCCAGTTCTTGTGCATCTTATTAAATATCATCATTAAAGCTACACTTTAGTTGTTGTTTCGAGCAAGCTCATCTTTTATCATATCAAAAGTTAACGTATGTAAAATTCACAGTTTCTACATTATATTTGCTATTTGATACATGCAACTACACACAGAAAAGAACCTTCCATACAGAAAACATGTTCAACCTATAAAAATACTGTACAAAACAAATGCTTTAACCACTTTCAGACCGGACCATTTTGCTGGTAAATGACCAGAGGTCTTTTTACACTTTGGCACTGCGCTGCTTTAACTGGTAATTGCGCGGTCATGCAATGTTGTACCCAAACGAAATTTGCGTCCTTTTCTTCCCACAAATAGAGCTTTCTTTTAAAGGTATTTGACTGATTTTTATTTTTTGCGATATAAACGTAAAAAGACCGCTAATTTTGAAAAAAAATGATATTTTCTACTTTTTGTTATTAGAAAAATCCAATAAACTCAATTTTAGTCATACATTTAGGCCAAAATGTATTCAGCCACATGTCTTTGGTAAAAAAAAAGTCAATAACTGTATATTTATTGGTTTGCGCAAAAGTTGTCACATCTACAAACTAAGGTACGTTTTCTGGAATTTACGCAGCTTTTAGTTTACGACTGCCTATCTCATTTCTTGAGGTGCTAAAATGGCAGGGCAGTACAAAACCCCCCCAAATGACCCAATTTTGGAAAGTAGACCCCCTAAGGAAATTGATAAGTGGCATGTTGAGCCCATTGAATATTTTATTTTTTTGCCTCAAGCGATTGAATAATGACAAAAAAAATTGTTTGTTTTTTTTTACACAAAGTTGTCATTAAATGATATATTGCTCACACATGCTATGGGAATATGTGAAATGACACCCCAAAATAAATTCTGCTGCTTCTCCTGAGTACGGGGATACCACATATGTGGTACTTTTTGGGAGCCTAGCCGCGTACGGGGCCCCGAAAACCAAGCACCGCCTTCAGGCTTTCTAAGGGCGTAAATTTTTGATTTCACTTCTCACTACCTATTACAGTTTTGAAGGCCATAAAATGCTAAGATGGCACAAAACCCCCACAAATGACCCCATTTTAGAAAGTAGACACCCCAAGCTATTTGCTGAGAGGCATGTTGAGTCCATGGAATATTTTATATTTTGCCACAAGTTGCGGGAAAATGACAAACTTTTTTTTTTTTTTTTTACACAAAGTTGTCACTAAATTATATATTGCTCACACATGCTATGGGCATATGTGAAATGACACACCAAAATAAATTCTACTGCTTCTCCTAAGTACGGGGATACCACATATGTGGGACTTTTTGGGAGCCTAGCCGCGTACGGGGCCCCGAAAACCAAGCACCGCCATCAGGCTTTCTAAGGGCGTAAATTTTTGATTTCACTTCTCACTACCTATTACAGTTTTGAAGGCCATAAAATGCCAAGATGGCACAAAACCCCCACAAATGACCCCATTTTAGAAAGTAGACACCCCAAGTTATTTGCTGAGAGGCATGTTGAGTCCATGGAATATTTTATATTTTGCCACAAGTTGCGGTAAAATTACAAACTTTTTTATTTTATTTTATTTTTTCACAAAGTTGTCACTAAATGATATATTGCTCACGCATGCCATGGGCATATGTGAAATGATACCCCAAAATAAATTCTTCTGCTTCTCCTGAGTACAGGGATACCACATATGTGGGACTTTTTGGGAGCCTAGCCGCGTACGGGGCCCCGAAAACCAAGCACCGCCTTCAGGCTTTCTAAGGGCGTTACAGTTTTGAAGGCCATAAAATGCCAAGATGGCACAAACCCCCCCCAAATGACCTCATTTTGGAAAGTAGACACCCCTAAATTTACAGGTACACTAGTGAGACTAGGTAATAAATGGCGGGTGCCCTGAAACTATAAAAAAATAACTAACCAACCAGCGTCACCTGTAACAGTTATATGGTGATCACTGGTGAAAGGGTTAACTAGGGGGCAATCAGGGGGCTTTATGCGGTAGTATATGGGGGTCCCTGGCGCTATAAAAAGCTGCGGCAAACCTAAATACCTACCTGCCTAACTAGCGTCACCTGTGACACTAATACAGCGATCAGAAAAACGATCGCTTATTAGGCTGGGTTCACACTGGAGCGATGCGGGAACGCCACGAATCCACGGCGGGTTCCCGCATCGCATGCCTCCCGGCGGCAGTTCACACTGCCCTATGCGAACTGCTGGGAGTGTCAGTGAAATGTTAATGACACCCCCAGATCAGTTCGCATATCGCAGTGCGATCTGCAAACTCGGATCGCATGGTGTGAACACCCATGCGATCCGATTCTGCTGCGGACCAAAAAAAGGGTCCCGTGCGAATTTGCGGCGGGTGCGGTGGGTGCGGCGAATGGCTGAACTCGAATCGCAGAGATCGGATGTGATTTGCACTGCAGTGCGGTGCGAATCACATTCGTTCTCATAAACCGCTGCAATGTGAACCCAGCCTTAGTGACACTGGCGACGGGGGGTGATCACGGGGTTAAACCTTTATTGGGGGGGGTTAGGGGGGTACATTAGAACTAAAGGGGGCTAACCCTAACTGCCCTAACAGTTATTACAGTCACAAATGACACCAATGCAAAAAAAAAATAAAAAAAATAAATAAAAAATGCATTGGTGTCACTGTGACTGGGGGGGCAGGGGTAATTGGGGGGGTGATCGGGGGGTAAAGGGGGGGTGTGAGTGTGCCTGGCATGTTCTACTGTGAAGTGTCGTGTTGGTGCAACTCACCGATCCTCTCTCCTCGGTGCCGGAACGAAAAATACCGACACGAGGAGAGATTACATCACTTCCTCTGCCTGTGTTTACATTACAGGAGAGGAAGTGATGTCACGAAGGATTTCCATTCGTCGGGAGCGATCGCGAGGGGGTGGCCATGAATGAATGGCCGCCCCCTCATCCCGGGTCGCTCCCGAACGAATACCGACCGCCGCAGGCACCGGGGGGGGGGGCCCGATCGGGCCCCCCACCCGCGGGAAGGCAGGGACTTATATATACGCCCATATGCCTGCCCGTGCCATTCTGTCGACGTATATTGTCGTGCGGCGGTCGGCAAGTGGTTAACATGCATTTCAACTATTCTTAGTATTTTCAGTTATCAGATATTTTTGGGTACAATTTATCAAGGTTAGCTATGTGATGCATTCACTCTTCACTTCAGTCTCCTAATAGTTTGTATGCTTGTTGCTGGGAGCACAGTGGTGTTTACTGAAACTGGTACACTCAGAATCTGGTGCAGCTGTACATGGTAGCCAATCAGCTACTAACTTCATCTTGTTCAATTAAGCTTTGGCAATAAAACCTGGAAGCTGATTGGTTTCTACACAAAGTTGCACCAGAGTATGCACTAGCCAGTTTTAGTAAATAACCCCCAGTGCATGCTTACTGTTATGTGAGTAGACTATGTACCTAGAGATTTCACTTTTATTGTGCCTAACGTTGCACCATGCTAATTATATACGATGAGAACCCTATGAAAAGCTATTGAAAAGAAAATGCAGTGCAACAACAGAAAAGTAAAGAGACTAAAGTGCTTTAGATAGAAAATATTTTCTTTATATAGAAAAAAAAGCTGAATATGTGAATTTGCCCATTATTATATATTCCATACTATCAATAGTTACCAACCCATTGACACAGATTTTTTATTTTTTTGTAAATTTAGTAAATTTCTATGGATGTTGATCCATGATTATGTGGCCTTTATTTAAACCTATATACATTCATGCAATAGTGCCAACATGTTGTAGTGTGGTCCGAAAATAATGGGAATTTTTTTATGCAGCAACAAATATCGATTTGGCGAGCTACTTACCGATGTCAGCTTTTTGGGTGTGCTGATATGAAAGAAAAAAGTAACACGTGACAATGTTTTGGGCACATAATTATGGTACAGTGCTATTTCTGTATATTTTTTAAATGCAAAACATGGTGTACCTAAAACCTAGCTCAAAATGAATAAATAACGCAAAATATAATGCTATATGAGTATTAAAAATGTTATGTTGACTAGGGCTTCCCATTGTGAATAGGAGTCACCTTATTTAGTGAAACTAGGCTATTCTAAAGAAAATGTGTTTTTCCAAGGGGTCCTTTTCTCAAGTCAAATATCAGGCGCTATCATTGGTGAGCAGGTGCATGAAATTGTCCTGTAGAGTGCAGCTTTTTGCAGATGTGTGAGTACTATATATATAGACTGTAGTTATGATTACTGTATGTATAGACTGCAGTTATAGTTAATCCCCCTAGCTACCGTATATACTCGAGTATAGGCCGACCCGAATATAAGCCGAGGCCCCCAATTTACCCCCAAAAAACTGGAAAACTTATTGACTCGTGTATAAGCCGAGGGTGAGACATGGCTGTCCATCCCTGTGTGTCCGTCCATCCCTGTGTGTGTGTCCGTCCATCCATCCCTGTGTGTGTGTCCATCCATCCATCCATCCATCCATCCCTGTGTGTGTGTCCGTCCATCCTTACCTGTGTGTGTATCCATCCATCCATCCCTGTGTGTGTGTGTGTGTGTGTGTGTGTGTGTGTATCCATCCATCCATCCATCCCTGTGTGTGTGTGTGTGTGTGTGTGTGTGTATCCATCCATCCATCCATCCATCCCTGTGTGTGTGTGTGTGTGTGTGTGTGTGTGTGTATCCATCCATCCATCCATCCATCCCTGTGTGTGTGTGTGTGTGTGTGTGTGTGTGTGTGTGTGTGTGTGTGTGTGTCCGTGCAGCCTTGTGTGTGTGTCCAGCCTACCTGTGTCCCAAGCCTCCGTCCCGAGCCGCCGTCGTCCCGAGCCTCCTCTGTCCCGTGCCTCCTCTGTCCCGTGCCTCCTCTGTCCCGTGCCTCCTCTGTCCCGTGCCTCCTCTGTCCCGTGCCTCCTCTGTCCCGTGCCTCCTCCGTTCCGTGCCTCCTCCGTCCCGTGTCGTGCCGATGGATCGCCGCTCTTCTCGGCGGCCATTCTACAATTCAAAAGCCGCGCCTCCGTCCTCCGCCTGTGATAGGCGGAACACTCAATTTCCCAGCAGCCTGTGTTCCGCCTATCACGGACATCCTCTCATACTCGTCCGTAGTATGAGAATGAACGGATGTCCGTGATAGGCGGAACACTGACTGCTGGGAAATTCAGTGTTCCGCCTATCACAGGCGGAGGCGGAGAAGGAGGCGCGGCTTTTGAATTTTAATGTCCGCCGTCTGTCTGCTCGATACGCTGATCGAGCAGTCAGACAGCGGTGACTCGAGTATAAGCCGAGGGGGCACTTTCAGCCTCAAAAAAGAGGCTGAAAATCTCGGCTTATACTCGAGTATATACGGTATGTTATTTTTAATCTCATGAGGCCAATTTGATTGGTCATTACCATGTGGAGTGTGCTACTGTTGCATGCCTTTATTTTAACTAAAAAATATTTTATATTTTTCATTAATATAATAATAATAATTATTATTATTATTATTATTAGAACATTTTATATTTATACTTTGAGAGACAATTTAACCAGCATGAGTGCTAATAAAAAAGTGGAACTTCATTTAAAAGAGTTCTTTTTAGCTTTGGACAGAGTGGGGACAGGTTAGAAAAATGGTGATGTAAATCTAGATGTAGGGCACTTCAACTGTGGCCTCTCCCCGGGGGGGGGGGCAACATAATATTCAATATAAGTAATGCAACAGAAGATTCCGGGGGCCTTAGAAATGCTACAGGAGATGATTGTGAACATGTTATCGGTGTGGTTGGAGCCTGGGGATATGCTCAGGAGATGATCAGAAACTAGGGACATACTGCAGGAGATGGTCAGTGACTGAGCACATGCTACAGATGTGGTTGAAGACTATGGAATTACACCAGGAGACAGTCAGAGACTGGCGGCATGCTACAGGTGTGTAGGCAGGGGTAAATACCAGTTTATTGGAACAATTTGCCCTGTAGGTGGAGAGTGAGGGTTTCCCCATATATAAGGAATATGACAGGATTACAGGAGTGGATTGGCCTGCAGAGAGCTGAGAATGTAGCAGTGGAGCTATGTGCTTTCTCCCCTTTGGGGAGAGACTAGTTAAAAGAGAAGCATGGCCACTGCTTTCATGGCAATACTTCCCTTCTGGGTCACAGGAGTGCACTTACTTTTCCTCTTCTGTGACCCAGAATTAGCTGACGTCACAGAGCAGCTCCAGGCTCTTGAACTTTCTGACCATTTTGCTGGGATCCACCCAAATGCCTGATTGGTAGTTGGCTCGTCCTCTCAGTACATGGCTGAGAGCTAGAGCCAGCTGCTCGCACCTTCTCTCCAGCTTGGCATCCAGTGAGCTTTGGAAGGGCAGAGCAGAGAGTGGTGACTGACAGTTACCACTCTCAGCTCAGAGCAGACCAATAACTGTCTCTAAGTTCAGTTCTCAGGCTTAGAGACAGCAGGGGACAACTGCAGCATCAGACCAATGCTGCAGCATGAAGGTGAGTGTTAATATTTGTTTTGTTTTTGGCACCAAACTTTTCCTTTAAGAACTCAGAACTGTGACCCTTGAATGGGACATGTTACATAAAGACACCAGTCCATTCAGTTTAACCTGAGTGAGGGTGCGTGTCTACAATTGTTCTTCTTCCTATACATTGCGTCTCATTAAGATGCTTATCGATTATATATTTTTAGGTACCCATATAGCCCGTGCTTGCATGCTCCACACATACATCGCACACTCATATCGTTCCCTACCCTCAAGGAACCCACAATCCAAGGTCCTCAACTCACATTCATATACTAGAGCCAATTTTGGACAGAAGCCAATTAACCTACCAGCATGTCTTGGGGAGGAAACCAGAGTACCCGGCGGAAACCCATGCAGGCACAAGGAGAACATTCAAACTCCAGGCAGGTAGTGTTGTGGTTAGGATTCGAACCAGAAACCCTTTTTTTACTGCTAGGTATAAGGGCTACCCGCTACACCCTTTACATAATCGTAAATACTGCAATTCTCCCTACTTACATTTTTTAGACATGTGCACACTGAAATATTTTGTTTTTCGGAATTTCGTTTTTGTCCGAAAAATACATTTATTTAGCTACTCCCGAAATTCGCTTTTATTTATTTTGTTTTTCGTAAAAAATTTGTCTGAAAATCCAAATGAATTAAGGTCGAATCTGTCATTAAAGGCTTATTGTGTCTGTCGAATGTTCAAAGAAGATTCGACGGAGCAGCTAAACGATATGACTTCGTATAGTTTAGCTGCTCTGTCGAATCTTCTTAAAACTTTCAACAGACACCATAAGCCAAAGATTCAACGTTTGTATGTTTTTCGCTGCTTTGTTGAATCTTTGTGATTCATGTTGAATGTATATATTTAATTAAAGTGATGCCCTGGAGGGCTTGCGGTGTCCCGCCATCACACCATCACTATACGGTACCCTAATACACTTACAGTAGTTGTGGGTTTTCTTACCCCACCCCTAATTATTTTTACTTATTTATTTTTGCCCTTTCTGCTCTTGCTTACAATAATGTCCTTTTAGATTTCACACGTGCTCGGTCATGATGAGTGGCCTGGAAGCCACGAAACGTGTAGAGCCACCATTCGCCGTGCTTATATTTTCCTGATCCAGACTTTATTATTATTATCATTATACACCTACTTTTACAGGTTTAGTGAGGCTTTAGGTCCCGCAGGCATCACCATTTTATTATTGGTTTAGCCAACTCGCATTGTGGGGAACCTTGGAATTTTATTGAGGTTATACCTCGAGTTATGATTGATTTTTTGCTTTGTTTCTGATTGTATATCTGATATGAGCATTATTATGTATGTATATACCGTATTACTTAACCACTTCCCACCCGGCCAATGCACATATACGGCTGGGTGGGAGCCGTCTACTCCTGATAGGACGTTCAGGAACGTCCATCAGGAGGAGCGGGATCGCGCGCACCCGCACGTGCCCGCGCAGCGGCGCGATCCCGATGCGCCCGTGTCACCGGGACACGGCGCATCTCAGATCGGCAGGAGGGCTCTGTGATTGGCCCTCCTGATCACATGACGGCCGTGTCCAATCACGGCCGTCATGTGATGTAAACAAACAGCCGGTTGCTAGGCAATCGACTCCTCCTCTCCTCACACGGAAGTCATCGCTGAGGAGAGGAGAGCAGATTGCTACAGCCGGCTGATGATCAGTGAGTATGAGCTGTTTTTTACAGCTTTTTACTCACTGATCTTCAGTCTAGTGTAAACACACAACACACCACACAGTGTAAACACAGTCCCCACATATGTCCCCATAACACACATGTCCCCAAAACATACATGTCCCCAAAAAATAAAAACACATATCCCTAATAATAAAAACATGTCCCCCACATATGTCCCACTAAAATCACTTGTCCCAATGATTATGTGCACACATATGTACGTGATCACCTGCACACATATGTACATGATCATTTGCGTACATATGTCCGTGATCACACAAACCAATTATTATACACTTAATGGAATTTTTTTTTACCAAAAACATGTAGCAGAATACATTTTGGCTTAAATTTATGACAAAATTTGATTTTATTGGATTTCTTTTAAAATAGAAAAAAGAAAATATCGTTTTTTTTCCAAATTTCCGCTTTTTTGCGCCTATATCGCAAAAAATTAAAAACGGAGTCGTGAATAAATACCACCAAAATAAATCTCTATTTGTGCGAACAAAATGATAAAAATTTCATTTGGGTACAGTGTAGCATGACTGCGCAATTGTCACTGAAATCGCTAGAGCGATGAAAGCTGAAAATTGGGCTGGGAAGGAAGGGGGCGAAAGTGCCCTGTATTGTAGTGGTTAATTATGTATGTATTTTACACATGCAGAGATTGTAACTTATACATCAATAAAATTCCTTTATGATCACCCCATTACATTTCTTTGCTGTCATGTGCTTCATGTAAAGTCCCATCTGCCCTGGGTGCAGACCCCTTCCTCTCTTGAATGTATATAGTTCAAACATAAAATGGACTGATGATAGCGATCACTGATCAGACAGGTAACAAGATAGGGTATATAGAATCTATATAGAATCTCAATCTATAATATAAAATCTATAATAATAAATCACCCCCCCCACAACACCGACAGCCTCTGAGGCCATCACAACACTAGCAACACTAGTATCACTATCAAGTTCACAACACTAACACAATAGCAGCAGATTATTATGAAAAAGTTAAGTTGAACTGTAGCTTGCTTCACTAATCACTATTGTTCTGCGTCTGTGCTTATGCTTAATTGCTAAATAATTTAGGTTCTCTGACTGTCTTCTGAAATGATTCAGTGTCTGTGTCTCTCTCTGCTAGCAATCGTAAGTAAGTTGGCTGTACGAGTGTACTTAGTTCTAGCTATTTTACTGCTCCTCCTCTTTGGTTACAATCATCCAATAACATTCATCATCACCTTTTTTTTTATTTTACCACCCAATTCCAGCAGCGATCTTTTCTCTCTCTGTCGAATATTTTCTCTCTCTGTCGAATCATTTCTCTCTGTCTAATTTTTTCTCTCTATGTCGAGTCTTTTCTCTCTGTCGAATCTTTTCTCTCTATGTAGAATAATCTTGGACTAATAGAGTTAAGGTTAGGCACATTCGACCACAGGTTTGATGGACACAGATTGTTATTAGCAGTGTCATGTCGAATCTCCTATCTATATCGAACGAAAATGAAAATAAAGTATTTATTTATGTCGGATCCTTCGTTCGGATTCTGTACTTTTGTAATCATTTGTTAAAACAATAACAAAAATACCTGAAATTCGGATGAAAATGCATTCGGACAAAAACGAATGCACATGTCTAACATTTTACTGGACTTTATTGGAGAAATATTTCCTTTCCTGATTGTTACGGTCTGTATGAACTGTTAAAGCTGAACTCAAGCCACTTTCTAAGATGTGCTTACTATGGGTGTGTGCCACCTCATGGACTTATCTCTCTAATTTATAATTGCCAGTTTTACTGAGCACTGGGAGTACAGCTATCACTATGCTACAGGAGCTCTTATGGAAGCAATGCTGATTTCTCATACAGCAGTTGCTCTGCCCACCCCTCCCCTTTGACATCCACTCACAGGAGTCTCTGATGGTGTGATTGGGTTTACATTATACAAGGTACTCTGTGATTGGGCAAGAGGAGGGGAGGGGTAGGGAATGCGGCTGCACAATCAGTGTACACGGGCAATACCTTGGGAAAAGAGTAACCGCAAATACTAGTGCAAACCTGACTGACCTAGGAGTTAGTGGTGATCAGGGAGAGGCGTCACCCTACTAGTGGTGGAACTGATATCCCCTCAAAGAACATGTGCCAGGTGACCCAGGCTCCAAGGTTTCACAGGCTCTGGGTGTTCGACTAAGCTTCTAGAGCTCTAATCTGAACCAAAGCAAATTGCAGGACCCTGCATGAGAGTTGCTTCAGGTGTATGAGGGTTGTTATGGACTTGGATCAGGGGAATGGAGTGAACAGATCTCAAACCAGCATTTGTGCAGTTATAAAGTACAGGATAAGACCTTAATAGCCCTGTTTACTTGTAGGGGCACAGCTTCAGGGTATGCTCATGTGAGGCATGGATGAGCAAATATTTATGGTTGTAGACAGGGGGCATGTTACATGGAACTGCTATAGATCACTGCTCTAAAAACCCTTTACAAATTAATAATCCCACTCAGACTTCTGGCTTCTTGTGACCCAGAGGCAGAGGTATAGCTTGAAGCTTGTGGGCTCCATTGCAAAAGTATAAGTGCCTAAGGAATTGAGCAGCTGACAGATGATATCATTTTCTTTGCTTTCACCAAAGGTGGAAGGAAAGGAAATTGGACAATTACACCATCAACAGTCAGTGTTGATAGGGGAATCCTTCCTGCAGCGCTATTGTGTTCTGCCGCCCGGTGGGGAGCCTTTTTCAGCTGGCAGTAAACAATGCTCACTGCTGGTGGCCATAGTCACAGGCACATAGGCAGTGTTTGCATGTAAAAAAAATCTGACAGGCTGGTTATTCTGAAGTCGATCTATAAAAGAAAACTCTTATCTGCTCCCTCTTGTGCACATTACTCCTCCATCCTGTATGCACTGTCCTTTCCTGCACACATTGCCCCCATACCTGCACACACTGCTTTCCTGCACACATTACCCCCTCCCTGTACACCATGCCCCTCCTGCACATAATGCCCCCTCCCTGTACATATTACCTCCTCCTACACATAATAACCCCTCCCTGTACATATTACCCTCTCATAGACACAATTCCGCGTCCTGTACATATGACCCTCACCCTGTACATATTACCCCCTCATGTATGTACTGCTCCCTCCTGTGTAAATTTCCCCCATATCTTGTATGCATTACCCTCTCCAGTGCACATTGCCCCCTACCTGTACACACTGCCTCCCTGCACACATCACCCCTATCCGTACATTATACACCCTCCTGTGCACAGTGCCCCTCCCTGTACATATTACCCCCTCATGGACACAATACCCCCTCTTGTACAAATGACCCCTCCCTGTACATATTACCTCTTCCTGTACACATCACCCCCTCCTGTACATAATACCCCCTCTTGTACATGTTGCCCCCTCCCTGTACATAATACATCTAATGCACAAAATGCCCCCTCCTGTACATGTTACCCCCTCCCTGTACATAATACCTCTCATGCAAAAAATGCCTCCTCCTGTACATATTAGCCCCCACTGTACATGTTACCCCCTCCCTGTACATATTGCCCCCCTCTTGTACATGTTACCCCCCTCCCTGTACATGTTACTGTCAGAAACCATAAATCAGACTGAGACAGAAGTACCATTAAATCACACTTCTTTAATAATAATTAAAAAAAAGGTAAACAGAGTAAATGTAGTCAAATACATAGCCAGAGTTCAGGATTGGGAACGGATAGTCAGACAAGCCAAAACATCAGGGAGCCAGAGAACAGCGTAGTAGAACAGCAAGCAGGATCTGGAGCAAGAAGGAATGTCAGCCAAGCAAGTCTTTAACAGGAACACAGGAGAGTGTCTCTAGAGATGTGACAATGGCGAGGGCAGAGATCATCTGGACTGGTCAGCCTAAGTAGGCAGGACTGACGAGCAGGATATCATCAACAGGTGAGTCACTGTGGAGAGACAGGAGCTGGCAATTAGCCAACAGCTTAGCGGCCAGCTCAGAGAAGGAAGGGCTGGGCCCAGCCCTGACAGTTACCTCTCCTGTACATATTACCTCCCTCCTTGTACATGTTACCCTCTCCCTGTACATATTACCCCTCTCCTGTACATGTTACATTCCTCCCTTTATATACTACCCCCCTCCCTGTACATGTTACCCCCTTTCTGTACATAGTACCCCTTTCCTGTGTATGTTACTCCCCTCGCTGTACATATTACCCCCCTCTTGTACATGTTACCCCCTTCCTGTACATGTTACCCTCTCCCTGTATACATTACCCCCTGTCCCCCCACACATTGCCTTCTTGAACTTGCCCATTGTCCTCAAAAATATGTCTGAGATGTTGCATTATTATTGATCAGCCTGGCAAGGGTTACAACTGATATTACCTCGCTGGCTGCACACCTGAGATCCGTGCATACCAAAAGGAAGCTGCGAGTTGGGCTCTAGCTGCTCACATTCCTGAGATCCCTGTCAGCTCCTCGGAGTACACAGCAATACTAAATGTGCATTACTAAAGGTATTATGAGTAATGAAGGCAACAATCAAAAGGCAATAAGCCTGAAGAATTTGCTTGAAAATGGTACTACAGGCAAAGAGACTGCCATCAGATTGTGGAAGGTCTGAGGATCAACGGAGATGTAAGTCACTGGCAGAGGTAACATCCTAAACCCCGCCAAAGAGTTTTATATTATGATGAGGTAGGTAGAAAGGAAAAATAAATGGAAATAGGGAGTGAAGAGAGAAAGAGAAGAGGTGAAAAAAGAAGATTAGTAACAACAAGCCTTGCTGATGCGGGCTTCCTCCAGGCAAATAATACTGTTTGCCAATCAAATCCATGGACTCATCGTGGCTGGAGAGGAGGATTTTCATTGTGCCAGTATACAGGCTTGAGCTGCATTGAGAAGGTGTCTCACCAAAGAATGATGGCATTTGCTCTTAGAGAGGGAGGCAAGCAGATGGGTCCTGTTTGCGGGAGAGTGCATGATTAAATATATAGACAAGGCCAGAAGATGTGCAGGGGTGTTCCTCTAGCTGTTCCACATCTCCAGCAGTCAGGATGTACATTGGGAAATACTGTATATCCTCTATGGGGCCCTATACGACCTGGTGAGTAGTTTGAAGCCTGATTCCTGCAGTCGAGAGGAGGTGCAAGAAGAGAAAAAGTTCCTTTTTCCTCAGGGGTTAGGCCTTGGGCTTAATCTTTCTCCCATGCCACCAGGAATGGGGGGGGGGGGGCTGTAATTGTTTTGAGGAGAGATCAGTTGTCTCACTTCCTGTTTCTCCTCAGTAAACTTCACACCATCATCCGAGCAGTGTTTAGTCAGCCAGAACAGCTTACTGAACAGCTTACTGAGGAAGAACAGGAAGTGAGAAATTCAGACAAAGAAAACAAAGAAAAAAAAAACATTTAGAAGGAAAAGGTAAGTGAACCAACAATGCACTAGCTTAAAGGAACCTATTTAGAAAATAAAAAACGAACCTTTACAACCCCTTTAATACACTGAACAAGCCATCACCATTTTATTTTTGATGATGTCCAGCAGCATACACCCATACATGTTGAAAACCCAGCCTTAATCAGATGTGTGCATAAAACATTGTGTGCATAAAACCTTCTCTACTCTTTTTAGAGCCAGGCTCCAGAACTGAGAGACAGAAATCTTGCCTGTCTTATGTCTATGTATCTCTGGACCAAGAAACCTCCAAAGTCTGGATGGCAAGCATTATGCATATATACCCTGTCCACAACTAACCATTGTGTCAACCGCAGCCAGTTGTCATAATATGTAGTATGTAAATACTACAGGGACTGATTTACTAAAGACAAATTGGCTGTTTCCTTTGCAAGTGAAATTTCACTTTGCAAGGGAATTTTTACCAGTGCTTAGTGAATGTGGTGAAGCTCTGCTGACTTTCAGCATCCAATCATGTAAAGCAAAAATTCAGTTTTTTTATTTTCCGTGTACATGTTTGGGTATTCTTTGCAAAGTAAAACTTCACCATATTCACTAAACTCTGAGGCAATTACCCTTACAAAATTAAACCCTTATAAAGTAAACAACCGATCGACCTTTAGTAAATCAACCCCGATGCCCACATTGCAAACTGTGGTTTTGTTGGATTTTAATTATGCTGCAACACCTTATAGTGTCTCTATACACAATTTTTGAACTTCCTTTATCTTTCTCCAGAATTGAACTCTTTTTTGTCTTTAGCATGTTACTGTTTGCAATGAAAGGGTTACCTGGGCATAGTTTCAGACCAAATGCAGGTAATCCATAACAATTATACTTTTTTGTACTTTTTTTTTTAAATGCCTTGGTGTTGCCAGAACGTTGACATTGTATGTAACATATGTTTCAAAATGTTTTTTTTTATTGCAGCTAGCTTACTAACTTTGTGACAGACTTTCTTGTTTTTTTGTAAGTTATCACTAGAGCAAATTTTAGGGTGTCTAATTTGTTAATTCTATAGCATACAATCACATTATCCAATGGTTGTTGCTAACACACTTTGTTCGGTTAGAAAAATGTCTGGTGGACTCATTTTAAATGTTTCTCTACAAAATACTAAAATCTAATTTACAGACACACATACAAACATGAATGCAAGGTAATTACTAAAATGTTAATTGAATTTGTTTTAAATGCTACTAGTGTAATGTTCTTGTAATCTCCTGTTCAAAAGCACCGTTAGAGGAAGGGGAAGCACTTTGGGCCATTCAGGTGTGCTGCATGAACATGTGCAGACAAGAAATATACTGACAGGAGGAGAAAGCAGAGAGATTAGCCATGACTGGTTGAACTTTCACTAATCTCTAGTGAAAAGGAAAATTATTCTTCTTTTACATCAAAGTGTATTTTTCTTATAGTGCAAAAAATGGCCCAGAGTCCATATATGCTGCCAGTTCAATAATTGTCAATGCATAGCCAATAATTAAATATTTGGAAAATAAAACTTTATTACATTTCTTCTCACTTATTTCTAAATTACTGACAAACAATGCAAATCACAATAGTTAAAAGTCTTTAAAAGATAAGTTCACTTTTGGGAACATGTTACACGTTCCATCCATGTTTACGGTAGAGCATGTAGCATGTTCCCACTGTTACTGCCACTCGTCGCACTCCCTCCCTCCTTGTGACAGCAGTAAGGGGAGAAATTCCCCATACTAGCTGTCACTTTTTGAAAAGAGCGTGGCCGTGCAGGGCACTGCCCACCTGACCTCGTCATTCATTCACAGGATTCTGTGAATGAATGATTTACAAATATATATGTCAGCTTGTAGTTCTCAATGAACTACCACGGCACTATTGAGTGCTGTGGTAGTTCATCGAGTTTTCCTGTCAGCGTGAAACTGCCTGCCCATACAATGCATGTGTAACCACCAGTGATCAGTGACTTTGTGATTCCACACCCAGTGTTCAAGTTAAGGCTTCAAAGGCCAATCAAATATCAATATAGATGATTTGTGCATGAATCTTATATTCAGTGCTCCCAGATCACTAGATAGCCAAAAGTTCTTACCAGATTTTAATGATCTCTAAATGCGAGAAAACAAATGCCTTTAGATACGCAAATGAGGTAACTCCAGGGTCTGCTACCACTTTCCAACCCTGTCCGGTCAATCTGCAATTTCCAAGGGTACTGAACCTTCCTCAGGAATAGTAGGAAGACAACAACACTAGACCATCCAGTAGTACTGCTAAAACTCCCAATTGTTTACATGAAAATATACTCACAAGCATCACAGGGAACAAAAAAGCATAAAACACTTCGCTGTACATTGGTGGGTGTGGTGATGTCATAGACCGATAGCCCTGCCCAATGCATTTTGTCTGCAAACGGGATATCTTCAGGGACAAAAGAGGGCCAGTGACATCTGTTTTACATTTATATAGACGTTTGACAATGATGTAAACTAGCTACAGCCATCAAATCTGGAAATTGCCAAATTGCCAAAACTGGAAGTGACAGAAATATCTTTATCAAATTGACAATTTTATGTAAAAAAAATATTTCATTTTCATTTGACAATTTACAAAAACATTTGCCAAAAAATGAAGTCTTAAAAAGACACATCATGCCACTTAGAAAATACTTCTAAGTGTTTTTACTCCAGTGCCTCCAAAATTATAATAGGCAGTCAGGACATTACATGTTACATGTGTGATTTATGTCCCTGGAATGACTGAAATTGCCCCTTGGGTTTTGGACCTCTCTATGTGGCTAATTTTTGAAAAAGTCTCACAGAACGTGACAGCGCTGAAAGCTGAGAAATTAGTTTGGGCTAGAAGGGTTGAATGCCTTCAAAATACACACCTTGCCTCTTAGACAATACATTGGGGCGTTTGCTTTCCAATATGTGGTAATTTTATGGATATGTCCACTGTCATGGGGCTCCAGAGCCTCCAAAATTGTAATAGGTAGTCAGGAAATGAAATGTGTGATTTATACCCCTGGAAGGCACTCCTTGGATTTTGGGCCTCACTGTATGGCTATTCTGTAAAAAGACTCTTGCCATACTCGCATGACAGCGCTGAAAACTGGGAAATAGCTTGAGCTGGAAGGGGTGAAAGTGTCCGGTCTTGAGGTGGCTAATAGTATGGAGTGGTTTGGGAGACTTGCTACAGAAATAATTTGTGGGATGTGGAGAGCAGATTGACAGACGTATCCCCTTAATGCACAGGTAGTTTCAAAAGGTGTTAAAATGTCTCCTGATCTCAGCTTACTCCCCAGACTCTTTACAAAGTCCTGTAGTTGGGTATATTTCCATCCATCTAGTATTAGCCATTTTATTTGTAACAGGCAAGGGGCTGTCAAATGCACAGAGATCTGGCACTGCCTTGGGTGACATATACCAGAGAAAAAAAATGTACGATTCTGTTTGGTTTGGAGCAGCAATTTTAACCACTACAATACAGGGCACTTTCTTCCTTCCCAGCCCAATTTTCAGCTTTCATCGCTCTCGCATTTTCAATGCGGTCATGCTACACTGTACCCAAATGAAATTTTTATCATTTTGTTCACACAAATAGAGCTTTATTTTAGTGGTATTTATTCACAACTCCGTTTTTTATTTTTTGCGATATAAGCGCAAAAAAAGCGGAAATTTGGAAAAAAAACAATATTTTCTTT